>NC_092711.1:262290809-262609581 GCF_047496885.1 Scyliorhinus torazame
GGGGGTCTCCCTGTGAGAGACGGAGAGGCGGGGGTCTCCCTGTGAGAGACGGAGAGGCGGGGGTCTCCCTGTGAGAGACGGAGAGGCGGGGGTCTCCCTGTGAGAGACGGAGAGGCGGGGGTCTCCCTGTGAGAGACGGAGAGGCGGGGGTCTCCCTGTGAGAGACGGAGAGGCGGGGGTCTCCCTGTGAGAGACGGAGAGGCGGGGGTCTCCCTGTGAGAGACGGAGAGGCGGGGGTCTCCCTGTGAGAGACGGAGAGGCGGGGGTCTCCCTGTGAGAGACGGAGAGGCGGGGGTCTCCCTGTGAGAGACGGAGAGGCGGGGGTCTCCCTGTGAGAGACGGAGAGGCGGGGGTCTCCCTGTGAGAGACGGAGAGGCGGGGGTCTCCCTGTGAGAGACGGAGAGGCGGGGGTCTCCCTGTGAGAGACGGAGAGGCGGGGGTCTCCCTGTGAGAGACGGAGAGGCGGGGGTCTCCCTGTGAGAGACGGAGAGGCGGGGGTCTCCCTGTGAGAGACGGAGAGGCGGTGGTCTCCCTGTGAGAGACGGAGCGGCGGGGGTCTCCCTGTGAGAGACGGAGAGGCGGGGGTCTCCCTGTGAGAGACGGAGAGGCGGGGGTCTCCCTGTGAGAGACGGAGAGGCGGGGGTCTCCCTGTGAGAGACGGAGAGGCGGGGGTCTCCCTGTGAGAGACGGAGAGGCGGGGGTCTCCCTGTGAGAGACGGAGAGGCGGGGGTCTCCCTGTGAGAGACGGAGAGGCGGGGGTCTCCCTGTGAGAGACGGAGAGGCGGGGGTCTCCCTGTGAGAGACGGAGAGGCGGGGGTCTCCCTGTGAGAGACGGAGAGGCGGGGGTCTCCCTGTGAGAGACGGAGAGGCGGGGGTCTCCCTGTGAGAGACGGAGAGGCGGGGGTCTCCCTGTGAGAGACGGAGAGGCGGGGGTCTCCCTGTGAGAGACGGAGAGGCGGGGGTCTCCCTGTGAGAGGCGGAGAGGCGGGGGTCTCCCTGTGAGAGGCGGAGAGGCGGGGGTCTCCCTGTGAGAGGCGGAGAGGCGGGGGTCTCTCTGTGAGAGACAGAGAGAGCGAGGTGGGAGTCCCCGTGTGAGTGAGGTGGGCGCCTACGTGTGAGAGAGAGGTGGATGGCTACGTGTGAGAGAAAGGTGGATGGCTACGTGTGAGAGAGAGGTGGGCGTCTACGTGTGAGAGAGAGGTGGACGTGTATGTGTGTGAGTGGGAGAGGCGAGAGTCTACTTGTGTGAGAGAGAGGGAGAGAGGTGCGGGAATCTACGTGTGAGAGAGAGGTGAGAGTCTACGTGGGAGAAAGAGGTGGGCGTCTGCGTGTGAGAGAGAGGTGGACGTGTATGTGTGTGAGTGGGAGAGGCGAGAGTCTACGTGTGTGAGAGAGAGGGAGAGAGGTGCGGGAGTCTACATGTGAGAGAGAGGTGAGAGTCTACGTGTGAGAGAGAGGCGACAGTCTACGTGCGAGTGAGAGACAGGTGGGAGCCTACGTGTGAGTGAGAGAGAGGCGGAAAGCTGTGTGCCTGCGAGAGAGGTGCGAGTGTTTGTGCTACTATTACGTCTGAGTGTGTGTGATATCAGAATTCAGGTCTCTAGCAACACCTAGTATTAAACAAGTTTGTGCGCAAAAGAAGAAGCATCACTTCTCCCATTGATAATTATCAATATAACACCTAAGTACATGTTGAATAAGATAAGTTTTTAATTTTAGAAATCAATGAAATATCAATGTTTTAACTGTTTTTGTCTGTATGTATCTATTGCACAAAAACAATCAATTTTTTGTGGATTACCTGTTTAACATAATAAGAATGATCTTTCGGGTTCTTCAGTACTCTTGGGAGATCAAAAGGATTTCATGGCAGAAAACGTTTGGGATACTTTGGTTTAGAAAATTAAATCTTTTCATACCTGTTGGGATTATATTCATTTGGGAAATGTGCTGGAAAGGTATCCCTTTGCACTATTCATGTTAACATGCTCTATAATATCATTCAGTTCTGTTTTTACACTAAACTGTTTTGAAAGTAAGCATGTGAGAGGATAATATGTTGGTTCAACAAGAGGGACGTTTCCATTTCATTTGACCTATGGTAAGTTCTCTTGCTCTCCACAGACTTATCCATTCCATACTCCAGTTAACGCGAAGGTTGTGAAAGATTATTATAAAATTATCACGAAACCAATGGACTTGCAGACCTTGAGAGAGAATGTACGCAAACGGATGTGCCATTCACGTGAAGAATTCCGAGAGCAAGTGGAACTTATTGTAAAAAACTGTGCCACGTATAATGGTAAGAGTTGCAGGTTATTGCTACAAAATCATTTACATTTATTTTTAAGTTCATGAAGGAGCTCTGAGTCATAATGTATAATGGTTATATTTCTTAAATAAAGTGTTGAGTAAATTGGATAACCGAACCAAGTCAATGTTGAAAGATTTGAGGTAAGGATGAGAAAAGGAAAATAACCTTGAAGGATAGCATAAGTAGAATAGAGGAGTGGAAAATGGCATGCAGATACACAAGTCATTAAAGGTATCAGTACAAGTAGATAAAACCATAAAAAGGCAAATGGAGTTCTCGGTTTTGTGTCTAAAGTTCTGGAAAGGAAAAATGAAGTAATCTTGAATTTGTGCAAGTCATTAGGCCAATGTTGGAGTAATTTGCACATTTTCAAGCAACTCTCTTTAGGAGAATTAAAAAGCAATGGAAAAAAGTGCAATTAGATTCCCAGGATGTTGCATGTGTTAAGGAATATGTTATTGGGAAAGGGTTGTGAATTTAGGGCTTTGTTCATTAGAATGAAATGTTTCGGGAAATCAGATGTCAAATCTTAAAAATTATGATGGATTAAAGGTATAAAAATGATTGTTTCCACTGATTGAGACAGCAATGTGATGGCACATACCTCTTGAGCAAAGTGTTTGGAATGTGGAATTGCTGAAATAGAGTACATAACTTATTCTGAAAGGGAATTACACAGTTGATCAAAAAAGAGGAAGTTTAAATGACATGAGACGCGTGAAGCAGAATGTAACATGAGCTACTATGGGAGGTGGTGGTACTGTCAGTGGACTAATAATCCAGAGACCTAGGGTGGGGATGGTGAAATTTGAATTAAACAGAAGTCTGGAATTAAAGTTGAATGAAACCATTATTGATTGTCATCAGAGCCCATCTGGTTCACTAATGCCCTTCAGGGAAGGAAATTTTCAGTTCATACCTGGTCTGGCCTACATGTGACTCCACATGCACCGCAATGTAGTTGACACCACAATGTAGTTTACATGGATTTCAGCAAAACCTTTGACAAGGTCCCATATGAGAGACTTATAAAGAAGCAGAGGCACATGGGATACAGAGCAAGGTGGATTCAAAATTGGTTTAGTTGTAAGAGACAGAGGTGTGATGACAGATGGCTGCTTTAGTGACTGGAAGCCAGTGTCTAGTAGCATACTACAGGGATCTGTACTAGGTCCCCTATTATTCATCATTTATATAAACAACATAAATGACTATGTGGGGGGTAGGATCAGAATGTTTGCGGATAACGTTAAGATTGGCCAGGTGGTTAACAGTGAGGTTGAGTGTCTTGGGTTACAGGAAGATATAGACGGGATGGTCAAATGGGCAGATAAGTGGCAGATCAGATTTGACAAGGAAGTATTCAATGAATGGCATGACACTGGGAAGTTCCGAGGAACAAAGGGACCTTGGTGTGTTTGTCCATCGATCTCTGAAGGCGAAGGGCGGGTTGATAAGGTGGTGAAAAAGGCATATGAGACACGTGCCTTTATCAGTCGAGGCATAGATTACAAAAACAGGGAGGCCATGTTGGAGTTATATCGAACTTTGGTGAGGCCACAGCTGGAGTGCTGAGTGCATTTCTGGTTGCCACATTATAGGAATGATGTGATTGAACTGGAGGGGGTGCAGAGGAGATTCACCAAGATGTTGCCTGGGTTGGTACATTTAAGTTATGAAGGGAAGTTGGATAGGATTGGGTTGTTTTTGCTGGAACAGAGAAGACTGAGGAACTACCTGATTGAGGAACTACAAGATTATGAGGAGCATGGACAGGATGCATAGGGAACAGCTGTTCCCCTTATTTGAAAGGTCAGTCTCGAGGGGGTACAAGTTCAAGATGAGGGACAGGAGATTTGGGGGAATGTGAGGGGAAAACTTTTTTACCAAGAGGGTGCTAGAGGCAGATAGCCTCCCAACCTTTAAAAAGTATCGGATGAACACTTGGCACGTCATAACATTCAAGGCTATGGACCAAGTGCTGGCAATTGGGATTAGGTAGGTAGGTTAGGTGCTTTTCATGTGTTGGTGCAGACTCGATGGGCCGAAGGACCTCTTCACTGTATTTTCTGTGATTTTGTGATTCTGACTGTTAAGTGCCCTCTGAAATGTCCGAGCCAACCATTACAATGACAACAAAATGAAACCAGTAGACCACTCAGCATTGACCCAGAAACAACGGCAAACCCAGGTCTGTCGACCCTGCAAAATTCTTCTTACTAACATCTGGGGGCTTTTGTCAAAATTGGGAGAGCTGTCTGGAAAAGGCACGTAACAGTCATAATCATGGAATCGCACCTTCCAGATAATGTCCCAGATACCACTATCACCCTTCCTGGGCATGTCCTGTCCCACCAGCAGGACAGACCCAGCAAATGTGGCGGTACAATGGTGTACAGTTGGGAGGGAGGTGCCTTGGGAGTCCTCTACATCGACTCTGGCACCAGGTCAAACATTGGCAGGAAAAGCCTGCTGATTGCCATGCACTGTGTTGAACACCAGGAGAAAGAACTGAGGATGACAAGGACACAGAATGTACTCTGAGTGGGGGACTTCAATGTCCATCACCAAGAGTAACTCAATAGCACCACTACTGACCAAGCTGGCTGGATCCTAAAGGATATAGATGCGAGACTGAGTCTGCAGCAGGTGGTGACAGGGTCAACAAGAGGGAAAAACATAATTGACTTCATCTTCATCATCCTACCTGTCCATGACAGTAGGAGTGACCACTGCACAGTCCTTGTGGAGACAAAGTCCCACCTTCATATTCAGGATACCCTCCATTGTGTTGTGTGGCACTACCACTAAATGAGAGAGATTTTGCACAGGTCTAGCAACGCCAGAGTGGGCCCCCATGAGGTACTGTGGGCCATCAGCAGCAGCAGAATTGGACTCGACCACAATCTGTAACCTCATGGCACGGCATATCCCCCACTTTGCCATTACCACCAAGCCAGGAGATCAATCCTGGTTCAATGAAGAGTGCTGGAGGGCATGCCAGGAGTAATATCAAGCATACCTAAAAATGAGGTGTCAACCTGGTGAAGCTACAACACAGGATGACTTGCGTGCCAAATAGAATTAGCAGTAAGTCCACAACCAATGGATCAGATCTGAGCTCTGCAGTCCTGCCACCTCCAATTGTGAATGGTGGTGGACAATTAAACAATAGGCTGGAAGAGGAGGCCTCATAAGCATCCCCATCCTCAATGATGGAGGTGCCCAGTACATCAGTGCAAAAGATTAGGCTGCAGTATTCAGCCAGAAGTGCAGAGTAGATGATCCATCTCGGCCTCCTCCGAGGGTCCCTAGTGTTACAGATGTTCAGCCAATTCAATTGACTCCATAGATAAAGAACCCATGGATCTATGGATTCTATGATATCAAGAAATGGCTGAAGGTACTGGATACTGGAAAGGCTATGGGCCCTGAAAATGTTCCAGAAATAGTACTGAAGACTTATGTTCCAGAGCTTTCCACGCCCCTGGGAAAGCAGTTCAGCTACAACATTGGCATCTACACAGCAATGTGGAAAATTGCCCAGGCATGTCCTGTACACAAGAAACAGGACAAATCCAACCGGTCAATTACTGCCCCATCAGTTGACTCTTGATCATCAGTAAAGTAATGGAAGGGGTCATCAACAGTACTATTAAGTGACACTTAAAAAATAACTTGCTCACAGATGTTCAGCTTGGATTCAGTCAGGGGCACTCAACTCCTGACCTCATTAAAGCCTTTGTTCAAATGTGGGCTAAAGAGCTGAATTCCAGCCTTGAGGTGAGAGTGGCTGCCCTTGACATCAAGGTAGTATTTGACTGGGTCTGGCTTTAAGGAGCCCGAGCAAATCTTGAGTCAATGGGAATCAGGGAGAAAACTCTGCTGATTGGAGTTATACCTGGCATAAAAGAAGATGGTTGTGGTGGTTGCAGGTCAGTCATTTCTGCTCCAGGACATCGCTGCAGGAGTTCCTCAGGGGAGTGCAACTACTTACAGGCCCTAGGCCTGACCAACTTCAATTGCTTCATCAATGACCTTCCTTCGATCATAAGGTCAGAGGTGGGGATGTTCATTGTGCAATCATCAATGTTTAGCACCATTCGCAACTCTTCAAATACTAAAGCAGTCCATGTCCAAATGCAAAACCTGGACAATACCCAGACTTGGGCTTACAGGTGGCAAGTAGCATTCATGCCACACAAGTGGCAGGCAATGATCATCTCCAATTAGAGAGAGAATCTAACTGTCACTTTATGACATTCAGTGGCATTACCATCACTGAATGCCCCACTATCAATATCCTGGAGGTTATCATTGACTAAAACTTGAACTGGGCTAGCCACATAAATACTGTGGCTAGACGGGCAGGTCAGAGGCTAGGAATTCTGCAGCCTGTAATTCAACCCCTAAAGCCTGTCCACCATCTATAAGGCACAAGTCAGGCGTGAAATGGAATACCCTCCTCTTGCCTGGATGAGTGCAGCTCCAACAACACTCAAGAAACGTGACATAATCCAGGACAAAGCAGCTTGCTTGCTTGGCACCCCTTCCACAAACATTAATCCCCTCCACCACCGATGAACAGTGGCAGCAGTGTGCACCATCTGCAAGATGCACTGCAGGGACTCACCAAAGCTCCCTCGGCAACACCTTCCAAACTCACTACCTACCACCATCTAGAAGGACGAGGGCAGTAGAATGATAGAACACCACCTCCTGAAGGTTCCCCTCCAAGTCACTCATCATCCTGACTTGGAAATATATCGCCATTCCTTCATTGTTGCTGGGTCAAAATCATGGAACTCCCTCCTTAACAGCACTGTGCGTGTACCTACAGCTCAGGGACAGCAACGGTTCAAGAAGGCAGCTCACCACTACCTTCTGCAGGGCAACTAGGGCAATAAATGCTGGCCTAGCTAGTGACGTCCATCTCCCATAAATTAATTTTTAAAAACCTATCTTGTGTGGAGAAAAAAATGGATGCAGACATGATCGTGAAAATGGCCTGTTTCTGTACTGCAACATACTGTGAGTGAGCTGGAACTCCATCTGGTTGACTAAGTGGGTGTGGAATAATTTGGAAGCTGGCAGTTATGAAGTGGCAATTGTGCATATATTTGGATGGATAAGTGATAATTTGTGTGAGGAGAGTAGAATGGTAGGTTGTACGCAGGTAGGTGCATGGTCACAGAAGTAAAATGTGAGTGGCTGCACTGAGCACCTATTTGCCTCTCTCCAGGTACGAAGCATCCTCTGACCCAAATTGCCCAAAGTATGGTGGAACTCTGTGACATGAAGTTCAAAGAGGTGAATAGTAAGACTCATTCTGTATCAGCTTACTGTGTGCTTCCCATTGCAACCTATAATCTCTGCTTTTTTACATTACTGTGCTTAAAAATACGAAAATAATTCTAAGAATATCCAGTAAAATTTGAATTAAATATTTATAAAATAAAAGGTTGTTCCTTGTTAAGTTCATTTTCTGAAGGGCATGTTTACGGCTATTATAGTGTAATTGTCACTTTAACACATTTTTGATGTACCGTTCATGAGACATTTTGTGCGCACATGAAAACCGTAAAAATTGTGCCCTTTGCAATGGGTGAGATTGAACTGACCAGGCACTGAGTGAAGGAAATACTCCATCATTCATTCCCTGAAAGACTCTGTGAAGTGTAGTCATTGTTGTAAAGTAAGAACATGATTATCAATTTGTGCTCAACGGGGTCTCACAAGCAGCAATCAATTATTTCCATATTATCTGTTGTTCACATCTTGGTTCAGGGATAAATACTGACCTGAATATTTGGAGAAACTCTGCTGCTCTTTGAAACAATGCTGTGGTGATTTTTATATCTATCTATCTGAAGAAGCAAGCTGGCCCTTGACCAAACTTCTCATTCAAATGACAGAACCTCAGATAGCACTCTCTCAATACTGCACTGCCAATCTAGGTTTTTGTGCTGGTTTCTGAGACTGGCACCTGTCACTCACTGAGCATTCACTAATCCTGTTTTCTGACCTTCTCTATTTTCCTCTCAACTAGCATGTAGTCCCTGTCAACTTGGGAAATTCACAATGCCATCTTTATAGCTTAAGATTTTTTTCGGAGGATTTGCAAAGTGTTAACCTCAATGGAATGGGATTAGTTTTTGATGATTATTTTCAAGATTTTATTTGCTTTTATTAGAAAGAAGATAAACTGGTCCGCCTGGAGAAAGCCATTAATCCTCTCCTGGACGATGACGATCAAGTTGCCTTCTCCTTTATACTGGACAATATCGTTACTCAAAAGATGATGGCTGTGCCAGATGTAAGTTGGACTCGATGTGTCTGTCTCTTCCAAAGGACTGATGCAAATTAAATTGAGAGTCCTGTTAGGATCTGTATTGCTAACACTTTTCCTCCTTCCTGTCAGTCCTGGCCCTTCCATCATCCCGTTAACAAGAAGTTTGTTCCTGATTATTACAAAGTGATCACAAATCCCATGGACCTTGAAACAGTGCGAAAGGTATGAAAATTAACTTAATAACATTTTGGAAGCTTCTGAGTGGCTGCATGGAAATTGTGCACTCACTTGTCAATTCTGTGAGGGAGTTATTAAAATCTCTGAATGTTTCTGGTGTTGCAGAATATTTCCAAACACAAGTACCATAATCGTGAGGTATTCCTGCAGGATGTGGAACTTATTCTCTCCAACAGTATCAAGTATAATGGTAAAACCCATAACATGCCTTCTTAACACAGTTCGGTCACTGCATTTGTAATTGTGTCTCAATAATTTTTTAATTTAATGAACAGTCCTTGTATTCACCTGTATAAGTGAAACTGTATGTGTTTGGCTTTGGGGTGAGAATGAGCTACAGGCTGTGCTGAATCAAAAGGAATGTTGTTTCTGCTGTTCAGGGGAGAAATATATACAGTAGTTTAAAACAAATGTGAGTTACAATAAAAAAAGTGTTCAATCATAAACTTCAACAAAGAAGTTCTGTTCTAACAAAGAAATTAAAAGTACACCAACCAGGAAAAATGTTGGCATTGTTGGCCTGTAAGAAACGTGGTGAAAGTGGGCATGAAATGGAGAGAGAGACGATACAGTGGAATTCTTCTCAAACCTTTTGGATAGTTTGCACCAAATGCTCGCAAAGCCTTTCTCCCATACTGTTGCTTCACAGCGCCAGGGTCCAAGGTTCGATTCCTGGCTTGGGTCACTGTCTTTGTGGAGTCTGCATGTTCTCCCTGTGGGTTTCCTCCAGGTGCTCCGGTTTCCTCCCGCAGGTCCCAAAAGACGTGCTGTTACGTAATTTGGACGTTTTGAATTCTCCCTCAGTGTACCTGAGCAGGCGCCAGGGTGTGGAGACTAGGAGATTTTCACAGTGGCTTCATTGCAGTGTTAATGTAAGCCTACTTGTGACAATAATAAAGATTATTATTATTTGCGATCCATTGATGGATTAAAACCAAACACCACTTCAGAAAGGAAGGCCAGTCCACTGTAGCCAGCTCACTTTGCAGAGGGAGCCTTCTTCGGGTTTATCAGCAAAAAGGAGAATTTTGTACTCGCAAAAAAGATCACCTTGATTTGAGAGGCTCGTATATTTAAGTAGCACAACTAAATCAAGGTAAAATATTATAGTAACTAAGCTAAAATATTCAAGTAACAGATCAATAGAATTAAAGAGTTTTAAATGTTTACAACATGGAAACAGGCACATGGGCCCAGCTGGTCCATACCGCCCAGTTTCTATCACTAAGCTAGTCCCACTTGCCTGCATTTGACCCATATCCCTCTATACCCACCCTGCCCATGTAACTAACTGCTTTTCAAAGGACAAAATTGTGCCCGCCTCTACCACTGCCTCTGGCAGCCCTTTCCAGATGCTCACCACCCTCTGTGTGAAGGAATTTCCCCTCTGGTTTCTTTTGTATCTCTCTCCTCTCACCTTAAACCTATGCCCTCTAGTTCCAGACTCCTCTACCTTTGAGAAAAGATGTTGACTATCTACCTTATCGATGCTTCTCATTATTTTATAGACCTGTTTAAGATCACCCCTAAGCCTCCTACGCTCCCGGGAAAAAGGTCCCAGCCTATCCAGTCTCTCCTTATAACTCAGCATCCTCGTAAATCTCTTCTGCACTCTTTGTAGTTTAACAATATCCTTCCTACATAGGGTGACCAGAACTGAACACAGTATTCCATGTGTGGTCTTACCAATGTCTTGTACAACTTCAACAAGACGTTCCAACTCCTGTATTCAACATTCTGACCAATAAAACCGAGCACCCTGAATACTTTCTTACCACCCTGTCCACCTGCGACTCCACCTTCAAGGAGCTTTAAAACTGTATTCCTAGATCTCTTTGTTCTGTAACTCTCCCCAACTCCCTACCTGCCCTGATTTGATCTACCAAAATGCATCACCTCACATTTATCCAAATTAAACCTCCATCTGCCATTCATCGGCCCACTGGCCCAATTTGTCAAGATCCTGTTGCAATCTTGTATAACCTTCTTCACTATCCACTATGCCACCAATCTTATATATATGACAGTGGACCCAGCACTGATCCCTGAGGCACACTGCTGGTCACAGGCCTCCACAACCAGCTTTGGCTTTGGTCGCCAAGCCAATTTTGTATCCAATTGGCTACCTCACCTTGGATTCCATGAGATTTAACCTTTTGCAACAACCTACCATGCGGTATCTTGTAAAGTCCATGTAGACAACGTCGACAGCACTGCCCTCATCTACCTTCTTAGTTACCCCTTCAAAAAACTCAATCAAATTCGTGAGACATGACTTTCCCCTTACAAAGCCATGCTGACTTTCCCTAATTAGCTCTTGCCTGTCTCAGTGCCTGTAGATCCTGTCCCTCAGAATACCTTCTAACAACTTACCCATTGCAGAACTCACCGGTTGGTAGTTCCGGGGCTTATCTCTACAGCCCTTCTTAAACAAGGGCACCCTCCAATCTTCAGGCACCTCTCCTGAGGCTGTCGATGAGTTAAATATGTCAGCTAGGGGTCCGACAATTTCTTCCCTAACCTCCCACAATGCCCTGGGATAAATTTCATCAGGTCCCGGGATCTGTCTATCTTGATGCGCTTTAGTACCTCCAGCACCTCCTTCTCTGTAATATGTACACTCCTCAAGACATCACTTTTGATTTCCCCAATTTCCCTAACATTCGTGTCTTTCTCAACAGCAAATACTGCCAAGAAATATTAATTTAGTATCTCGCCCATCCCTTGTGGATCCTCACATTGATGACCTTGTTTATCCATTCCCTAGTCACTCTTTGTGCCCTTTATATATCTGTAAAAGCTCTTTGGATTTTCCTTTATCTTATCTGCCAATGCAATCTCATGTCCACTTTTTTGCCCTCCTGATTTCTCTCTTAACTCTACTCCGATAAGCCCTATACTCTTCAAGGGAACCACTGCCAATGCATGTCATATGCCTCCTCCTTCCTTTTGACCATGGCCTCAATATCCCCGAGTCATCTAGGGTACCCTACTTCTGCCAGCCTTACCCTTCACTCTAAGAGGAATGTGCCTTCCCTGAACCCTAGTTAACACACTTTGAAAGACCCCTACTAACTTACCAACTGTCCCCTTGCCCGTAAACAGGCTCCCACTATCAACTTTTGAAAGTTCCTGCCTAATACCATCGAAATTGGCCTCGCCCCAGTTTAGATTTTTAACTTTTGGGCCAGAACTATCATTCTCCATAGCTATCGTAAAACTAATGGAATTATGGTCACTGTTCCCGAAGTGATCCCTCACTAACATGTCCATCACCTGCCCTTCCTTATTCCCCAAGAAGAGGTCAAGTTTGCCCCCTCTCCATATAGGCCATCCACATATTGAATGAGGAAATCTTCCTGAATATACTCAAATTTCTCTCCATCTAAACCCCTAGTGCTATGGCTGTCCCGATTAATGTTGGGAAAGTTAAAGTCCCCGACTATTAAAACCCATTTTCCCGGTAGCTATCTGGAATCTCCTTACATATTTGCTTCTAGATTTCCCGCTGACTATTTGGGGGCCAAGAGTACAGTCCTATCAAAGTGATCTCACCCTTCTTATTTTTTAGTTCGACCCACAGAGACTCAGTGGGCGAACCCTTGGATATATCCTCTCTCTGTACTGCTGTGATGTTGTCTCTAATCAAAAATGCAACTCCCCCTCTCCTATCTCCTGGTCTATCTTTTTTTAGTTTCTTGTATTAATTTGTAGCAAGTTCTCTTTGTTTAATCTAGTCATGCATGATCTTGAAATGGGTGCTACTAGTAATGTTATAAAATTTGTTGAAAACCTTTTGTCCAGGATAAAAGAGATAGAAAGTATCTCAATATACCTGCCAAAAAATAAAAGCTGTACTTCATGGGTAGTAAGATAATGGAAATATAAAGACTCTGTATATGTAATGAATTGCATTACATTTCCAGGAATGGAAAGTACCTGTCATAATTTTGGGATATCCCAATGCCATTTAAGCACTTTTGTATTGTAGTCACTGTTGGTAATTTAGGGAAATGTAGCTCTCATATTGTAATTGCAAGGTCCTACAAGATAATGAGGAAAATGTCTACAGTTTTTAAGTTGAGGAATAAATGTTGACCAGGACACTGGAAGAACTTGAATAATGGCATGGGCTCTTTTATATCCACCTGAGAAGGCACATAGGACATTGGTTTAACATTTCATCCAAAGATGCACCTTCAAGAGTGCACTCCCTCATTACTACATTTAAATGTCAGTCCTGATTGTGAATGTTGTCTGAATGCACAATTTCGTTCTCACAGCAAAATCTCTGCCATTGAGAGAAGGTTGACAGATACAAGTCAAAATTAGAACCATGTATCTGAATGGTGATGCCATATTTGAACAGCTCCCAATCTCAATTGCCTTCAAAAAGGTATGAAATAGATTGAAGAGGATGTAGAGAAGAGTGATGAGGAAGATTGAGTGAAAAATTCAAATTAAAAGGATGCTTTAGAAACTTAATTTGCTTCCACTGGATAAATGAAGATTGAGAAGCAAGTTAATTCAGACTTTCAAGATCATGAAAGGACAGAATGATACTGATATTAAGTAGTGAGTAATTCAAAGCAGTCAAGCTTCATCAGACTGGAGTTTAACAGGATGCTTTTTTTGCTGTTCTTGTGTGGGATTGACTTCCATCAAATCATGAAAAAAGTTGGTTGCGAACCTGCTAAGTAATGCAATTGAAGGTTTTACGGAAGGTGAAAAACTTTAGCACACCGTTGGCAAGGATATCTAGGTGAGGTTTGTTTTGCATGTACAGACCAGGCAGGTGATGATACTGTTAAAAGAGAATTTCATAACGATTGAGAACAAGTATAAAAAATAAAGAGAGCAGATTGCAGAAACAATGGGGGCGGTAAAATAACAGTAGATAGTTACGATCAGCTACTTGCTCAAGATATTCGGGAAATATGAATTTAATGTGGTTGCAATCACTGACTCCTGGCTTGGGAGTCTTGCAGCTGATGGTAAACCCAGTACAAGCATGCCAGTTTTGCTAAGTCTTTGTAACTGTTCTTATTATGTTTCCTCAAATTCCAGCCTAGAGATTCTAACTGGTTTAGTTTGAGGTTATCCCCAGCACCTCGAGGTCCTGGCACAACACTTGACTCAACATAAAAGCTAACCTAAATGCTGCAGGAAATTGTAATTTGAAAGTCATTGAGAATTTCTGTGCCACAGAATGATTTAGCCAGAGCAGGAGCAACCAGAAAGGAAGAGTCAATGCACAAAGAATTAACATTGCATTAAAACTACTCTGTAATCTGGAAGTAGATAAATGCATGAGAGCCAATGATCATATTTTTAGGGATATAATAGCATAATGGTTAAATTACTGGATTAGTAATGCAGAGGCAGACATTACTGATCCAGAGACATGGGGTGGAATCTTGTTGATGCATTGGAGGTCATGTCTGTTGGTTGGAGAGCAGATGAGAGACTTGCACCACCTCTTTCGGGAAAGGCTGCCAATTCACGTCAATCAGGCAATGGCTTTGCCCTGGAATAAAGATCAACAGGTTGGATGTTTCACCTACAAAGGACTGCCAGCCAATCTGAGGCTGCCAACTGTTGTGCTGAACAGTACCATAGGAGAGGCTCTAACTGCTGGTAGAACTACGGGCACCAGGATTGTGGAGTGGCGAAGGCCGCAGGTAAGTAATGTCAGGTGGGAGTCGTGGGAAGAGGGGTGCAGGGGAGTGGATCTCACAGGCACACACTACCTTCCTGTTGTCGTGATGGTAGCTATAAATGTAAAAATGGATAGCAAGTTTCAACAGGTATGTAGAAAAGAACAGAATAAGTGAGCGTTCTCTAGAGAGTGAGAATGAGGAGTTAATTAGGAAATGGCAGAAGAAAGGAACAATATTTTGCTTCTGTCTTCACTGTAGAAGATGCAAAAACCCATTCCAGTAATAGCTATAAATAAAGGAAAGAGAAAATTGATGAAATTGCAACCATGAGGGAAGTGATATTGAGCAAATTGATTTAGCTGCAGGCTGACAGGTTTGCAGGTCCAGGTGGACTTAGGGTCTTAAAAGATGTGGAGATGCCGGCATTGGACTGCGGTGAGCACAGTAAGCAGTCTTACAACACTAGCTTAAAGTCCAAGAAGATGACGCACCGACCTCCTCAGAAGACAAACACGGGAAACAACTGAAAGAGTACCCTTCGTCGTCCAGTACTTCCCCGGAGCATAGAAACTACGACATCATCTTCGTAGCCTTCAACATGTCATCGATGAAGCTGAATATCTTGCCCACACCCCCACTACTTGCTTTCAAACAACCGCGCAACCTCAAACAAACCATTGTTTGCAGCAAACTACCCAGCCTTCAGAACAACGACCACGACACCACACAACCCTGCCATGGCAATCTCGGCAAGATGTGTCAGATCATCAACATGGGTGCCACCCACCAGGTACGCGGTACATATTCATGCGACTCGGCCAAAGTTCTCTACCTCATACGCTGCAGGAAAGGATGTCGAAGCGTGGTACATTAGTGAGACCATGCAGACGCTGCGACAACGGATGAACGGACTTTGCGTGACAATCGGCAGGCAGGAATGTTCCCTTCCAGTCGGGGAACACTTCAGCAGTCAAGGGCATTCAGCCTCTGATCTCCGGGTAAGCGTTCTCCAAGGCGGCCTTCAGGATGCGCGACGATGCAAAATCGCCGACTTGTAGCCAAGTTCCGCAACTTATAGCCAAGTACGGCCTCAACCGAGAACTTGGATTCATGTTGCATTACATTCATCCCCCACCATCTGGCCTGGGCTTGCGAAATCCTAACAACTGTCCTGGCTTGAGACAATTCACACCTCTTTAAACTGGGGTTACCCCTATCTCTGGATCTGAAAAGACTTAATTACCTGCAAATGCTCGCATTCAAAGCATTGTCTTGCATCTTTGACTTTGTCTATATATATGTTCCTGGAACCTACCTCTCCATTCACCTGAGGAAGGAGCAGTGTCTGTGATTTGAAACAAACCTGTTGGACTTTAACCTTCTTACTTGTCTTAAAAGAGGTAGCTGATGAGGTCATAGGTTCGTTGGTGTTAATTTCCCAAAATTTTCTATATTCTGGAAAGGCTCGATTAGACTGGTAATTAACAAATATAACCCTTCTTTTCAAGAAGGGAGGGAGGCCGAAAACAGGAAACTGTTGGCCAGTTAGCTTGATGCCCATCGATGGGGAGGTGTAAAAATCAATCATTAAGAAGGTTCTAGCTGGACACTAGGAAAAACTCATGGTAATCAGGAAGAGTCAGCATAGTTTTGTGAAAAGGAAATTCTGTTTAACCAATGTATTAGTTATTTGAAGGAATAACATGTGCTGTGGACACAGGAGAGCCTGTAGATGTACTGCATTTGGATTTCCAGAAGGCATTTGATGAGGTGACACATCAATGGTTATTGGGGAAAAAAATGTTCTTCGTGTCAGGGGTAACATGGCAGCATGCATAGAAGATTGGCTGGCTGGCAGAAAACAAGTATGCATAAATGGGTCTGTGTCTGATTGGAGTCCCATACGGGTCTGTGCTGGGGTCTCAACGTTTTACAGTTTACATCAGTGACTTAGATGAGGGAAATAATCTTTATTGTCACAAGTAGGCATACATTAACAGTGCAATGAAGTTACTGTAAAAAGCCCCTAGTCACCACTTGTAGGAGGAAACCGGAGCACCCGGAGGAAACCCACGCAGGCACAGGGAGAACATGCAGACTCTGCACAGACAGTGACCCAAGCCGGGAATCGAACCTGGGACACTGGAGCTGTGAAGCAACAGTGCTACCATGATAGTGAAATTTGCAGACAACACAAAGGTAGGTGGGAAAGTATGTTGTAAAGAAGAGAAGAAGCTTGCTGATGGATAAAGATTGGTTGAGTGAGTGGGGAAAATCAGGCAGATAAAGTATAATGTGGGCAAATGTGAAGTTGTTCACTTTGGCAGAGAAAATAAAAAGGCAGAGTATTACTTACTGGAGAACAAATGCAGAATGTCAAGCTGTAGAGGGATCTAGGTGTTCTTGTGAATGCGTCACAAAAAGTTAGGAGGGAAGTAGTCCAGAAGGCTAATGGAATGCTATCCTTTGTTACAAGGGGAATTGAACATAAAAGTAAAGATGTTATGCTTTAGTTATTTAGAGCATTGGTGAGGCCACATCTTGAATATTGTGTGCAGTTTTCTCCTTATTTAAGGAAAGGTGTAAAAGCGTTGGAGGCAGTTCATAGGAGGTTTACTAGATTGATATTTGGAATGAGTGGGTTGTCTCGTGAGGATTGGTTGGACAAACTGGGCTTGTTTCCCTTGGAGTTTGAAAGATTGAGAAGTGACTTGATTGATTCATATAAGATCCTGAATGATCTTGGCAAGCTGGACGTTGAAAGGTGTGGGGGGGGGGCACTGTTTTAAAATTAGGGGTCGCCCTTATAGGACAGAGATGAGGAAAATGTCTTTCTTTGAAGGTTGTGTGACTTTGGAACTCTGCCTCAGCAGACGGTAGAAGCAGGGGAACTGAATATTTTTAAGGTAGAGGTAGACAGGTTCTTTTTAGGCAATGGAATCAGATGTTATCAGGGGGTAGATGAGAATGTGGAACTCAAAACACAGACAGATCAACATTGAATGGCAGAACAGGCTCGAGCACCGAATTACCTACTTCTTCTATTTCATGTTTGTATGCCCGGTTCCTCGATTAGGCACTGAGTGCCTTTGATCGAGGGAGCACCCCTCGAGGTGATAAGCTGGCTGCATGGTTTTTGCTGCTGTATGTGCTGCATGGTGACGGGCTCACATGCAACTTGCTTGATACCAATGGAAGCGTGATGAGGCCTTTAAGTGGTCATTAATTGGAAAAGGGGCAGAAAGGGCAACTGTGGGCTTTCAGTCCCAGAATTTATTTCTGGTGGAGGCAGGATGGGAGTGGGATACAGGTATGCCATCATCCCACCTAATTAGATACCCTTCCCACCTCCAAGTTTGCCACTGGAGAGAGCAGAAAACTCACGAATTCAAATAGCATCACAACAATTGAGGAACGTTAATTAAATTAATTAAATAAATCTGGCAAGAAATGGTTCATATCAATAATCATGACCATGAGGATCATGACCAGTGGATTGTCACAAAACCCATCTGGTTCAGGAATGTTCTTTAGTGAAAGAGGTTTGCTACTCCTACGCGGCCAAGCCTTTCTATGACCTAGACTCATGGCATTGTAATTTACTCTGACCTGACCTCCAAAACGGCCTAGCAATTCACTCGGATATATTCAAGGGCAATTACAGCTTGTCAACAAATGCTGGCCTTATCAACAATGCCCATATCTAATGAAATAATACATTTTAGCATTGGTAATTTTGGCCTTTGACTTGAACAGAATAACAAATAGGTCTGTGATTGTGGACAGTAAATTGTGTTCCCAAGAATGATCCCTGGAATGAAGGACTTGTCATATGAGGAGTGGTTGAGGACTCTGGGTCTGCACCCAATGGAGTTTAGAAGGATGGGGGGGGTGATCTCGTTGAAACTTACAGAATACTGAGAGGCCGAGATAGAGTGAACGTGGAGAGGATGTTTCCACTAGTCGGAGAAACTAGAACCCAAGGGCACTGCCTCAGACTGAAGGGCCAATCCTTTAAAACAGATGAGGAGGAATCTTTCCAGCCAGTGGAACTTATTGCCGCAGAATGCTGTGGAGGACAAGTCACAGTGTCTTCAAGACAGGTCTTGATTAGTAAGAGGATCAAGGGTTATGGAGAGAAGGCAGAAAAAAGGGAATAAGAAATATATCTGATTGAATGGTGGAGCAGACTCTTTGGGCCGAATGGCCTAATCATGCTCTTATGTTTTATGGACCTTGTGCATTCAACCTTCCATACCATGATGGAATTATACAAAAAAAATTCTTCTTCTTCACTAGTTCTCCAACCCATCTCATCAAATTTAATATTGCATTCATTGTTCACAGAGAGAAAGGTTATGTTGATCTAGTCATGAAAATGTAATACAATATGGAATTCAGAACAGTGCTGAGATCATACCCAAAGCTTTTATATCAACTGGAGCTGCAGTGGTTCAAGAAGGCAGCTCACCATTGCCTTCTGAAGGACAGTTAAGGATGGGCAATAAATGCTGACCTCGCCAGCGACACCCACAGCCCATAAAATCAATTTTTAAAAACTCGAAACCTCTACCACCTTCATAAATACTTAGATTTCTCTCTATTATATGTCAGACAGACGTTATTACCCAGTCACGTGAATCCATCATTAGAGTCAAACTTTCAAAGAGCCAATGCCCTAATGATTTTCTTCATTTAATCAAGAGAGATCATCGAAAATGGAAGCAGAACATAGAACATAGAACAATACAGCGCAGTACAGGCCCTTCGGCCCACGATGTTGCACCGAAACAAAAGCCATCTAACCTACACTATACCATTATCATCCATATGTTTATCCAATAAACTTTTAAGTAGGCCATTCGACCCTTTGAGCATTCCCGCCATTCACTATGATCATAGCTGATCATCAAGTTCAATACCCTGATCCCTTTAACCCCATGAGCTAATTCCTTCTTGAAATTACACAATGTTTTGGCCTCAACTACTTTCTATGGTAGTGAATACTGCAAATTTACCACTGTCCGGGCGAAGAAATTTCTGCTCACCTCAGTTCTAAAAGGTTTACCCCTTATCCTCAGACTATGACCCCTAGTTCTGGACTCGCCTACCATTGGGAACATTCTTTCTGAAGCTACCCAGTCTAGTCCTGTTTGAATTTTATAAGTTTCTATGAGATCCCCTCTCACTCTTCTAAACCCCAATTAATATAATCCTAACCGACTTGGCTCCCCTCATGTAACAATCCTGCCATCCCAGGAAGCAGCCTGATAAACCTTTGCTGCATTCCCTCCATTGCAAGAACATAATTCCTCAGATAAGGACACCAAACTGCACATAATACTCCAGGTCTGGCCTCTCCAATGCCCTATACAATTGCAATAAAACATCCCTATTCCTATACTCAAATTATCTCACTATGAAGGCCAACTTACCATTTACCTTCTTTACTGCCTGCTGTGCGCTTACATTTAGCGACTGATGCACGAGAACACTAAGGTCTCGCTGAGTATCCACCTCTGTCAATTTATACCCATTCAAATAATAATCTGCTTTCCTATTAATTCTACCAAAGTGGATAACCTCACATTCACCCACAATTTGCTGCACCTGCCATGCATATACCCACTCACCAAGCCTGCCCAAATCCTGCTGAAGCATCTGCATCCTCACAGCTCATCCTCCCAACCAACTTTGTATCTTCTGCAAATTTGGAGATAATATATTTAGTTCCCTCGTCGAAATCATTAATATATGATCTGAACAGTTGTGGTCCTGGCACAGATCCCTGTGGTACTCTGCTAGTCACTGCCTGCCAATCGGAAAAAGACCCATTTATTCAAAGCCTTTGCTTCCTGTCTGCTAACCAGCTTTCTATCCGTCTCAAGACACTATCGGCAATCCCATGATCTTTAACTTTCATAGCAATCTGCTATGTGAGACCTTGCTGAAAGCCTTCTGAAAGTCTAAATAAACCATATCCACCGGTTCTCTCTGGTCAACCCTACTAGTTACATCTTCAAAGAATTCCAGTAGATTTGTCTAGCATGATTTCCCTTTTGCAAATCCATGTTGACTTGATTATACCACTGCTTTCCACATGCTATGCTATGAAATCCTTGCTAATGGACTTGAGAAACTCCCCTAATACTGATGTTAGACTCAGTGGTCTATAGTTCCCTGTTTTCACTCTACCTCCCTTTTTGAATAGCAGGCTTATATTAACTACCCTCTAATCTGGAGGAACCATTCCAGAGTCCAAAGAACTTTTGAAACTGATCACCAATGGATCTAGTATTTCTAGGGCCACTTCCTTTAGAACTCTTGGATGAAGATTATCAGGCCATGGAGATTTATCCGCCTTCAATCCCAATAATTTCCCCAAAGTCATTTCTCTACTTATTTCCTTCAGGCCCTCACTAAAATTTGTGTTTCTCTGAACTTCTGGTACATTATTCATGTCTTCCTTTGTGAAGCCAGAAGCAAAGTACGAATTTAGTTCCTCTTGGGCTTCCAGGAGCTGCAGCTGGAGACATTTCCTACACAATTGCTGGTTCTGGGAACGGGAAGCATTCCTGATCTCCCACATGGAGCTAAAAGAGCAGACCACGGCTTGGAGCTCTCTTGCCATGTCTTTCACCTTTAAGTTAAATTAATCCTTTTAATGTCAAACAATATCATCTAGAGCCCTTCTTCTCTGCTCTTTGTTATTGTGGAAAAAATTTGTTATATGGAAATAAACAACATTCAGTTAATCAGAAAAATCACATCTATGGTGCGAAATGCTTCTAGACAAGATAATGGAATGTGTTTGTTTATTTGAGATCCTATTATTGACATAGCTTTGTTTCTTTCACTTGCAGGTACAGATAGTCTGTACACAAAAACTGGTCAGGAGATCGTGAATGTCTGTCACCAAACTCTGGCTGAGGTAAAAATATTTTTGAAGGCTTTGTATTAAGTCCAAGCTTGTGGTCATGTGTAAATGGGTGCCCCTGTTTTAATATATACATACAATTGTAAAATATGTCGGGTTAGTCTTATCTGCTGGATTTTATTAGAAATCCAAGTCTTGTTTGTTGACTCTGTTTTCCTCCTTCTCTGTGATTCTCATTGTGCCCTGGACCTTTCTTTCCTTTTCTATTTTTCCATAAGTGTACTATTATCAGCCAGAGAAGAACTCTGTTTGATTTTACTGCCCTTTGTACTTCATCTAAATGGAAATTCCTGATATTTGAATTGCGGCAATAAATGTCAGACTATTCAACAGTAAGGGGCATTTTAACTGAGACTGGTTATTTTCGCACTCAATATCTACACAAATCAATTTTCCTGGCCTGTAATGTTGGTACTGCACCAGGCACTAAGGAATTTGCACAGGTAAATTGTTCATTAAATATGTTCTCCATGAGTGCAGGAGGCTGGATACTTAAAATTAATTTTTATGATTAATCCTTATATGTTAAATAAATCTACCCGATCCAACTATATAGATAGGACCGAGGTCAGAGATAAAGTTTTGGTTCAAATGTGAAGTCTACAAGTTGATATTGCCTAATCTTAGTCTGTTGATATTTAAGTCTTCATTTTTATTTTAGTGTTCAGAAATATTCAGCCTTAACTGATTCAGATTTCATGGGTTAGAACATAGAACATAGAAAAATACAGCACAGAACATGCCCTTCGGCCCACGATGTTGTGCCGAACCTTTGTCCTAGATTAATCATGGATTATCATTGAATTTACAGTGCAGAAGGAGGCCATTCGGCCTGTTGAGTCTGCACCAGCTCTTGTAAAGAGCACCCTACCCAAAGTCAACACCTCCACCCTACACTAAGGGCAATTTTGGACACTAAGGGCAATTTATCATGGCCAATCCACCTAACCTGCACATCTTTGGACTATGGGAGGAAACCGGAGCACCCGTAGGAAACCCACACAGACACGGGGAGGATGTGCAGACTCCGCACAGACAGTGACCCAAGCCGCAATCGAACCTGGGACTCTGGAGCTGTGAAGCAATTGTGCTATCCTCAATGCTACCGTGCTGCCCTTAAGAACAAATAAATCTACACTATATCATTTTACCGTAATCCATGTACCTATCCAATAGCTGCTTGAAGGTCCCTAATGTTTCCGACTCAACTACTTCCACAGGCAGTGCATTCCATGCCCCCACTACTCTCTGGGTAAAGAACCTACCTCTGACATCCCCCCTATATCTTCCACCATTCACCTTAAATTTATGTCCCCTTGTAATGGTTTGTTCCACCCGGGGAAAAAGTCTCTGACTGTCTACTCTATCTATTCCCCTGATCATCTTATAAACCTCTATCAAGTCGCCCCTCATCCTTCTCCGTTCTAATGAGAAAAGGCCTAGCACCCTCAACCTTTCCTCGTAAGACCTACTCTCCATTCCAGGCAACATCCTGGTAAATCTCCTTTGCACCTTTTCCAAAGCTTCCACATCCTTCCTAAAATGAGGCGACCAGAACTGTACACAGTACTCCAAATGTGACCTTACCAAAGTTTTGTACAGCTGCATCATCACCTCACGGCTCTTAAATTCAATCCCTCTGTTCGTGAACGCTAGCACACCATAGGCCTTCTTCACAGCTCTATCCACTTGAGTGGCAACTTTCAAAGATGTATGAACATAGACCCCAAGATCTCTCTGCTTCTCCACATTGCCAAGAACTCTACCGTTAACCCTGTATTCCGCATTCATA
Organism: Scyliorhinus torazame; assembly: GCF_047496885.1. Lineage (NCBI taxonomy): Eukaryota > Metazoa > Chordata > Chondrichthyes > Carcharhiniformes > Scyliorhinidae > Scyliorhinus > Scyliorhinus torazame. The sequence goes on from NC_092711.1 coordinate 262,314,042, forward strand.
TTTGTCCTTCCAAAATGGACAACCTCACACTTTTCAGGGTTAAACTCCATCTGCCACTTCTCAGCCCAGCGCTGCATCCTATCTATGTCTCTTTGCAGCCGACAACAGCCCTCCTCACTATCCGCAACTCCACCAATCTTCGTATCGTCTGCAAATTTACTGACCCACCCTTCAACTCCCTCATCCAAGTCATTAATGAAAATCACAAACAGCAGAGGACCCAGAACTGATCCCTGCGGTACGCCACTGGTAACTGGGATCCAGGCTGAATATTTGCCATCCACCACCACTCTCTGACTTCTATCGGTTAGCCAGTTCGTTATCCAACTGGCCAAATTTCCCACTATCCCATGCCTCCTCACTTTCTGCAGAAGCCTACCATGGGGAACCTTATCAAATGCCTTACTAAATTCCATGTACACTACATCCACTGCTTTACCTTCATCCACATGCTTGGTCACCTCCTCAAAGAATTCAATAAGACTTGTAAGGCAAGACCTACCCCTCACAAATCCGTGCTGACTATCCCTAATCAAGCAGTGTCTTTCCAGATGCTCAGAAATCCTATCCTTCAGTACCCTTTCCATGACTTTGCCTACCACCGTTATATAATTTCAAAAGTTAAAGTTATTAAAATTTACAGTATGATATGAAATATGTGAAATAAATATACTTCTGTTCACTAAAGCACCATGGAATCTCATGCAAAGTTTATCCAACACTCAAATTTTGAATCCTGCCATGCAATTGGAGCTCTCAGCTTCAGACAATTCTTGGGAACTCCTTCCTGGTGATGTGATGATGCAGTGTTTCTCTGCAGGCTGTCATGCATGTGTGCAGCCAGGCATGAAGTATTTTACTCTCAAATAGTACTAATTTTAAAATAATGTTTTCGATTAAGACTATGGGTGTAACTACATCTATGAATCCAGTCTTCTTGGATCAAAGTGGCGTGTTTGCTGTTGCTAAATATAAAGCATATGTGAAAATATTTGATGCAGGTTAAAATCTTTACAATTCTTCGTAAGTTGATTTGATTTTAGGCGACACGTTGGCGCAGTGGTTAGCACTGTTGCCTCACGGCGCTCAGGTCCCGGGTTTGATCCCAACCCCAGGTCACTGTCCGTGTGGAGTTTGCACATTCCCCCGTGTCTACGTGGGTCTCACCCCCACAACCCAAAAGATGTGCAAGGTAGGTGGATTGACCACACTAAGTTTCCCCTTAATTGGAAAAAAATGATTTGGTACTCTATTAGTTGGATGTTGGATTTATTTATTGTCATGTGTATCTCTGATTATTCCATTTCATTTATTACAAGCTCTCATTTCTTGATTAATAGCTGCAAGTGGTATATCCACACGAATATTAATTATTCACATGATTAGGCTTTGTTTGGATTGGATTTGTTTATTGTCACGTGTACCCAGATACAGTGAAAAGTACTGTTCTGCTTGCAGCTGAGTCAGATCATTCCATACATGAAAAGAAAAAGAAAAAGAAAAGAAAATGGGGCAGCACGGTAGCATAGTGGTTAGCACAATTGCTTCACAGCTCCAGGGTCCCAGGTTCGATTCCGGCTTGGGTCACTGTCTGTGCGGAGTCTGCAAATCCTCCCCGTGTGTGCGTGGATTTCCTCCGGGTGCTCCGGTTTCCTCCCACAGTCCAAAGATGTGCAGGTTAGGTGGATTGGCCATGATAAATTGCCCTTAGTGTCCAAAATTGCCCTTCGTGTTGGGTGGGGTTACTGGGTTGTGGGGATGGGGTGGAGGTGTTGACCTTGGGTGGGGTGCTCGTTCCAGGGGCCGGTGCAGACTCGATGGGCCGAATGGCCTCCTTCTGCACTGTAAATTCTATGATCTATGATCTATGATGATAATAGGGCAAACATAAAATACACAATGTAAATACATAGACACAGGCATTGGGTGAAGCTACAGTAGTGTAGTACTACTCGGTAGAGAAGATGTGTGAAGAGATCAGTTCATTCCGTAAGAGGATTGTTTAGGAGTCTGGTAACAGCAGGGAAGAAGCTGTTTTTGAATCTGTTGGTGCGTGTTCTGCCCAATGGAAGAAGTTGGAAGAGTGAGTAAGCTGGGTAGGAGGGGCCTTTGATTATGCTGATTGCTTTCCCAAGGCAGTGGCAGGTGTAGACAGAGTCAATGGATGGGGGGCAATGTAATGGACTGTGCGGTGTTCACAACTCTTTGTAGTTTCTTCCGGTCTTGGGCCCAGCAGTTGCCATACAAAGCTATGATGCAGCCAGATAGGATGCTTTCTATGGTGCACCTGTAAAAGTTGGTCAGAGTCAGGGCAGCACGGTGGCACAGTGGGTTAGCCCTGCAGCCTCACGGCGCCGAGGTCCCAGGTTCGATCCCGGCTCTGGGTCGCTGTCTGTGTGGAGATTGCACATTCTCCCCGTGTTTGCGTGGGTTTCGCACCCACAACCCAAAGATGTGCAGGCTAGGTGGATTGGCCACGCTAAATTGCCCCTTAATTGGAAAAATGAATTGGGTAATCTAAATTTATTTTTAAAAAGTTGGTCAGTCAATGTGGACATGCAGAATTTCCTTAGTTTCCTGAGGAAGTATAGGCGCTGTGGTGCTTTCTTGGTCGTAGCGTCGACGTGGGTGGACCAGGACAGATTTTTGGTGATGTGCACACCTAGGCATTTGAAGCTGTCAACCATCTCCACCTCAGCTCCGTTGATGCAGATAAGGATGTGCACAATACTTTGCTTCCTGAAATCAATGACCAGCTCATTAGTTTTACTGACATTGAGGGAGAGATTGTGTTGTTACATCATTCCACTAGGTTCTCTATCTTGCTCATGTATTCTGACTCATCGTTGTTCAAGATCCGATCCACTACGGTCGTGTCGTTAGCAAACTTGTAGATGGAGATGATGCCATGCAGTAGAGTGTGTGTAGGGCACATAGTAGGGGGGTAATTCCGCAGCCTTGCGGGGTCCCGGTATTGAGGACTATCATGGAGGAGGTGTTGTTGTTTATTCTTACTGATTGTGGTCTGTGGGTCAGGAAGTCGAGGATCCAGTTGCAGAGTGAGGAGCCAAGTCCTAGGTATTGGAGCCTTGATATGAGCTTGGCTGGGATTATAGTGTTGTAGGAGTCCTTGTTGTTGAGATGCTCCAGGGATACGTGTAGGGCCAGGTAGATGCCGTCTGCTGTGGACCGGTTGGGGCAGTATGCTAATTGCAGTGGATCTAGGCATTCTGGGAGTATGGATTTGATGTGCCTCATGACCAACCTCTCGAAGCACTTCATTACGATCGATGTCAAGGCCACCGGACGATAGTCATTGCGGTACGTTGCCTGGTTCACCTTTGGCACTGGTATGTTGGTGGTCTCCTTAAAGCAGGTGGGGACCTTGGAACAGAGTAGGGAGAGGTTGAAGATGTCTGCGAACACATCTGCCAGCTAGTCCGCGTAGGATCTAAGTGCACGGCCAGGGACCCGTCCGGAGCCATTGCCTTCCTAGGGTTCACTTTCAAGAAGATGGACTTCGGAAGCTGTGACGGTGGGTATGGGTGTGTCAGGGGCTGCTGGGGCAGTTGACTGCGGTTTGATGGTTTTCTGCTCGAACTGAGCAGAATGCATTGAGTTCATCGGGGAAGAGTGCGCTGCTGCAGGAGATTCTGCTCGGCTTCGCTTTGTAACCCGTTATGTTGTTTAAGCCTTGCCACAACCAACGAGAGAGTCTGTAATGCTAGTCTGTGACTCTAGCTTGGTCTGATATTGTCTCTTGGCATCCCTGAGGTCGTACCTGGATTTCCTGTATAGGTCAGGGTTGCCTGACTTGAACCCCTCAGTCCTGGCCTTCAGTAAGGAGTCAATTTCCCTAAGCGGGTAATGTTCGAGGCAAAGACTATAGTGGCGGATAACGGGGGCAGATACGTGATGGTGAGTGGCAAACTACAGGGAGAGATGGTGGTTTTGGTAAACGTGTATGCCCCGAACTGGGATGATGCCAATTTTATGAGGCGAATGCTAGGACGCATTCCGGACCTAGAGATGGGAAAGCTGATAATGGGGGGAGACTTTAACACGGTGTTGGAACCAGGGCTGGATAGGTCGAAGTCCAGGACTGGTAGGAGGCCGGCAGCAGCCAAGGTGCTTAAAGATTTTATGGAGCAGATGGGAGGTGTGGACCCGTGGAGATTCAGTAGACCTAGGAGTAAGGAGTTCTCGTTTTTCTCCTATGTCCATAAAGTCTATTCGCGCATAGACTTTTTTGTGCTGGGTAGGGCATTGATCCCGAAGGTGAGGGGAACGGAATATACGGCTATAGCCATTTCGGATCATGCCCCACATTGGGTGGACTTGGAGATAGGGGAGGAAACAGGAGGGCGCCCACCCTGGAGAATGGACATGGGACTAATGGCGGATGAGGGGGTGTGTCTAAGGGTGAGGGGATGTATTGAAAAGTACTTGGAACTCAATGACAATGGGGAGGTCCAGGTGGGAGTGGTCTGGGAGGCGTTGAAGGCGGTGGTTAGGGGGGAGCTGATATCAATAAGGGCACATAAAGGGAAGCAGGAGAGTAAGGAACGGGAGCGGTTGCTGCAAGAACTTTTGAGGGTGGACAGACAATATGCGGAAGCACCGGAGGAGGGATTGTACAGGGAAAGGCAAAGGCTGCATGTGGAATTTGACTTGCTGACTACAGGCACTGCAGAGGCACAATGGAGGAAGGCGCAGGGTGTACAGTATGAATATGGGGAGAAGGCGAGCAGATTGCTGGCACACCAATTGAGGAAAAGGGGAGCAGCGAGGGAAATAGGGGGAGTGAGGGACGAGGATGGAGAGATGGAGCGGGGAGCGGAGAGAGTGAATGAAGTGTTCAGGACATTTTATAAAAACTATATGAAGCTCAACCCCCGGATGGGAGGGAGAGAATGATGGACTTTTTAGATCGGCTGGAAATTCCCAAGGTGAAAGAGCAGGAAAGGGTGGGACTGGGAGCACAGATCGAGGTAGAAGAAGTGGTGAAAGGAATTAGGAACATGCAGACGGGAAAGGCCCCGGGACCGGACGGATTCCCAGTTGAATTCTACAGAAAATATTTGGACTTGCTCGCCCCGGTACTGACGAGGACCTTTAACGAGGCAAAGGAAAGGGGACAACTGCCCCCGACTATGTCTGAAGCAACGATATCGCTTCTCTTAAAGAAGGAAAAGGACAATGCGGGTCCTACAGACCAATTTCCCTCCTAAATGTGGATGCCAAGGTCCTGGCCAAGGTAATGGCAATGAGAATAGAGGAATGTGTCCCGGGGGTGGTTCACGAGGACCAAACTGGGTTTGTGAAGGGGAGACAGCTGAACACGAATATACGGAGGCTGTTAGGGGTAATGATGATGGCCCCACCAGAGGGTGAAACGGAGATAGTAGTGGTGATGGACGCCGAGAAAGCATTTGATAGAGTGGAATGGGATTATTTGTGGGAGGTGTTGAGGAGATTTGGTTTTGGAGAGGGGTATGTTAGATGGGTGCAGCTATTGTATAGGGCCCCAGTGGCGAGTGTGGTCACGAATGGACGGGGATCGGCATATTTTCGGCTCCATAGAGGGACAAGGCAGGGATGTCCTCTGTCCCCATTACTGTTTGCACTGGCGATTGAGCCACTGGCGATAGCGCTGAGGGGTTCCAAGAGATGGAGGGGAGTACTTAAGGGAGGAGAGGAACACCGGGTATCTTTGTATGCGGATGATTTGCTACTATATGTGACGGATCCGGCGGAGGGGATGCCAGAAATAATGCGGATAGTTGGGGAGTTTGGGGATTTTTCAGGGTATAAATTGAACATGGGGAAGAGTGAGCTGTTTGTGGTGCATCCAGGGGAGCAGAGTAGAGAAATAGAGGACCTACCGTTGAGGAAGGTAACAAGAGACTTTCGTTACCTGGGGATCCAGATAGCTAAGAACTGGGGCACATTGCACAGGCTAAATTTAACACGGTTGGTGGAACAGATGGAGGAAGATTTCAAGAGATGGGATATGGTAGCCCTGTCAATGGCAGGGAGGGTGCAGGCGGTTAAGATGGTGGTCCTCCCGAGATTCCTCTTTGTGTTTCAGTGCCTCCCGGTGGTGGTCACGAAGGCTTTTTTTAAAAGGATAGAAAAGAGCATCATGGGTTTTGTTTGGGCCGGGAAGACTCCAAGAGTGAGGGAGGGATTCTTACAGCGTAGTAGGGATAGGGGGGGGCTGGCACTACCGAGCCTAAATGAGTACTATTGGGCCGCTAATATTTCAATGGTGAGTAAGTGGATGGGAGAAGAGGAGGGAGCGGCGTGGAAGAGATTAGAGAGGGCGTCTTGTAGGGGGACTAGCCTGCAGGCTATGGTGACAGCCCCATTGCCGTTCTCACCGAGGAACTACACCACAAGCCCGGTGGTGGTAGCTACACTGAAGATTTGGGGACAGTGGAGACGACATAGGGGAAAGACTGGAGCATTGGGGGGGTCCCCGATAAGAAACAACCATAGGTTTGCCCCGGGGGGAATGGATGGGGGATATGGAATGTGGCAAAGAGCGGGAATAACGCAACTGAAAGATCTATTTGTGGAGGGGAAGTTCGCAAGTCTGGGAGCGCTGACCGAGAAATATGGGTTGCCCCAAGGGAATGCATTCAGGTATATGCAATTGTGGGCTTTTGCGAGGCAACAGGTGAGGGAATTTCCGCAGCTCCTGACACAAGAGGTGCAGGACAGAGTGATCTCAAAGAAATGGGTGGGGGATGGTAAGGTGTCAGATATATATAGGGAAATGAGGGACGAAGGGGAGACTATGGTGGATGAACTAAAATGGAAATGGGAAGAAGAGCTAGGGGAGGAGATCGAGGAGGGGCTGTGGGCAGATGCCCTAAGCAGGGTAAACTCGTCGTCCTCGTGTGCCAGGCTAAGCCTGATTCAGTTTAAGGTAATACACAGGGCATATATGACTGGAACACGGCTCAGTAAATTTTTTGGGGTGGAGGATAGGTGTGCGAGGTGCTCGAGAAGCCCAGCGAATCATACCCATATGTTTTGGTCATGCCCGGCACTACAGGGGTTTTGGATGGGGGTGACAAAGGCGCTTTCAAAAGTAGTAGGAGTCCGGGTCGAACCAAGCTGGGGGTTGGCTATATTTGGGGTTGCACAAGAGCCGGGAGTGCAGGAGGCGAGAGAGGCCGATGTTTTGGCCTTTGCGTCCCTAGTAGCCCGGCGCAGGATATTGTTAATGTGGAAAGAAGCCAAGCCCCCGGGGGTGGAGACCTGGATAAATGACATGGCGGGGTTCATAAAGCTAGAGCGGATTAAGTTCGTCCTAAGGGGGTCGGCTCAAGGGTTCACCAGGCGGTGGCAACCGTTCGTCGAATATCTTGCGGATAGATAGATGGGGGAAAAAAGAAGGCAGCAGCAGCAGCCCAGGATTTTGGGGGGGGGGGGGGGGGGGATGGGGGGGGGGGGGGGTGGGCGGGGGGGGGGTGTAGCTTGTGACAAGGCAGTTGCCAATTAGGGCTAGTTTTTATTTTTGTTATTTAATATTTATTTATTTTTTGTTTATATAAAATAGGTCATTGTTATCTGTATTGTTATAATGTTGTGTACAGGATGCACAATGTACTGTGTTGGTTGACCAAAAATTCTCAATAAAATATTTATTAAAAAAAAAGGAGTCAATTTCCCGATTAAGCCATGGTTTCCGAATGGGAACGTATGTACTACTTTCTTTGGCATGCAGTCGTCTACACATTTGCTGATAAAATCTGTGACGGAAGTGGCATACTCGTTTAGGTTGGTCGCTGAGTTCTCAAATATGGACCAGGCTATTGACTCCAAGCAGTCATGTCGGAGCTCTTTGTTGCCTCGGACCAGCACTGCACTGATTTTTGTGTAGGAGTGATCGAGAGTGTTGTTGCCCCTGGCGGGACAGGAGATGTGTTGGTGCAATTTTGGCAGTACACGCCTTGTTGAAGTCCTCGGCCACGATGAACAAGGCCTCAGGGAGTTATGTTTCATTGTTATTTATAACTGTACAATTCGTCCAGCGCTGCCTTCCCTGGGGTGGGATGTAGACTGCTGTGATAATGGCTGAAGTGAACTCACGTGGAAGGTAGGACGGGCGGCACTTTAAGGTCAGGTATTCCAAGTCCGGGGACGAGTAGGGCGCCAGCGTCGCCACTTCCAAGCACCACGAGGAATTGATGAGGCAAACCCCTCCCCCCTTTGCTTTGCTTGATGACGCCGTGCGGTCTGTCCGGTGTATTGAGAAGCCGGCAGGTTGTATGGCACTGTCCGTCCGGTGAGGCAGGAGTAGTGAGCCATGTGTCTGTGAAACAGAGCACACAGCAGTCCCTTACTTCCAACTGAGAGGTAAGTCTAGCATTAAGTTCGTCCAGCTTGTTTTTGATATTAAAAGAAATTTGATTTGATTTTCCCATTTTTTAAAATAGTATGATGAGCATTTGACTCAGCTGGAAAAAGATATTGCATCTGCCAAGGAGGCTGCTCTTGATGCTGCAGAGTTTGACAGTCTTGATCCCCTGACTCCAGGGCCTCATACTCCTCAGGTTGGTACCATAGCAAGTTGTCTTGTATGTACTCGCTTTCCAAGATTAATTTTTACCCTTTCTATAGTCATCTCGTCGGTCAAAATACAAAATGTTTCTCTACATTATTTTAGTGTTATTATTGTCGTCTTCACTGCAAAGCAAAAATTGTGAATATTCTTCAGTGTTCCTATAGGGCCTTACACGTGGCAGTTTCTCTCCTTTTGTAATTCTGCTATTTCAGTGAAATCATTATCACATCAAGACTAAAGTCTAAAGCATGAAACCATGGATTTCTTGATTGAGATTCTTATAATTTTTACAGTACCACATTCAACAGTACTAAACTGGGATAAAACTGTGAAAATGTTGGAAATCTTGAGGTCAGGTTGCATTTGTGCAGGGAGAACAGAGTTCATGTTTCACCTTTTCCCTTTCATCAAATGGAACTGATTATTCTTAAGAAAAAATAGACAGGATAAACTGTTGAATAGAGTTTATTGTGCCCGTCCTCTTTTTTTTTTTTGCTGTGCTGTTCAGCTGTTTGCCAAAATAAAAGCCATTCATCACAGAGGGGGCCTTCGAGTGGGTGTTGCTACGCTAGCAAGTAATGCTGGTGAATGGAGGTGAGGTGGTGGAGGAGGCCGCAAGAGGTGGCCTGATTTTTTTTGGGGGGGGTGGAGGGATGGATGGAAGGGGAAAAAGGGGTTTGCGACGTGGCAGAGTTGGAGACTGAGCGTGGTCATGGGCAGAGAGGAGGCCATCTTGGATGGGCCCAGTTTAGGGCAGTATTGAGTGAAGTGGACCCGTTGGGGGAATGATGGCAGGTGGTAGAGGGGAATGGAAGCGTAAGCCTCTGGTAAGAATTGTGACATGGATTAAATGGCCCGGTTAAGAGGTCCCGGGTTTTTGGCACACCTGAGGAGTTTGGAAGTGAAGGTGATTTTTCAACAGGAGTCGCACCTCTGGGTGAAGGATCATGTTAGGTTATGGAAGGGATGGGTGGGACAAGTATTTCAATTTGTGTTTGAATCAAGCCGCGGGGTGTAGCCATTTTGCTGAACAAAAGGACAGGGTTTGTGAGTTCCTGCGAAGTGCGGGATCCGGGGAAGATATGTACGAGTGAGTGGCGTGCTGGAGGGGACGCCAGTGGTGCTAGTCAACTTATATGCGCCCAGGGGCGGCACAGTGGTTAGCATTGTTGCCTACGGCGCTGATGCGTTCGAATCCTGGCCTTGGATCACTGTCCGTGTGGAGTTTGCACATTCTCCCTATGTCTGTGTGGATTTCACCCCACAACCCAAAGATGTGCAGGCTAGGAGGATTGCCCATGCTAAATTGCACCTTAATTGGAAAAAATAATTGGGTACTCTAAATTTATTTTTTAAAAAGAAAAAAAACATAAATGCACTCAATTGGGACGACGCAGGGTTCGTAAAGGGGTTAGTGGGAGCGATTCCAGACTTGGATATGTACCAACTGATTATGGGTGGAGATTTTAATTGTGTTGGAGCTGAAGGCGGACAGGTCGAGCCCCAAGTTAATGGGAAGTTCGAGGATGATGAAGGAGTTGGGACGATTTATGGAACATATGGGAATGGTTGATCCGTGGAGGTGGGGGGGGGGTGTTTATGTGGGAATTATGATTTTGGATCATGCTTCGCTCAGGGCAAGTACAGAGGCCGGGCTGGAGGCTAGATTTGGGTCTTTTGGCAGATATTTGGGTCTTTTGGCTGGTATGGCAACTGCTCGGCCCAGGACCGCAAGAAACTTCAGAGAGTCGTGAACACCGCCCAGTCCATCACACGAACCTGCCTCCCATCCATTGACTCCATCTACACCTCCCGCTGCCTGGGGAAAGCGGGCAGTATAATCAAAGATCCCTCCCACCCGACTTACTCACTCTTCCAACTTCTTCCATCGGGCAGGAGATACAGAAGTCTGAGAACACGCACGAACAGACTCAAAAACAGCTTCTTCCCCACTGTCACCAGACTCCTAAATGACCCTCTTATGGACTGATTTCATTAACACTACACTCTGTGTGCTTCATCCGATGCCAGTGCTTATGTAGTTACATTGTATATGTTGTGTTGCCCTATTATGTATTTTCTTTATTCCATTTTCTTCTCATGTACTTAATGATCTGTTGAGCTGCTCGCAGAAAAATACTTTTCACTGTACCTTGGTACACGTGACAATAAACAAATCCAATCCAATCCAATCCAATCCAATAAGGGGTTCTGCGAAAAGGTGAGGCTAGCGATTTGGGATTATGTGGAAATTAATCAGAACGGATAGGTGTGAGCTGCCACGTTTCGGGAGGCGTTGAAGGCGGAGTGTGACAGGAGATTATCTCATTCAAGGCACACAGGGATAGGAGGAGGAGGGAGGAGCATGGACTGTTGCTGGACGAGATAGTTGAAGTAGACAGGAGACACTTGAGGGCTCCCACTAAGGAGTTGTTGGCGGAGAGGAAGAGGTTGCAAGGGCTGTTTGATAGGTTGACGATGGGAAAGGATGTGCGGCAGTTATGGAGGACAAAGGGGTGCAGTATGAGTTCGGCGAGAAGGCAAGACATTTGCTGGCCCACCAGCTGTGGAGGGGGTGACGTTTAGGGAAATTTTAAGGGTGCGGATGGAGAAGGGGGAGATGGTGTCAGAGGCAGGGGGGTAAACGAGGTGTTCAGGGGGTATTATGAGAAGCTGTATAGGGGCGAGCAGGGTGGAGAGGAAGGGAGTATGAGTCGTTTTTTGAACTGGTTGGAGTTCCCAAGGTTGGAGGAAGAGAAAAGGCAACCGTTGGAGGAAACGCTGAGGCTCAGGAAGGTGATTGATGGTATCAGAGTAATGCAGTCGGGGAGGCCTCTGGACCAAACGGCCTCCCGGTGGTGTTTTCGAAGGCATTTTTGGTAGAGTTCGCACCACATTTGTTGGGGATGGTTAGTGAGGTGTTGGCGAAGGGAGAGTTGTCAGAGATGCTGACACGGGTATCGATTACACTAATCGCGAAGAAGGGGAAAGATCTGATGGAGTGTAGGTTGTACAGGCCCATTTTGTTGTTGAATACGGATTTGAAAGAATTGGCTAAGTTATTGGCGGGGGGGGGGGGGGGGGGGGGGGGGGGGGGGGTGGAGTGGAGTGAAGTGAAGGATGTGTGCCAGGAGTGATCTCTGAGGATCAAAAGGGTTTTGTAAAGGGCCCTTAGTTCTCGAGCAATAGCAGGAGGCTGTTAAATGTGGTTATGACTCAGTCAGGGGCATGGGTGCCAGAGGTTATCGTTTTTATGGATGCGGAGAAGGCCTTCGATTGGGTGGAGTGGAGGTACTTTTTAAAAATTTTGGGTAGGTTTGGGTTTGGCCTGAAGTTTGTGGCGTGGGTGTGTCTTTTGTATGTATCCCCAGTGGCAAGTGAATGTACAAATGAGATAAGTTCACAAAGTTTTAGACTGCACAGAGAAAGGGACAGGGTGTTCTTTGTTGTCACTGCTGTTCACGCTGCCGATTGAGCCCTTGGTTGGCGATGGCCTTTCGGGGGTCTGTGGAGTAGCAGGGGATTGTATGCGGGCGACCAATTGTTGTTTGTGTTGGACCCGCTGGAAAATATGGGTAGGTTCATGAGACTATTGCAGAGGTTGGGGCCTTCTCCGGGTATAAGTTAAATATTGGGAAGAGTGAGGTGTTTCCAGTGAACATTGCAGGGTGGGGGCCAACTTGGAGGTGTTGCCGTTCAAGGTAGCCAGGGAAAGGTTTAGGTATTTGGGTGACAAGGGAATGGGCTACGACGCACAGGATCCTGTTTGTTTCCCAGACCTCCTCGATCTTTCTCCCAAAAGCCTTCTTCCGGAAGCTTGAGACAGTGATCTCTGAGTTCACATGGGCAGGGAAGGTGCCAGTGGTAAATAGGGCTCTGTTACAGAGGAAGAGTCAGAAAGGGGGGTTGGTGCTACAAAACTTTCTGCACTATTATTGGGCACCGAATGTGGAGAATGTGAGGCGATGGTAGGGGCGCCATGGGTCAAGATGGAGAAGGAATCCTGTCGGGGATCCAGCCTGAGGGCTATGTTTTTGTTTTTTTCAATATTTTTATTCTCCTGTTTCACATTTTCTCCCACATTTCCACCCACCAACAATAAACAATAATCAGCAAGATATGTCAATCCCCATAACAACGATCCCATCTACCCACCAACCCCCAAACCTCAGCCCACATGTTTACATAAACAAATGACAAAAAGGAATCAGGGATTACCCATAGTCACCCTTAATCTACACAGCCCCCCCTCCCCCCCCCCACACCCACCCCCCCAACTAATGTTCGATGTTATCCAGTTCTTGAAAGTGCATAATAAATAGTGCCCATGACTTGTAGAACCCCTCCGAGCTTCCCCTCAGTTCGAACTTAACCTTCTCAAGGGTCAAGTATTCCAACAGGTCCCCCCCCGCCACACCAGGACACTGGGTGGAGAGGCTGCTCTCCATCCCAGCAGGATCCGCCTTCGGGCGATCAACGAGGCGAAGGCTATGATATCTGCCTCCGCTCCCGTTTCCAACCCTGGCTGGTCCGACACCCCGAATATGGCCTCCTGGGGACCCGGGTCCAGTTTCACACGCACCACCGTGGAAATTACCCGAAACACCTCCTTCCAGTACTCCCCTAGTTTTGGACAGGACCAAAACATATGAACGTGATTCACGGGCCCCCCCCCCCTCGCCCCGCAACGCTCACACACATCCTCTACTCCTTCAAAAAAATCGGATCATCCTTGTCCTTGTGAGGTGCGCTCTATATACCACCTTCAGCTGTATCAGCCCCAACCTCGCACACGAGGTGGAGGCATTCACTGTCCGGAGCACCTCACACCGGACCCCCTCCTCTATAACCTCTCCCAGCTCTTCCTCCCACTTTGCTTTGATCCCTTCCAGTGGTGCCTTATCCTCTTCCAGAATAGCTCCGTACACCGCTGACACTACCCCCTTCTCCAGTCCCCTTGTCGTCAACACCTCCTCCAGCAATGTGGAGGCCGGTTCCTCTGGGAAGCTCTGTATCTCCTTCCTGGCAAAATCCCGAACCTGCATGTACCTAAACCCTTCTCCCTGCTTTAGCCCATACTTCGCTTCCAGCTTCCTCAATCCTGCAAACGGACCCCGAAGAAACAAATCTTTTAGCGTCTTAATCCCCTTCTCTTCCCATTTCCGAAAACTTCCATCCCACCTCCCTGGCTCAGTCTGAGGGCTATGTTGACGGCTCTGTAGCTGTTAGCTTTGGGGAAGTATACAGGGAGCCCAGTGATGCGGTCTATAGTCAGGGTGTGGAATCAGTTGAGGAGACATTTTAAGTTGGAGGGGATGTCGGTGTTGACGCCATTGTGCGGAACCCACAGGTTCAAGCCGGGGAGATGGATGGGATGTATGGGAAGTGGAAGGAGGTGGGACAGGCGAGGACTTGTACTTGGAAGGGAGGTTTGCGGGTCTTGAGTTGCGGGAGAGGTTTGACTTACCGATGGGTAGTGAGTTTTGATATATGCAGGTGCGGGACTTTGCGGCAAAAGATTGGAGGGCATTTCCCAGGTTGCCGGAGCACACGTTAGTGGAGCAACTGCTGCACCCGAATGAGTTGGGGGAGGATAGGATTGGAGAGATAGAGGGTGGTTGGGGGAGCAGGGGGAAGCAAGTGCTAAGGATCAAGAACAAATGGGCGGAGCAGTTCAGGGTGGGGGGGGGAATAAATTTGAGATTGTGGTGCGTGATGATGCGGAGGGTGAACTCAACCTCCTTCTGTGCGAGGATGAGCTTGATTCAGTTCAAGGTGGTGCATAGGGTATATATGACTTGGGCGAGGATGAGTGGGTTCTTCCAAGGAGTGGTCGATGAGTGTGAGAAGTGTGAACGGAGGCCAACAAATCATGCGCACATATTCTGGGGTTGCGAGAAGTTGGAGAGATACTGGGAGGCAGTGTTTGGGACGCTATCTAACATAGTGGGGTGGGGTGGAGGTCAGGTGACAGTTTTTGGGGAATTGGAAGTGCCGGTGCTTCTGGAAGGGAAGGGGGCCAATGTTGTGGCCTTCGCCTCTCTAATTGGCTGGCAAAGGATCCTGTTGAATTGGAGGTCGGATACACCCAAGGGATGGCGGCCTGGCTAGGACTTTCTCTGGTTGAAGAAGATTAAGTTTGAGTTGAGGGTGTCAGCGAAGGGCTTTGAGATGTGGTGAGGGTTGTTCATGATGCTGTTTGTGGAATTGTTCGTTGTGGAAGGGGATAAAAAGGGAGAAATTGTACAAACTGTGGACTGTGATTTTGTGGAGTGTTTGTTATTTGTTGCTGTTTTACACATGTTTGGAAGAAAGTACATTTTTTTAAAAAAGGTTTCAACAAAGTTTTCAAGAGGAGGTAAATGCGAATTGGATGTTATGACCCTATAAATGCTATTAAACTGCATTTAAAATTAAAGTACTATTTCCTACTATGTTTGCAATGCCAGCGGGAAACAGACATATGTTCAACATTCAACACCAATTTCCTGGCATGAGGTGTTGTTGTAACTTTAAATGGGGAAACATAGATATGATTTTGAAGATTGTTGTGTTATGTAATTTGGAATAACACAAGCTGCCACTTGATGCAGTTTTGAGTAAAAGATGCTCCAGACTTTGAAGTGAGTTCAATGTGTTTTATTGTTCTCAATGAGTTCGACTCTCTGCTAATCTAAATGTAGTAACTCAGTCTAAATGAACCAGCCTTGCTCGAAGCCACGTGCTGGGGTGTGATGCTGAGGATACACCATGTCTCACTCTGTAGATGTTGGTCTGTGGAAAGAGGTGGGGTGTGAGTGCCTCATCCCTTTTATAGTGAGGTACCTCCCCTGAGTGTCCTGACTGCTCATTGGTCGTGTCCTATTCTATGTGTTCATTAGCTGTAGGCTTGCATGTCATGATATCTTCCCCTTTTTAAAAATGTTTTGTTGGCGTATGTGAATGTATTTACATGTGAATGAGTCTGTCTAACGTGACTGACGGAGGACAACAGAACAGAGCAAACTAAACAAATGTTCACAAGTCCAGTCTCTTGAGGTTTGCGTTTGATCCTGGTGGACCGCCGGAGAGGTGGCGGAGGAGACGACGACGCCTTGACAGACGGGATGGAAGCCTGACTGGTGGCCTCGTGGTGTGAGATAGCAGGAGGTGGCAATTCAACATATGGAAATGGAGGAGAAAGTGGTTGCGGGCAGGCAACTTTGCGCAGTGCCCGTCAATTAATTTGCACGATGGAGCCATCACCCATACGTACAACATAAGAGAGGGGCGCGGCCTGTGGAACAACGACAGCCGGGGCAGACCACCCACCATCCGGCATCTGGATCCTGACAGTGTCTGCCGGGGATAGCACGGCCAGATCGGTGGCATGGGCATCATAGCCCTGCTTTTGACAGTGTCTGAGTGCTGCATCTTCTGCAGCACCGGGAGGTGATCCAGATTGGGCAAGTGTATGGCTGGAAGCGTCGTCCGCAGGTCCCTGTTCATCAGAAGTTGAGCCGGCGACATGCCAATGGACAATGGAGTCGCCCTGTATGCAAGCAGTGCAAGGTGTATGTCGGAAGCAGAGTCCGTGGCCTTGCAGATGAGCTGTTTCACAATGTGCACCCCTTTCTCGACTTTTCCATTGGACTGCGGATAGTGCGGACTGGAGGTGACATGCTGGAAATTGTATGACCTTGCAAACGCGGACCATTCTCGACTGTTAAAGCATGGGCCATTGTCGCTCATGACAGTGATGGGGATGCCATGCCTTGAGAACGTCTCCTTCCAGGCTTTGATGACAGTCCGAGAGGTGAGGTCCGGGAGCTTCAGCACCTCAGGGTAATTCGAGAAATAGTCGATGATCAATATGTAGTCGCAACTATTCGCATGAAAGAGGTCGATGCCAACTTTGGACCACGGAGAGGTCACTATGTCATGCTGTTGGAGCATCTCCTTGCTCTGCGCTGGCTGGAACCACTGACAGGTAGCACAGTTCAGGACCATGTTTGTGATGTCTTGGCTGATGCCGGACCAGTAGACAGCTTGCCGGGCTCTGCGTCTGCACTTCACGACGCCCAGGTGGCCCTCATGAATCAGGCGCAGCACCAAACTCTGGAGACTGAGCGGAATGACAATCCTGTCCAGCTTGAGGAGGATACCATCAATCACCGTCAGGTCATCCTTCACATTGTAAAATTGTGGGCACTGTCCTTTCTGCCAGCCATTGGTGAGGTTGTGGATGACGCGGTGCAAGAGGGGTTCCTTGGCTGTCTCATCACAGATGAGAACCACCTTCTCATCAGTCGCCAGGAGAGTGCTAGCACACAGCTGCACCTGCGATTCGATGTGCTGGATGATCTCCAGCGACTCACTGGGCGAGGTGACGGAGCGGGACAATGCATCAGCGATGATGAGCTCCTTGCCAGATGTGTATACCGAGTTGAAGTCATACCTCCGAAGTTTAAGCAGGATTCTCTGCAACCGAGGCGTCATGTCGTTCAGGTCCTTGTGGATGATGTGCACCAGAGGCCTATAATCCGTCTCGACAGTGAATGTCGGCAGGCCGTAGACATAATCATGAAATTTGAGTATGCTGGTGAGAAGACCCAAGCACTCCTTCTCAATCTGCGCATATCTGGTTTCAGTGGGCGTCATCGCCCTTGATGCATAGGCTACTGGTGCCCAGGATGATGTGTCATCTCGTTGAAGCAACACCGCACCGATGCCATCCTGACTCGCATCTGTGGATATCATTGTCTCCCGCTCCGGGTCGAAGAATGCCAGGACTGGTGCAGTGGTGCGCTTGGCTTTCAGCTCCAGCCACTCTGTCTGGTGTGCCGCCTTCCACTCAAAGGCAGTTGACTTTTTCACTAGGTTGCATAGGGCCGTGGTGTGTGTGGCCATGTTTGGAATGAACTTGCTCAGAAAATTGACCATACTCAAGAAGCGCAGCACCGCCTTTTTGACCTCCGGGACCTTCATCGCCTCGATGGCCTTGATTTTGTCTGTGTCTGGGCGCACACCATGCTGTGAGATCTGGTCACCTAGGAACTTGAGCGTTGATGTGCCAAAACAACATTTGGACCTGTTTAACTTTAGGCCGTTGGCATGTACAAGGCGGAATACCTTCTGGAGACGGGACACATGTTCTTCAGGGGTCGTGGACCATATGATGATGTCGTCCACGTACACACGAACCTCTTCAATGCCTTCCATCATCTGCTCCATGATGCAATGGAATATCTCGATGCCGAGATGATGCCAGATGGCATGCAATTGCATGCAATGGCATGCCAAAAGGCGTGTTGAAGGTGCAGAGCCTTCTGCTGGACTCTTCCAGCTGGATTTGCCAAAATCCCTGTGATGCATCCAATTTGGTGAAGAAACGCGTGTATGCCATCTCACTCATGAGTTCCTCCTGCTTCGGGATGGCGTAGTGTTCCCGCATGATAGTCTTCTCAAGATCCTTGGGATCAATGCAGATGCGCAGGTCCCCCGAAGGCTTCTTTACGCACACCATCGAGCTGACCCAGTCAGTCGGTTCGGTGACCTTGGATATGATGCCTTTTTGCTGAAGATCCTTGAGCTGTGCCTTTATTTGCTCTCTCAGTGGAGCAGGGACTCGTCGTGGTGCGTGGACCACTGGCTTGGCATCAGACCACAGCAGAATCTTGTATCGATACGGCTGCATGCCCATCCCGTCGAACACATCTGGATACTGGGGGAGGATGTCGTCGATGCCGGCCTGAAGATCCACGTGGGAGGATGTTGTGGTGTAAACACTTTGAATAAGGTTCAGCTGCTTGCAGGCGTGCGCACCTAGTAGGGATGCCCTGTCCGGCTTAACAATTTCAAAGTGTAACCATGCTTGTGTGTGTTGGTTGGATACGTGCAGATGGCAGGATCCCAGTGCCATGATGGCATTCCCATTGTAATCCAGGAGCTTGTAGGCAGCTGGAAGGACCGTGGGGGGATTCTTAATGCGTCTGAAGTCTGCCTGTGCGAGGAGGTTGGCAGAGGCACCTGTGTCCAGCTTGATCTGGATGGGGCAGTGGTTGACCTTCATCACTGCTCGCCAATCGTCCTCGGAATCCACAGCTAGGATCGATTGGACTTGCGATGTGTCTGATGTGGCATATTCACACTTTGTAATAATGCCCACATGGTAGGCATTGTCCAGGCATTCAGTATCTGGATCTGTTGCACTGCGGGGATCAGAATCCTGTAGGCGTTGTTGCACACTCCGGATGCACCATCGTCGGAATTGGGAGCGCTGGCTCCTGACTGGTGGTGCAGATCTGCACAGGGCTGCATAGTGGCCTGGCTTCCCGCAGTTTAAACAGCGTCTGCCTCTTGCAAGGCAGTGTTTCTTTAAATGGGCGGTGCCACAGTTCCAACACGTCATGCTGTCGGCGTCCTGGCGCCCCGTGCGTCGTTGCAGATGGTCTGCACCTGCGCAGTGCGGGTTTCGGCCGCTTCGTTATGCCGTTTGCATCGCGGATGCGTCGGGCCCCGGGAAGAGCGCGCAAAATGGCCGCTTTCGTGAATGTTGAGGCGCTGCATCCAGGAGATGGCCTGCACACTCTCCGCCTCGTAGGAGGCTAGTTTATCAGTTTCTGCCGTTTTGTACTGGGAATAGCGATTTGTGGCGTGCTCATGCAGTGTGCATGTTTCAATCGCGACTGGCAGGGTCATTTGCTTGATCTTCAGTAACTGGTCTCTCAGAGGATCAGACTGAACGCCACAAACGATTTGGTCTCTGATCATGGAGTCAGTGATATCACCGAAGTTGCAAGATTGCGCTAGCAGTCTAAAGCTAGTTAAATATGAGTTGAAGGATTTGTCTTTACCTTGCAATCGCTGCTTGAATATGTAGCGCTCGAAGATTTTGTTGGTGTCCACCTCAGTGGCTGTCAAACTTGTCCAGGATGGTCTGAAAATTTTTCTTGTCCTGGTCTTCGGCGAAGTGAAAGGAGTTGAATATTTCCAAGGCGTGATCACCCGCTGTGGTGAGGAGAAGAGCTATCTTCCGTGCATCAGACGCACCATTGAGGTCTGATGCTTCAACGTAAAGCTGACATTTCTGCTTGAATGTCCGCCAGTTGGCACTGAGATTGCCGGAGGTCCTGAGCTGGTGAGGAGCCTGAATCTGTTCCATTGTGCCGGTATACATTCGCTGGTCGTCACGGATCTTGCTGAGTTGAACTGACTAGATTGAACCCCACTCCTGGTACCATGTTGTGTTATGTAATTTGGAATGACACAAGTTGCCACTTGATGCAGTTTTTAGTAAAAGATGCTCCAGACTTTGAAGTGAGTTCAATGTGTTTTATTGATCTATTAGTACAGTTCTCAAGGAGTTTGACTCTCTGCTAATCTAAATGTAGTAACTCAGTCTAACTGAACCAGCCTTGCTCTGAGCCACGTGCTGGGGTGTGATGCTGAGGATACACCCTGTCTCACTCTGTTGATGTTGGTCTGTGGAAAGAGGCGGGGTGTGAGTGCCTCATCCTTTTATAGTGAGATACCATCCCTGAGTGTCTTGACTGCTCATTGGTCGTGTCCTATTCTATGTGTTCATTAGCTGAATGTTTGCATATCATGACAAAGATCAACCACTTTACATATCTGAAATGTGGCTTGATAGAGAATCAAACCTTTTTGGAAAGATAACAAATAAGGACATTTCAACTGAATTTGATGGTGTTGAATGTTACAGTCCCAATTGTGTTTACTGTTGCAAACTGTTACTCCATGCAATTCACATGTTGCATATTTCAACTGCCAAATGGACTCAAAATCTGATTATGAAGCTGACCACAATGGGTCAATAATTCCAATGTACAAGAAATTTTATTTTTTTAACAAACAATTTTATTGAGGTATTTTTTGGCATTGTAAACAGTTACAGACAACAGAAATGTGCAAACATCAATATAAAACCAATACTTCAATCAAACCATACTGCACATGCCCGCTCCTCTCCCCTAGACACTACCCGCCTATTTATCCCTCTTACTCTACTCTACTCTTCCAATGTACAAGAATTAACCATAAACTTCACATTACAGGAGAT
This sequence comes from Scyliorhinus torazame, assembly GCF_047496885.1. Taxonomy (NCBI): domain Eukaryota; kingdom Metazoa; phylum Chordata; class Chondrichthyes; order Carcharhiniformes; family Scyliorhinidae; genus Scyliorhinus; species Scyliorhinus torazame. The sequence continues at coordinate 262,334,681 of NC_092711.1, forward strand.
TAGAAAATGATTGTCATTGAATCCAGTCTGAGATCAGTAGTTAATGGATGTTTGTAGAGGAAACAAACATTGAGAACTTTGATGATGATGGTCTAGAACAATGGTTTTCATACTTTTTTTCGAGTGACCCACGTTTACAGAATGGCCAACTGTCGCGACCCACGCCACATTCACAAAAGATTCTCCATAGTTACTTTTAAAAAGTCACACTCATCCCCCGGGAAATGCCTTTAGATATATGCAGGTGAGGGCTTTTGTGAGGCGACAGGTGAGGGAATTCCCGTTGCTCCCGGCACAAGAAGTTCAAGATAGGGTGATCTCGGGTGTATGGGTCGGGGAGGGCAAGGTGTCGGAAATACACCAGGAGTTGAAAGAAAAGGGGGAAGCTCTGGTAGAAGAGTCGAAGGGTAAATGGGAGGAGGAGCTGGGGGAGGAGATCGAGGAAGGTCTGTGGGCTGATGCCTTCGGTAGGGTTAATTCCTCCTCCTCATGTGCCAGGCTCAGCCTGATACAATTTAAGGTGGTCCACAGAGCGCACTTGACAGGGGCGAGGTTGAGTAGGTTCTTTGGGGTAGAGGACAGATGTGGAAAGTGCTCAGGGAGCCCGGCGAACCATGTCCATATGGTTTGGTCATGCCCGGCACTAGAGGGGTTCTGGAGAGGAGTGGCGGGAGCAATATCTCAGATGGTGAAAGTCCGGGTCAAGCCAAGCTGGGGGCTAGCAATATTTGGAGTAGTGGACGAACCGGGAGTGCAGGAGGCGAAAGAGGCCGGCATTCTGGCCTTTGTGTCCCTAGTAGCCCGGCGAAGGATCTTGCTAATGTGGAAGGAGGCGAAGCCCACCAGCCTGGAGGCCTGGATAAATGATATGGCTGGGTTCATAAAGTTGGAGAGGATTAAGTTTGCCTTGAGAGGGTCTGCGCAGGGGTTCTACAGGCGGTGGCAACCGTTCCTAGACTATCTCGCGGAGCGTTAGAGGAAGGTCGGTCAGCAGCAGCAGCAACCTTGGGGGGGGGGGGGGGGGGGAACGTCCTGGGAGGGGGAAAGGGGGGACTGTCTGGGAGGGTGGATGAGCAAGAGATAACATGAAGGGTTGGGGAAACTGGCACGTACGGGTGAGGGCCAGTGTACAAAGCTGTGTAAATATATCATTTTGCCATGTATATATCTTGCTCTGCGCAATTTCTCGTTTTTTTTTTGTTACGAGGAGGGGGGGGGGGTGCGGTTATTGTTTGTAAGGGAGAAAAATTGTGTTAAAAAACTTTAAGTATAGATTTTTTTTAAAGTCTCACTCATTGTTGCCACTTCTGTATTATTGAATGTAATTTTTTTAATTGAGCTGGTGTTTCACCTTAAATGACAGCTCCACCCTGACACCTTGCTAAAGGGTGTAACTCAGGATTATTTGATTATTTTATTTCTTCACACCCATTGTTAGCATTTTGAAAATTGCATGTAGTGCTGGAAAGATTAACAGGCTCAATATTGCACAGTTTTAACAATGTCGTGTTGACGCGTTCAAAATCTAACACGACCTTGGATCGGAAATTAAACTCAAAACTTCAACTTCAGAAACAGGAGCCCTAACTGTTGAACTAAAAACACGGTCAGGCAGAATGTCACTGGACGCCTGTCAGTTCCGTTTCCCAGGTAATTATGTAACAGACTGAAAGCATGCTTGAAAAAAAACTATGCTGGGCACAATTCAGCTGACCAATATTCAAAACGTGCAGACACATTCCATTCCATACACCGGCAACATTTTACCGGCTCCTGTATACATGAGTGTAGTTTAGTCGCCAGCTAATGCCATCTTTGGCGAACAATACAAGCCCCGATAAAGATAGATGCAAAGGTCCTTGCTGTAGAGGAACTGATTCAGCTGATGGAGTCCATGCAGCCACACAGCAGAGAAGGATACTTGGTGATGAGTACCTGGGAAGAGGGGTGGATGGCGGCGGGGGACGCCATGAAAAAAAGAAGCGTCCTTGAAGGACAAGAGCCCCGGTGTGGAGCTACAATTTGGAAGTGGAAGGAGTGGACATAGGGGCTTGTACGGTTGGAGGAGGCTGTCTGTCCAGCTTAACTGAGGGAATGATAAAATAATAATCGATATCATAATCTTTATTATTGTTAGGCTTACATTAACACTGCAACGAAGTTACTGTGAAAATCCCCTAGTCCCAACACTCCGGCGCCTGTTCTGGTACATTGAGGAAGAATTCAGAATGTCTAATTCACCTAACAAGCACGTCTTTCGGGACTTGTGGGAACAACCCGAGCACCCGGAGGAAAACCACGCAGACACGGGGAGAATGTGCAGACTCCGCACAGACAGTGACCCAAGCTGGGAATCAAACCTGGGACCCTGGCGCTGTGAAGCAACAGTGCTAACCACTGTGCTACCATGCCGCCCATTGTGCTACCGTGCAGACACACTGAACTCAAGAAATAGTACCACACTGAACTCAAGAAATAATACAGATCCTGCGCTGAACACAGTAGCAAGATATGTCACCCAAAGAGAATTTTCCAGTTCTCCGACTGCAAGCTGCCCAACTACAGTCTGGCCCAGAGAGGCAAGGAAGTCCATGGCACTGGCTTCTACATCAGCCTCACTCGGTCATGCACTGTAATGCAGTGAGAATTTACTCAGAGAGAAAACAGTAAACATGGTCAGGCGATTTTTGGGGATCATTTTGGTGGCCTTTTGGCGACCCATCTGCAGGTTGTGACCCCCACTTTGAAAATCACTGGTCTAGAACTTCAAAAGGACATAGACAGGTTGGTGGAATGGGTTGACAATTGGCAGATGAAATTTAATGTCGAGAAATGTGAAGTGATTTTGGAAAAAGAACATGGAGAGAGATTATAAAATAAAGAGTACAATTCTAAAGGGGGTGCTGGAGAAGATCTGATTACTTGAGGGAAAATTCTGCAGTGGATTCCATGGCAATTATACCAGAGCCCTTCATTTGAATGTGGAAAATTTAAAACTGAGGAAGAATCGCTTGCGCTTCCTGATTTTTGCCTGCAGATCCCACGATCACTCCCAAATCCTCTCATGTCTTGAGCACAGGGCGGTTCATCACTTGTATGTTTGTTTACCTTGCATAAATGTAATTTCTTGTGGTACATCTGCTGACATACTCTGAGAATTGTTTTACCTTATGTGCTGATCAGATCACATGGCTATTGGAGAAAATTCATCAGTTTACTTACGATGATATACGTTTTTACGATTACACATAGACCTGACAAAAGAAAATCAAATGCTTTTAGAAATTAAAAAAAAAAATTACCTCTTCTATTTTTGCGGATGTTTCAGCCACCAGAATTCGAAGATGGAAATATGTCACTTATTACGTCTAGGGAACTTTCTTTGTTTCATGAGGAAGGTAGTCTGTCTGCCAGTGCCACCCCAACAACAACACCAGAGAAAATGCACCACAGGTTGATGCAGGTGAGGAAAGACGGAGATTTTAATAAATGGTTCAGCTGAAAGGTCTTTTTTTCATGATCTGAAAGGGGTTCTGAACGTCCCATTTCTACTCCTTAAACTCGCCTTGTATAAACTTGTGTACGGCTAATTTATGTTGCATTAGTCTTCATTTCCTATATGTGACAATGGAGGTACCAATGGACAGCCCCTCTTAAACTGTTGTGATTTCTGTTTCTCTCCCTTTTCTGAAACTACTGACGCATTCTGGTGCACAGTTACATTGATCACAACATATGTTTGGATGAAGTTGACCCATTAGAAGATCAACAATAACATTTACCTATTGGATGCCGAGACTGATCCCAGACTCTTGTGCAATTCGGTATTCAATTTTAAACATAGTCATACAAAAGAACAAAGAACAAAGAAATGTACAGCACAGGAACAGGCCCTTCGGCCCTCCAAGCCCGTGCCGACCATGCTGCCCGACTAAACTACAATCTTCTACACTTCCTGGGTCCGTATCCCTCTATTCCCATCCTATTCATGTATTTGTCAAGATGCCCCTTAAATGTCACTATCGTCCCTGCTTCCACCACCACCTCCGGTAGCGAGTTCCAGGCACCCACTACCCTCTGTGTAAAAAAACTTGCCTCGTACATCTACTCTAAACCTTGCCCCTCTCACCTTAAACCTATGCCCCCTAGTAATTGACCCCTCTACCCTGGGGAAAAGCCTCTGACTATCCACTCTGTCTATGCCCCTCATAATTTTGTAGACCTCTATCAGGTCGCCCCTCAACCTCCTTCGTTCCAGTGAGAACAAACCGAGTTTATTCAACCGCTCCTCATAGCTAATGCCCCCCCATACCAGGCAACATTCTGGTAAATCTCTTCTGCACCCTCTCTAAAGCCTCCACATCCTTCTGGTAGTGTGGCGACCAGAATTGAACACTATACTCCCAAGTGTGGCCTAACGAAGGTTCTATACAGCTGCAACATGACTTGCCAATTCTTATACTCAATGCCCCGGCCAATGAAGGCAAGCATGCCGTATGCCTTCTTGACTACCTTATCCACCTGTGTTGCCCCTTTCAGTGACCTGTGGACCTGTACTTCTAGATCTCTTTGACTTTCAATACTCTTGAGGGTTCTACCATTCACTGTATATTCCCTACCTGCATTAGACCGTCCAAAATGCATTACCTCACATTTGTCCGGATTAAACTCCATCTGCCATCTCTCCGCCCAAGTCTCCAAACAATCTAAATCCTGCTGTATCCTCTGACAGTCCTCATCGCTATCCGCAATTCCACCAACCCTTGTGTCGTCTGCAAACTTACTAATCAGACCAGTTACATTTTCCTCCAAAGTATTTACATATACTACAAATAGCAACTGTCCCAGCACTGATCTCTGTGGAACACCACTGGTCACAGCCCTCCAATTAGAAAAGCATCCTTCCATTGCTACTCTCTGCCTTCTATGACCTAGCCAGTTCTGTATCCACCTTGCCAGCTCACCCCTGATCCCGTGTGACTTCACCTTTTGTACTAGTCTACCATGAGGGACCTTGTCAAAGGCCTTACTGAAGTCCATATAGACAACATCCACTGCCCTACCTGCATCAACCATCTTAGTGACCTCCTCAAAAAACTCTATCAAGTTAGTGAGACACGACCTCCCCTTCACAAAACCATGCTGCCTCTCACTAATACATCCATTTGCTTCCAAATGGGAGTAGATCCTGTCTCGAAGAATTCTCTCCAGTAATTTCCCTACCACTGAAGTAAGCTCACCGGCCTGTAGTTCCCTGGATTATCCTTGCTACCCTTCTTAAACAGAGGAACAACATTGGCTATTCTCCAGTCCTCCGGGACATCACCTGAAGACAGTGAGGATCCAAAGATTTCTGTCAAGGCCTCAGCAATTTCCTCTCCAGCCTCCTTCAGTATTCTGGGGTAGATCCCATTAGGCCCTGGGGACTTATCTACCTTAATATTTTTTAAGACACCCAACACCTCGTCTTTTTGGATGTCAATGTGAGCCAGGCTATCTACACACCCTTCTCCAGACTCAACATCTACCAATTTCTTCTCTTTGGTGAATACTGATGCAAAGTATTCATTCAGTACCTCGCCCATTTCCTCTGGCTCCACACATAGATTCCCTTGCCTATCCTTCAGTGGGCCAACCCTTTCCCTGGCTACCCTCTTTTTTATGTACGTGTAAAAAGCCTTGGGATTTTCCTTAACCCTATTTGCCAATGACTTTTCGTGACCCCTTCTAGCCCTCCTGACTCCTTGCTTAAGTTCCTTCCTACTTTCCTTATATTCCACACAGGCTTCGTCTGTACCCAGCCTTTTAGCCCTGACAAATGCCTCCTTTTTCTTTTTGACGAGGCCTACAATATCTCTCGTTATCCAAGGTTCCCGAAAATTGCCGTATTTACCCTTCTTCCTCACAGGAACACGCCGGTCCTGAATTCCTTTCAACTGACACTTGAAAGCCTCCCACATGTCAGATGTTGATTTGCCCTCAAACATCCGCCCCCAATCTATGTTCTTCAGTTCCCGCCGAATATTGTTATAATTAGCCTTCCCCAAATTGAGCACATTCATCCTAGGACCACTCTTATCCTTGTCCACCAGCACTTTAAAACTTACTGAATTGTGGTCACTGTTCCCGAAATGCTCCCCTACTGAAACATCTACCACCTGGCCGGGCTCATTCCCCAATACCAGGTCCAGTACCGCCCCTTCCCTAGTTGGACTGTCCACACATTGTTTTAAGAAGCCCTCCTGGATGCTCCTTACAAACTCCGCCCCGTCTAAGCCCCTGGCACTAAGTGAGTCCCAGTCAATATTGGGGAAGTTGAAGTCTCCCACCACCACAACCCTGTTGTTCTTACTCTTTTCCAAAATCTGTCTACCTATCTGCTCCTCTATCTCCTGCTGGCTGTTGGGAGGCCTGTAGTAAACCCCCAACATTGTGACTGCACCCTTCTTATTCCTGATCTCTACCCATATAGCCTCACTGCCCTCTGAGGTGTCCTCCCGCAGTACAGCTGTGATATTCTCCCGAACCAGTAGCGCAACTCCGCCACCCCTTTTACATCCCCCTCTATCCCGCCTGAAACATCTAAATCCTGGAACGTTTAGCTGCCAATCCTGCCCTTCCCTCAACCAAGGTCTCTGTAATGGCAACAACATCATAGTTCCAAGTACTAATCCAAGCTCTAGGTTCATCTGCCTTACCCGTAATACTTCTTGCATTAAAACATATGCACTTCAGGCCACCAGACCCGCTGTGTTCAGCAACTTCTCCCTGTCTGCTCTGCCTCAGAACCCCACTGTCCCTATTACCTAGTTCTCCCTCAATGCTCTCACCTTCTGACCTATTGCTCCCGTGCCCACCCCCCTGCCATACTAGTTTAAACCCTCCCGTGTGACACTAGCAAACCCCGCGGCCAGGATATTTATGCCTCTCCAGTTTAGATGCAACCCGTCCTTATATAGGTCACACCTGCCCCGGAAGAGCTCCCAGTGGTCCAGATAATGGAAACCCTCCCTCCTACACCAGCTGTTTAGCCACGTGTTTAGCTGCTCTATCTTCCTATTTCCTGTAATCCCGAGATTACAACCCTAGAGGTCCTGTCTTTTAACTTTCTGCCTAGCTTCCTGAACTCCTGCTGCAGGATCTCATGCCCCTTCCTGCCTATGTCGTTAGTACCAATATGTACAACGACCTCTGCCTGTTTGCCCTCCCCCTTCAGGATGCCCTCTACCCGTTCGGAGACATCCTGGATCCTGGCACCAGGGAGGCAGCATATCATCCTGGAGTCTCTTTCACGTCCACAGAAGCGCCTATCTGTGCCCCTGACTATAGAGTCCCCTATTACTATTGCTCTTCTGCGCTTTGACCCTCCCTTCTGAACATCAGAGCCAGCCGTGGTGCCACTGCTCTGGCTGCTGCTGTTTTCCCCTGATAGGCTATCCCCCCCGACAGTATCCAAAGGGGTATACCTGTTCGAGAGGGGGACAACCACAGGGGATTCCTGCACTGACTGCTTGCCCTTTCTGGTGGTCACCCATTTCTCTGCCCGCACCTTGGGTGTGACCACATATATATAACTGCGATCTATGATGCTTTCCGCCACCTGCATGCTCCTAAGTGCATCCAATTGCTGCTCCAACCGAACCATGCGGTCTGTGAGGAGCTCCAGTTGGGTGCACTTTCTGCAGATGAAGCCATCCGGGACGCTGGAAGCCTCCCGGACCTGCCACATCTCACAGTCAGAGCACTGCACCCCTCTAACTGACATTGCGTCAATTAATTAAAATTAAAAGTTTAAAATTTTGAAAAATATTTCAAAAACATTTTTTTTAACGTTACTGTTATCTATCTGTTTCCTAGCACTAGATTTCTAATATAAATGCGAAAGCTAAATATAGTACTCTCCGATCTCTGGCTTAGATACCCTTCTAAATTATAATTAAGTAATTATGTTTAATTAGTTACCAATGCTTAATTTTTTTAATTTAGTGTAGATTCCCAACCAACCACTCAGGTCACAGCTTTTCTGTGATGTCACTTCAGTTTCCCCCCGACACACACAATTTGAAAAAGGTATAAAAGTAAAAATGAGTAAAAATCACTTTCTTACCTTCTGAGTGTCTTAGATGTTCTCAGGTTCTCTCCCTGACAGAGACTGCTCCTCCTCCTCCGAACGGCTCCCGAAACTAGGCCGCGATCTTTTAAAATCTCTGCTCTGACTCGCAGCAGAGATTTTTCATGGAATATTAGTATGCTATTTGACCGTATGCACAATCGTGTCCTCACCAAAGATTTGTACGCGTATACTATCTTGCAGTGGTCACTGAATAGCGATCAGAAGAGGACTTTTTTTAAATGTTCTCTCCTCAATCCATTGACTGACGTCAAATGTGATGCTCCCCTTGTTACTACAGCTGAGGCCAGCTGAATAAATGTAGACCAGGGATTGATTCCAGGACTTTGCTGGCTTTGATATTCCTTTGAAGGAATGTGTGTCCCTCTTTTAGGATTGCATTACTTTCAAATTCTCATGCAGTATATTTATTTCTTAGGGTCATTGCCGTGAGGGACGAATCAGGACAGGTGAGGAGGAATCTGATGTGGATGTGGAGGGTTTTGAGGAAGATGATGATGGTAAACCGAAGACACCTGCCCCAGCAAGTGACTTTTACCTTGCTCTGCATGTAATAATTCATTGCAACCTTGAATGTTTCATTTGACATTTTCATGCATTTCTGTTTTCATTTATTAAACACACCATCAAATATTTTGCAATATTATGTTTGACAGGAAGCAACTGAGGGAGAGTGTGAAATGGAAGATGAGGATGAGATAAATATACCGCAGCGTCAGGCGAGCATCTTGTATGAAGACTTGCTAATGTCAGATGGGGAGGATGAGGAACACAGTGAAGAGGAAGAAGGAGATAACCCATTTTCTTGTAAGGAGAATTCTTGTTGCTATTCCAGATTGTATTGTGAATTTGATGAGTTTAGAAAGCAAGAAGATATATGAAAATAAGAGTTTGCAACATAGTTAAATGGAATCAACAAAGTCCCCTGAGTGGAATTCTAACAACAGTAAATACATATAGAATCTCTTATGTATATATAAAAAAAAAGATTTGAAAGAGATGAGAGAGCATTGAGTAGGAAATGGGAGCGAAATTACAGGAGGTGACCAATTGCACAATCAAAAATGTAGGTTTTCAAGAGACTTTTGAAGATGGGGAGGCATATGAGTTTAGGAGATCCAGCAACCTTAAACATGATGGCTGAAGGCTGTTTCTATACCTGTTCTGAAACATCAAATAGTGGTTACTATCATTAAGTAGGTCCAGTGTTCACATTTAAATACATGTTGACTATTCCTCAAAATGTAGTTTGAGCCCTATTCTGCCAAGAGATCAGTTAATGAGGTATGACACGAATCAAAGACGACCAAATACATTACAAGAAATACACTTGCATTTCTTACAGCTGTCCCCTTGTTATATTCTGGCTGTATAAGGAATCGGACAAGAGTAGAGAACTTTGGTAATTGAAGAAACTTTAAACCTTATATTTCAATGCACGAAGCATTAGGAACAAAATTAATGAGATAACGGCGCAAATAGAGGTGGGGGGTTATGATTTGGTGGTGATTATTGAGGCATGGTTACACGGAGACCAAGTCTGGGAGTTGAATATCCAAGGGTACTCAGCATTTTAGAAGATATACAGAAAGGTAAAGGAGGTGGTGTAGCTTTACTGGTAAAGGAAGATATCTGTGCTGTAGTGAGAAATTATATTGACACTGACGATCAACACATGGAATTAGTCTGGGTAGAAATAGGAAATAGCAAAGGAAAGAAGTCCATGGTCGAAGTAATCTATAGATCCCCAAACAGCAGTTCTGCAGTGGGGCACAGTATAAACCAGGAATTATTGGAGGCTTGTAAGAAAGGTATGACGATAATCATGGGTGATTTTAATGTGTGTATAGACTAGATTAATCAAATTGGCAAGGGTAGCCTCAAGGGAGAGTTCATTGAATGTATTAACAATTGTTTCTTGGAGCAATATGTTGTGGAACCAACCAGGGAGTAGGCTATTCTGGATTTGATCTGTGCACTTAAGAGGGATTAATTAATGACCTCATAGTTAAGGATCCTCCAAGGAAGAGTGATCATGGCATGATAGAATTTCAAATTCAGTTTGAGGGTGAGAAACTGGAGTTTCATACTCGCGTTCAGGAGTTAAAGGTGATTATGTTAGTATGAGGACAAATTTGGCCCCAGTGAACTGGGCAGGAAGAGTAAAAGGTACGACAGTTGAGCAGTGGCAGTTGTTTCAGGAGATATTCAATTCCTCCCAACTAAAATATATTGCAAAAAGGAAGAAAGATTGTAAGAGAGGGGGAAAACATCCATGGCTATGCAAGGAAGTTAAAGATAACATGAAGACAAAAATAAAGGCATGTCATATCGCAAAGACCAGTGGCAGATTGGGAAACGTTTAAAGATCAACAAAGGGTTACTAAAAAAGAAATAAAAAGAGCAAAGATAAATTATGAAAGAAAACTAATGCAAAATATTGAAAAAGGTAGCAAAAGCTTCTAATCTTCTATAAGTATATAAAAGAGTAGCTAAAGTGAATGTTGGTCCCTTGGCGGATGAAACTGGGGAGTTAATAGTGGGGAACATGAGAATGGTGGAAACTCTAAATCAATAATTTACCTCAGTTTTCATGGTGGAGAACACTAGTACCATCCCAGTAGTAACAGATAATGCAGAGGTAATAGAAAGTGAGGAACTTAGAACAATCATCGTCAATAGGGAAAAAGTACTAAACAAATTATTGGGATTAAAGGCAGGCAAGTTCCCAGGGCCTGATAGTCTACATCGTAGGGTCTGAAAGGAAGTGGCAGTGAAGCTCGTGGATCCATTCCCTGGATGCGGGAAACATTCCAATGGGTTGGAAAAATGATAATGTAATGCCCTTATTCAAACAGGGACGCAGAAAGTAGTAAACTATAGACTACTTAATTTAACATCTGTCATTGGGAAATTTTCAGAATCCATTGTTAAGGAAGTAATAAGAAAGTCAAATCGCATTCCATTGGAGTCAGGGTGGTTTTATGAAGGGCAAATAGTGTTTGATTAATTTGCTAGACTTCTTTGAAGATGCACCAAGCCAAGTGGATAATGGAGATCCTGTAGATGTAGTAGGTCTGGACTTCCAGAAGGCATTTAATAAGGTGCTGCACAAAAGGTTAATACACATGGTAAGATCACAGGGGGTTGGGGTAATTTATTAGCTTTGATAGCGGACTGGCTAACCGACAGCAAGCAGACAGTCGGGATAAATAGGTATTTTTCTGCTTGTCAGGATGTAACTAGTTGAGTGCCACAGGGTTCGGTCCTTGGGCCCCAACTATTTACAATCTATATTAATAATTTGGATGCAGGGATAGATGGTTCTATCGCCAAATTTGCAGATGACACCAAAATAGGTATGATAGTAAGTTACAATGAGGAAATAAGAAATTTACAAATGGATATGAATAGGTTAGGTGAGTGGACCAAAAGTTGGCAGGTGGAGTTTAACGCGAATAAGTGTGAGGTTATCCATTTTGGTCAGAATAATGGAAAGGCAACTTATTATCTAAATAGAGAGAAATTTCAGAGTGCTTTGTTGCAGAGGAATATGGATGTCCTCGTGCATGAATCTCAGAAAACTAGTATGCAGGTACAGCGGGTAATAAGGAAAACAAATTGAATTTTTGCCTTTATAGCTGGAGGAATAGAGTATAAAAGTTGCTGCAATTGTACAAGGCATTGGTGAGACTTTACCTGGAGCACTGTGTACAGTTTTGGTCCCCTTATTTGAGGAGGGATGTAGTTGCATTAGAGGTAGTTTAGAAAGGTTCACGAGATTGATTTCAGAGGTGAAAGGTTTGTATTATGAACATAGATTGAGCAGTTTAGGCCTACTCTCTCGAGTTTAGAAGAATGGGAGGAGATCTAATTGAGGTATATAAGATGATAAAAGGAAAGGTATTGACAAAGTAGACGTAGGCGGATGTTTCCTCTTGAGGGGCAATCTAGAACGAGGGGCCATAGTTTTAAGATAAGGAGTAGCAGATTTAAAACCGAGGTGAGAAGAAATTACTTCTCTCAAAGAGTCGTGTGGATCTGTGGAATTCACTATCCCAGAGTGAGGTGGTTGCCAGACATGAGTAAATTTAAGGAGGTAATAGACAGCTTTTTAATTCGTAATGGGTTGAAAGGTTATGGGGAATGGACAGGAAAGTGGATTTGAGACCGAGAGGAGATCACCCATGATCGTATTGAATGGCGGAGCAGGCTAGAGGGGCTGAATTGCCCACAACTACTCTTCGTTCTTATGTTCTATTTGGTGCACTGATGTTGACATTCATTTCCTGTATATCATTTAAGTGGCCTAAACGTCGGCAGGTTAGTTACCCCCTAGTGACATCACAAAAAAAAAAGATCCAATGCTCACCTGTTATCTACATGTATGCTCTTTGCAGCAGAAGTCACTGGAAAATGACTTGGAACAGAAAACTGGCTGATTTTCTTTGTTGTACCCCAAGGATATTGAAAACAATTATCATGTCGAGTCTGAGATCAATTAACTCAGTGCAAATCACTAATTGAAACTAAGATGTTGGGGCAGCATCATCAAAATACATGACACAGGAATGGATTGAAGTTAAAGATAAGAGTGAAAGACAGCTGGTCAGCACTCAACTGGAACAATTATTTTATTTCTATAAAATGGAAAAATAATTTGCATATTATGCATAACAGGGTCTGCTATTAATATAACCAAAGAGAAAATCTCAGGAGGTCTGGCAGCATCTGTAGGGAGAGAAAAGAGCTAATGTTTCGAGTCCAGATGACCCGTTGTCAAAGCTATTAATATGATGGTCGCTGCAAAAAGAGAAATGTCGAAGCTTTTCGTCTTCATCAGGAACTTTGCAAGAATAATTTATTCTGTCTGGGAAAAGAGTGCTGGTTGGTTGGCAAGTGGGCTCTGATTGGTTGAGGTACTGCCATGGAAAATGCACCAGTTGATGGTAACTGACACTTACTGTCATTGTTTGAAATTTAAACCAGGCAGCGGGCAGGTGTCAGGAGGGTTGCAGAGCAATCAGTAACGCCGTTCCTGCAGTGGTCCAGATCGTGGGAGAAGTACCCAACTGCCGCTACCAGATTTTAAATTGAGAATGGCAGCCACGGCTGCCTTTTACATGAAAAGAAATTAAATTATTTACATATTCCAACACAAATGGCAGCAGAAAACAGGCCACACACCCTGCACATAATATTGACGTCAAGCACCCTCCATGTACGTACTTTTGGTGCCAAATAACGGAGCTGAGCTGCTTCCATTTTCTAGCTGCTGGGAAGAGGACTGTGAAGATGGATCATTTTTTTAAAATGAAGAGACGGCAAGAGTCTCAAATAGGCAGTGTACCGATTGGACAGGAACTCACAACAGAATCTGCTGGAGACACTGCTCAGGAGAGTACAAGGCAGGACAGAATAGTGCTAGTGTTAGCTCTGAACAGAGTTCCAGGGCTTCTGGCTCACAGACTATGAAGAAGAAATTTCCCACATCTGCTCGGTTGGATTTTCCTTTTTCATAAAGATTGAGGCGGCACAAAGAAACTAACTGGCTGAAGTCTGCACCTGATATGCGCATTGCCCTCTTCCTGTGAAGGTGATTGGAGTGAGATTGTGAGGACCAAGCAGCCTCTCCTTTCGCATTAATGGTAAGCAAATGTGCCGTCGCTTGTGAAGGTCGGCTTACATCTGTTGCGAAGGTCAGTCGGCGTGGGTCGTAAAGGTCGGCTGGCTGGCAAAAGTGGGGCCCGGGAGGGCGGCATGGTGGTGCAGTGGTTAGCACTGCTGCCTCATGGCGCTGAGGATCCGTATTTGATCCCGGCCCCAGGTCACTGTCCCTGTGGAGTTTACATATTCTCCCCGTGTTTGCGTGGGTCTCACCCCCACAACCCAAAAGATGTGCAGGCAAGGTGGATTGGCCACGCTAAATTGCCTCTTAATTGGAAAAACATAATCGGGTACTTTAAATTTTTTTTTAAAGTGTGTCCTGGGAAAAAAAGATTGAAAAACACTGGCTTAGATTTAGTATAACTTCCCTACTTTTCAATTCTAACTCTCTAGAAGCAAAGCCTAGTGTACGGTTTTACCTTTTTTATGGCCTTGCTTAACCTGTGGCATAACCTTCAGTTATTAGTTTATTTGTACTCTGAGATTCCTATGTTCCTCTATCCCAGTGTTGTTTAACCTTTTTTTCCGGGACCCACTTTTGCCAACGGGCCGATCTTTGCGACCCACACTGGCCAACTTTCGCGAACTATGCTGACTGACGTTCGCGACCCACGCCGACCAACCTTCACAACATACACCGCATTTACTTAGCTTTAATGCGAAAGGAGGGCCCGCTTGGTCCTCTCAATCTCACTCCAGTCAGGTTCACAGGAAGAGAGGAAAATGCGCATATAAGGTGCAAAATTCAGCCAGATCGTTTGTGCTGTCTTCAACTTTATGAAAAAGGAAAATCCAACCTCGCACATGTAGGTTGTTGTGAAGGGCAATAGCAATATTTTTTTTGGCACTGGATACTCCGAGGAGATGCAGCACCAGAATGCTGACAGGCTCATGGGCTTTTGGCATGTTTTTAAATGTGGTATTCCAGATCAGCTACAGCAGCGTAGTCTTTTTATTTGGAGTCAGCTCTCAGTTAATAACTGACTGGGGTCTCAACATTAAAAAGGAATTCTTTACCCACCACTTCTCTTTCAAAATCTGAAACTTACAAACTGCCTTATGTGAAAGAAACTGAAATGGGTATTTCCACCATTATGCAGGAAAATTGCTTCCTGGTACCAAGGGCTTGACTCTATTATACAGACACAATATTGTGACTAACTGTTGGTTGAGTGACCATTAACATTGCCTGTTAATTTGAACTCTTCTTTGTTTCAAAAAGCTATTCAGCTCAGTGAGAGTGGCAGTGACTCTGATGTTGAAACGACTGCCATCCGACCAAAAAAACCTAATCTGATACCTGAGAATACACGCATGGGAATGGAGAATGAGGAGAGCATGATGTCCTATGAGGGAGATGGTGGTGAGACCTCTCAGATCATGGAGGACAGTAATGTGAGGTAAAATTATTTGAACCGAGTGGGTTATCATTTCTCTAAATCACATTTTGCTTCAAACCAGCAGGACCCAAACTTCAGGTTTTATTAGATATACAAAAGAGGTGCAGGAAATTTTGATAGTACCATTAGGCACTTAATGCTCCTTGCGTCAACTTTATTGGACATAAGTTGTTCCATTCTCTTGTTTACTCAAAGGTAAGTTGTCTATTTTAACATTTGACTAGTTCATTGTCTTTTTTCCACAAATCCCTTAAAAAATATGGGGTCGCTCCATTAAGACAATGATGAGGAGACGTTTCTTTTTCTGAGGGTCAAGGGATTTTGCAAGTCTTTTCCATAAAAGGCAGTGGAAGCAGAATCTTTCAATATTTTAAAGGCAGATCTAGATAGTTCCTGATTAACAAGGGGATGAAAGGTTATTGGGGGTAAGCAGGAACGTGGGGTTGAAATTACAAGCATGTCAGTCATGATCTTATTGAATGGCAGAGCAGGCTCGAGGGGCCTACTCTAAATTTGTGTGTTCATTCATCAGGGATGATTGTGAGATCTTTTTTTCTGTTGCTTTCCATTACATTGCAAACAGTCGGTAAACACATGACCAATCTGATTATTCAGGTTAGGTTGGGACAGCTCCCAAACCGTGTGAAGGTATTACGATTTAACTAGATTCACTTATAGAGTAATGGCTTACTGATCTTGAGTAACTTGACTTTTTCTGAGGTAATTATTACTTACTCAAGCTGTTTGTTGAAGAAAGTTTGCAAATTGGAAGGAGCCTGTAAATTTCTGACCAGGTCAGATTAAAACCACCTGGATTTGACTGTCTTTTCCTTCTGTTAAACTATTGACAATTTATTTATTTTTAAAATAAATTTAGAATACCCAATTCATTTTTTCCAATTAAGGGGCAATTTAATGTGGCCAATCCACCTACCCTGCACATCTTTGGGTCATGGGGGTGAAACCCACACAAACACGGGGAGAATGTGGCAACACCACCCGGAAAGTGACCCAGAACCAGGATCGAACCTGGGGCCTCGCCGCCGTGAGACAGCAGTGCTAACCACTGTGCCAGCGTGCTGCCCTCACTATTGACAATTTAAAGAACATCTATCAGACTTCAAGGTTTTTTGTAGATAAATGTATGTTGGCAGATCTCCCCATTGTTAATGAACTAATTTACATTTGACTGCCTTCATCATCTCAATGGGAAGGAATAATATAGGAAAGTCTCAATCTCCTCTGCTCATTGCTAGTGTTAGACAAAGGCTAAAATGCTACTTGTGCATTATGAAGGCAAAATGCTGCTCAGTTAGGGGCTCTAATTAATGGTGGAGGGTTCATGCTGAAGTACTGTGCAGAGAAGGGGTGATGGGGGGGGCATCAGTGAAATTGCTGCTGAAGATGCTGTTTGGTTGCAGTACCACAGAAGTCAAGATGCTGCTCAGTGGAAGTGGCGTGGGGAGTGGAAGCAATGCGACATGGATAAAGATTACTCTTACTGGGACATTAGGGCTAAAGTCCTGTTCAGTGGGGTTTACAGGGGCCACCATGAAATGCGTAATGGGGAGAAATCTAGTCAAAATTATACTTTGTTTGCGGTGGAGGGGTTATAGTGCTCAGTCGTGTAAATTGTTGTTCGGGGCAGAGGTTCTACAAGTTGGAAGGAGTTTGTAATGGTAGAAATGCTACTCGCCATAGAACAGGGTTACACATTTTGCCAGCGAAAATATGCAGAAGAGCAGTAACGTCATTGCAGTGTTAATGTAAGCCGACTTGTGACAATAAAGATTATTATATATTTTATATATTCATATGATCCAGCTTTGATGGGCTAGAAGAGTGGAGGTCATACGGGGTGGCGAATAGCTTGGTTAGTAACTGGGAAATAGTGTGGTTCGATTTCTTAGGGTTGGCTACAATGAATGGGTATTACGATCAGGTGATTGAGCAACCTTGCTAAGAGGCCTCCATGGGAAAAGACACCTGGTGGTGGCTTAAAGAGACAGGCAGGTGGTCCTGAACAGCTGGAAGTGGTTACAATGCTTGAAAAGATTTTGATATTAAGTGACCCTTTTATCATCTTCATTTAGTTAAGACTGTTGACCTGTAAATTAACAATGCTCAGGGGATAAAAATCAAGCTATTTTAAAATGCACTTTGCTAGTCGAATCAACAGTTTTCAATATCGGGATGAGAAACATATAGGCTGGAAATAGATATTTATGTCTTTTTTTTTTCACCTCATGCAATGTTGCATCACTCACTTGCAGGGTCAAAATCACAAGTTTAACTGATGATTATTGAAAATGTTTTACTGCGGGTGCTCAACACCTGAATAATTATATTTTCTTTATTGCCATGACCGATACCTATCCCATGACCAACATCACTTAAAATAAATTCTGATCATTATAGGTCCGATATCTAAAATCTGGCAACCTGGAATGAGACTGTGCTGGATTTCAGATTTTCCAAGGTTTTGAATTATCCACCATTAGTTTGGAAGTGAGGGGGGCATCTCATAGAAGGGAAACCCCGTTTTTAATGATGGGACCAGAAGATCCTGCCACTGGCATGGGAAATCCTGCCCAAGTTTTCTGTTGTCAGATAACTATCTAAAGTGCAGTACTGAGACCTGATCTAGAATTCATGAAGCATCATTCCCGGAAGCAATCTTATCCCCCGCCGCTATGATCCGTTCACTGGGAGTTGGTGGCAATAAACTGATCCCAGTTTGGTTGGAAGAAATTAGTGGATTTGCCTCCCTTTACAAGAGAGCTATTTACAAACATACCAAATCGGTTCACGAGACATGTAACTTAGTTCTGTCTCTAACCTCGAGTTCCCTGGGATTACAGACCATTTTGGAGAGAATCCCCAGCTCTATCCTGCAAGTGGGACAGGTAGCTTTGTGACTGGAGAATAGGGAAGGCTGGGGAGCAGATCTTAAAAGTGCTGCAGGTCCTCTGTGTGCACAACTCTCGCTGATTCTATCATCTGGATAAGCCCAAGAATGTCTTAATTTCCACACTTTATTTCCTACTTTGCTGTGGGAAGTGTCCTGATCTCGCAAGAGAAAAATGTCCGTTGTTCGACAGCCGGACTTTGGATAATATAGCTGTGTCACATTGCGGTTTGTGGTACCATGTGTAGAGATTTGCTGCTGTGTTTCCTGCATTACAATAGCGATAACACTTCAAAAATAAATCACTGGTTGTAAAGTTCTGTGGGGCACCTAAGTCACGAAAGGTACTGTATTGTTTGTTTGTTCTATTTACCTTTTTGGTTAGGCTTAGGTTAAGTAATAAATCTTTACCATTAAATAGCAGCTACATATCATTACCTAAAAGCAATAGCAAATCTGTGACAAAGTAATTCTATTTCACTTGGGTGGTGTCCTAGGCCCAATTATTTTCGGCTGCTTCATCAATGATCTTCCCTCCAATCTAAGATCAGAAGTGAGGATTATGCGTTGATGTTTCCCAGTGATCAGTATCATTCAATGCTCCCCAGATACTGAAGGAGTCGGTGTCTGTAAACAGCAAGAACTGGACAATATTCAAGCTTGGGCTGATAAAGTGTCAAGTAACATTTGGATCACACAAATGCCAGGAAATGGCCATCTCCCAACAAGCCAGAATCTAATTATCTCCCCATGACATTCAATTCTATAACCATCGCTGAATCCTCCACCATTAACATTCTTAACTGGACCAGCCACAAAAGTACTGTGGCTACAATTCCAGGTCAGATGCTAGTAATTCCACAGCGAGTAACTTGACTCCTGATTTCCCTAAAGCCTGTTCATTATCTACAACAGGTATTGACAAACTCGGGGCGCGGGCGGGTGTCGGGAGGGTCGCGGAGCCGTCCGTCGCGGTGCTCCCGATCTCGCAAATCCGCGCGCAACAGCCGGCTTTTGATAATGCCAACTGCGAGCGGCCTTCAAAATGGCCAGGAACAGATAAAATAAATTCGGCCGCACTGCGCATGTGTGCCCGATCATCGGTGTGCATGCGCAAAACTATGCGCACCGATGATCGGGCATGTATGCGCAGTGCGGTCACATTTTAAAAATATGGTCGCAGCCTTTTTTTTTCAAGTTCGGGGGGCCAAAAGGACCCAAAACCATTTCCTCCATTTTTGTCAGTAACAAACAAGGTAAGTGAAAATGGTGGGTCGCGCAGGTCAGTCGGCGTGGGCTGCGAAGGTCGGCCGGCGTGAGCCTCAAAGGTCGGCCGGCGTAGGTCGTGAAGGTCGGCCGGCGTGGGTCGTGAAGGTCGCCTGGCGTGGGTCGCGAAGGTCAGCCAGGTTGGGTCCTAAAGTTTGGCCGGTTGGTAAAAAAGGGTCCCCGGAAAAAAAAGTTTGAAAAACACTGATCTACAAGGCTCAAATCAGGAGTGTGATGGCATATTCTCCACTCAGCTGGATGGGTACGACTCCAACAGCACTCAAGAAGCTCGACACCATTCAGGTCAAAGCACAGCCTGTTTGATTGCCACACCATTCACCACATTAAACATTCAGCCCTTCACTCACTGACTCACAGTGGCAGCAGTGTTTCCAATCTACCATATAAACTGCAGAAATTAAAGATCCTTTGACAGCACCTTCCAAACTCTACTACCCAACAGAACAAGGAAAGCAGACGCATGGGAATATCAACGTTCCCCTCCAAACCCCACACTATCCTGACTTAGAGCTAGATCGTTCTTCCTTCATTGTCACTGGGTCAAAATCCTGGAATTTGCTTTGTTATAGTACTGGTGTACCTACACTGCATGTACTGAAGTGGTTCAAGAAGGTGGTTCACCATTACCTTTTTTTAAAAAAAAAAAAATAATTTTTATTAAAGTTTTCACAAAATATCAACAACAAAATGTAAAAGGAACCCAATAGAATTAAATACCAAACAAAACAAAACAATCCAGTGCCCCCCTCCTCCCTATACATAAATAATAAATTAACATCCGCCGAAACACATAGCAAATATATACAGCCCCTCAGATCCCCCAGTATAGACAAGCAAAAATAAAATAGAACCCCCCCCCCACCGGGCTGCTGCTGCTGACCATTGTCTACCGTTCTGCCAGGAAGTCTAAGAACGGTTGCCCCCGCCTGCAAAACCCTTGCACCGATCCCCTTAAGGCAAATTTCACCCTCTCCAATTTAATAAACCCCGCCATATCGTTGATCCAGGATTCCACACTTGGGGGCCTCGCATCTTTCCACTGAAGAAGAATCCTTCGCTGGGCTACCAGGGACGCAAAGGCCAGAATACCGGCCTCTTTCCCCTCCTGCACTCCCAGCTCCACTGCAACCCCAAATATTGCGAGCCCCCAGCCCGGTTTGACCCTGGATCCTACCACCCTCGACACCATCCTCGCTACGCCCTTCCAAAATTCCTCCAGCGCTGGGCATGCCCAGAACATATGGGTGTGGTTTGCTGGGCTCCCTGAGCACCTAACACACCTGTCCTCACCCCCAAAGAACTGGCTCAACCTTGTTCCGGTCATGTGTGCCCTGTGCAGCACCTTAAACTGTATGAGGCTGAGCCTCGCGCACGAAGAGGAAGAGTTCACCCTCCCTAGGGCATCTGCTCATGTCCCCTCCTCGATCTCCTCCCCCAACTCCTCCTCCCACTTACCTTTCAGCTCCTCCACCGAGGCCGCCTCCTCCTCCATCACCTGGTATGTTGCCGAGATCTTCCCCTCTCCAACCCACCCCCCCGAGAGTACCCTGTCCTGAGGCGGCGGCAGCAGGAATTCCACTACTTGCCGCCTGGCAAACGCCCTTACCTGTAGATACCTAAAGGTGTTTCCCGAGGGGAGCCCGTACTTCTCCTCCAGCTTACCCAGGCTCGCGAACTTCCTATCCACAAACAGGTCCCCCAACCTGCTTATCCCTGCCCTATGCCACCCCGAAAACCCTCCATCTATTCTCCCTGGGACAAACCGTATCGGGGTCCACTCCGAGGCCCCCACTTCCCCCCTGTGCTGCCTCCATTGCCCCCAAATTTTGAGGGTAGCCGCCATCACCGGGTTCGTGGTATACCTCATTGGAGGGAGCAGCAGCGGCGTCGTTGCCAGCGCCTCCAGACTCGTACCCTCACAAGACGCCGTCTCCAGCCCCTTCCATGCCGCCCCCTTCCCCTCAATCACCCACTTGCGCATCATCGCCGCATTGGCGGCCCAGTAGTACCCGCAGAGGTTGGGCAGCACCAGCCCCCCCCACCCCCTCCCATCCCTACTCCGCTCCAGGAACACCCTTCTCACCCTCGGAGTCCCTCGTGCCCACACAAACCCGTTATGCTCCTGTTGACCCGCCTAAAGAAGGCCTTCAGGATAAGAATGGGGAGGCACTGGAACAGGAACAAAAACCTTGGGAGCACCGTCATCTTGACTGACTGCACCTTACCCGCCAGGGACAGCGGCAACGCGTCCCACCTCTTGAACTCCTCCTCCAATTGCTCCTCCAGCCTCATGAAATTAAGTCTATGCAGGGCCCCCCAGCTCCTGGCCACCTGGACCCCCAAATACCTGAAGTTCCTCTCCGCCCTTTTTAGTGGGAGCTCGCCAATCCCCCTCTCCTGGTCCCCTGGGTGAGCCACGAACAACTCGCTCTTCCCCATGTTGAGCTTGTACCCTGAGAAATCCCCAAACTCCCTGAGGATCCTCATTACCTCCGGCATTTCTCCCACCGGGTCCGCCACATATAGCAGCACGTCGTCCGCATAGAGCGACACCCTATGCTCCTCACCCCGCACCAGCCCCCTCCAGTTCCTCGACTCTCTCAGTGCCTTGGCCAGGGGTTCAATCGCCAGTGCGAAGAGCAGGGGGGACAGGGGACACCCCTGCCTCGTCCCTCGATACAACCGAAAGTACTCAGACCTCCTCTTGTTCGTGGCCATCGGGACCTCGTACAACAGCCTAAACCACCTGACGAACCCCTCCCCAAACCTCTTCAGCACTTCCCACAAGTACCCCCACTCTACCCTATCGAAGGCCTTCTCAGCGCCCATCGCCGCCACTCTCTCCGCCTCCTCCTCCCTCGCCGGCATCATAATAACGTTCAGGAGCCTCCGCACATTCGCGTTCCACCATTACCGTCTCGACAACAATTAGGAATGGGCACTAAATGCATTGTCAACAAAGCTCATATCTCATGGACATGGACAAATTAACAGTCACGGCAGCACAGTGGTTAGCACTATTGCTTCATAGTGCCAGGGTCCCAGGTTCGATTCCCGCTTGGGTCACTGTCTGTGCGGGGTCTCCCCGTGCCTGCGTGGGTTTCCTCCGGGCGCTGGTTTTCTCCCACAAGTCCCGAAGGACGTGCTTGTTCGATAAATTGGACATTCTGAATTCTCCCTCTGTGTAACTGGACAGGGCCCGGAGTGTGGCGACTAGGGGCTTTTCGCAGTAATTTCATTGCAGTGTTTTTTTAAATTATAAATTTAGAGTACATAATTCATTTCTTCCAATTTAGCGTGGCCAATCCACCTACCCTGCACATCTTTGTGTTGTGGGGGTGAAACCCACGCAAACACGGGGAGAATGTGCAAACTCCACACGGACAGTGACCTAGAGCCAGGATCGAACCTGGGACCTTGGCGCCGTCATGCAGCAGTGCTATCCACTGGTGCCACCGTGCTGCCCTAACTTCATTGCAGTGTTAATTGTAAGCCTACTTGTGACAATAAAGATTATTATAACAAAAAAGCATCACTTGGATATCTAAATGATTCAATGTTAAAACTTCAAAAGATATGAAAATGCAACCAAGGTTTGAGGGGGAAAAGCTGTGCGAACAATAACTGGCAGTGTTTTGCTGCAGTTCTGTGGGACAGAAGGCCAGATGAGTCTGTGATACCCTTCACACTAAAAACTCCTTTTCGACACAAATTGTCACTGAGGAGGGTATAATGCATTTGCCATTGTCAAAGATACCATAAAAGTTTTCAATGAAACACCAGTTGCACTTTCCACATATGATATCTAACATAAGGGCAGCATGGTGATGCATTGGATAGCACTACTGCCTCATGGCGTCGAGGTCCCAGGTTCGATCCTGGCTCGGGACACTGTCCGTGTGGAGTTTGCACATTCTCCCCGTGTTGCTTGGGTTTCGCCCCCACAACCCAAAGATGGGGCAGCATGGTCGCACAGTGGTTAGCACAGTTGCTTCACAGCTCCAGGGTCCCTGGTTCGATTCCCAGCTTGGATCACTGTCTGTGAGGAGTCTGCACATTCTCCCCGTGTCTGTGTGGGTTTCCTCCAGGTGCTCCGGTTTCCTCCCACAGTCCAAAGATGTGCAGCTTAGGTGGATTGGCCATGATAAATTTTCTGTAGTGTCCAAAGAAGGTTAGGTGGGGTTACTGGGTTACGGGGATGGGATAGGCTTAAGTGGGGTGCTCTTTCCAGGGGCTGGTCGGTAAAAGGGCCTCCTTCTGCACTGTAAATTCTATGATTCTATGTGCAGTGTAGGTGGATTGGCCATCTTAAATTGCCCCTTAATTGGAAAAAATGAATTGGGTACACTAAATTTATAAAATTTAAAAAAAATAATATCTAACATACAGGAAAACATTGTAGTTGAAAAGGATTGTAGGCAATGACATGGATTAATTAAAATATACTTTTATTTTTCAGTATGGTACTGTAGAAATAAGTACATACGGGGGAGGTGGTGGCATAGTGGTATTGTTGCTGGACTGGTAATCCAGAGACCCAGGATAATGGTCTGGGAATCCAGTTTCAAATCCCACTATGGTAGATAATGGAATTTGAATTCAATACAAATAGTCTGGAATTAAAAGTCTAATAAAATTGTTATCAATTGTCATAAAAACTCATTTGGTTCACAAATGCCCGTCTTAGGGAAGGAAATTTGTTGGCCGACATGTGACTCCAGACCCACAGCAATGTGGTTGACTCTTAAATGCTCTCTGAAATGGCGTAGCAAGCCACTCAGTTCAAGTGCAATTAGGGGACAAATGCTGCTCACATCCTAGGAAAGAATTTTTAAAGAAACACTTGAAAGCAGGTTAATTGATTTATTCAAGGCAGAGTGAGACAGATTTTTGGTAGACAATGATGTCAAAGGTTATGGGAGGCAGATAGCAAAGTGGAGCTGAGACAACTCCAGACCTATTGAATGGCAGAGCAAGTTCAGAAGGCTGAATATGTTCCTATGTTAAACAAAATACAAAATTAGCCATAATAATAAAGAAATCTAATTTCTTTTAGACCTGGTGTCAATTCCATGAGCTATCATAGGTTTCAACATAACTTGTTAGGTATGAAATCAGCTGGTAAAACAACATGCCTGAAGTCCACCATGGTGGTGAAAAAGTAAACATTTATGTCATTGTAGCCATGTCGAAGCTAATTTACTTTCAATGAAGTTGCTGAGGGGTAACTTTTAGCTATTAAACAGGACCTTGTGCTGTATTGTTCTTTAGGGTTTTGGCCAAGGGTGGTAAGATGACCGGTACAGGCTTGGAGGGCTGAAGGGCCTGTTCCTGTGCTGTATTGATCTTTGATGGGACTTTTGGGGTATGTCAGAAGGCACAGTAGGCGATGCAGTGACTATGCCTCTTGACCAGAATGTGATATGTAATGTGATATGTACAGCACTTCAAGGCACTTTGAAAGAAATGCTTTTTATGAAGCACTCATGTTTAGCCTTGAAAGGTGCTATATTAGTGTCTCATATAGTTTAATTGGATCCAGTGTTACTCTGGTTGCTTCACGGCTCAATTAAATCATAAGTTTACTAAACAATAATGCAACCTTTTTCCCTCAGCTATGAGAGCTATGAAGAAACTGGGCTCAAATCAAATACACGTGATACAACCTTCAGCAGTGGAGGATGTGACTATGAGCTATCAGAGGAAGAAGAAGATGAGGAACAGAGGCATGGACCAAGTGTTCTTAATGAGGTACAGCTGAGTGAAGATGAGGAAGACAGCGAGGAATTCCACTCCATTGAAGGGGACAGTGATATAGACTCAGATATAGAAACGTGAACACATTACGATACAGAATTGGATACATAGATGACCATAACAATCTGCTGTGGGAGAAAGACAGAGAGGAGCCAACTCTAGTGTAGATAATCACAGAGTTGGTGGTAGATTTCATTTATATTTGCTATATCCATTTGCACTTTCATGGTTGTGTGGATGGATAATCCTGTACAAAAATTGAGAGCAAATGCCAAGCCCAGTAACAAACTGTGCTTCATGTTCAAAAATTTAGATTTTGTATATAAGAATGTTCCTGGAAGCTGGACAAAAATTGTGTGTAAAAGGAGTTTGAGAATTTGTACTTTTTTGTTCATAAGGTAGTCATGAAGAGTGCTCATTATCAGCAGTGGTAGATTATAGACTTTAATATCACAGTTTTTAAAAGCTGGCCATAACAGGTACAAAAACAAATATTAATCCTGTTACTTTTCCTGGAAATGTTTATTTTTTATGAGACATGGACGCCAAATGGTGATCCTGCTCCTTTTTGATTCATTATCTGTCACTTTCTGCATAATTGCAGCTTGTGTTTTTTAATTGATCATCTAATTTTTAAAATTAATTGTCGCAACATCTTTCTAAAAGACTTGATGACTGAAGAAAGCTTTGCTGAGTTTTGAGTGATGAACCAGTGGATGAATTCATATTCACATTTATTAATGGGAAGGATGGATTGTTGTCTGCCCAATTTTATATTAATTTAAAGATATGAACAACAAGAAAGTGGAAAGTGAATGAAAATGGAAGCAGGATGAGGAAACAAAAGGCCGGTCCCAGATTCAAAATATCATTGTGTTGGAAGACGAAAGAAAAAAATATTTAAGATCATAAGTAATTTCAAGAAATGAGTACACACTCTGGAAACATACCATCATAAACAACAAAATATTTTGGCTACTATTTGTACTAGTCTTGGAAAGATAACTCCTATTTGAGTTTTGAACTTTGTTATTTGTCTTAAATCCTTCTTGTAAAAAATTTGTCCATAATTTGATTTCTGTTTCTGTATCATGATTACACCCCAATGGTTTGGTGGGTAACAAGAACTGCCGCTTGGTTAAATCCTGGTTAAATATTGTTGGTACCCATAAAACTTTCAGTGACATTGGGTTGTGGGGGATAATTTGGCAAAAAAAATCATGATTCGTGTTTTGATGATTATGATCAGACAAAAATTTGACTCTTGTACTTTGTGATGTGTACATTGCAATTTTGTAACATCTTATGTCAGTTCCAAATGACTGACTAAAACTACTGTTTGAAATACTGTTTTGTTTAAAATGTCAGGGTTTTGAAAACCAAAATGTTACACCTGAATTGCTGGAAAACCGTTAGTCCATCCTATATATTGTGAAAATTGTTGTAAATCTCAGGTAAAGATAATACCTTTTCAGTGTTCATTGCTTTTAGTTTTTATTTCTACTTTTCAGAAGCAAGTGACATACTTGATGCCTAAAATCTCTTTTTTATTGTGTAGATTTTTCTACTTTTGAAGCTGTTCCTCACGGATTTTGGGATTCTTCAGTTAATAAATACCTAATTGAATCTTAAACTTTCATAAAATGGCAAAGAGCAAAACCCGAATCATAAGACTTAAAAGAGGGGCATTGTTAGAAAAGGAAACAGACAGAATAAGATAAGGAATTCAATACACGAGATGAAGAACCGATTTAAGTTAGTGAGGACAAGATTTGTGGCTGAATAAAACATAAGACTGTCAGTTCTATTCAGGACAAATTAAGAGTTTTACGGTGATATGAGACTTCCAAGCAGGATAGTAAAGGAGTAGTGTACAAAGGTGATAAAAGTTGACTGCAAGAACAGCTTTTGGATGGCTGCACAAGTCAAGTCAAAAGAAGGGAGAGTTTGGGATTTAGGGGGATGCTGTTCACCAAGGAGAGAAGTGGCCGGTAACCTGGGACTTGGTGTGAGATAGAATATAGGTAGCACAATTTTGGAAAAACAGAAGAAGGCTTGACTGCAAACTGATAGAGTGGAACCAGGTGAGGTTAGAGAACAGAGGAGAGGTTTTGGAGGATTATGTCAAAAACTGCAAAGAAGTTAAGGGAAATTGCACTGTGGTCACAGTCATTTGGGGGATACTATTTGTCACTTTTATTTTTAAAAATAAATTTAGAGTGCCCAATTCATTTTTCCAATTAAGGGGCAATTTAGCGTGGCCAATCCACCTAGCCTGCACATCTTTGTGTTGTGGGGGTGAAACCCACGCAAACATGGGGAGAATGTGCAAACTCCACACGGACAGTGTCCCAGAGCCGGGATCGAACCTGGGACCTCGGCGCCGTGAGGCAGCAATGCTAACCACTGCGCCACCGCGCTGCCCTTTTGTCACTTTTATTAGGACCACTTCAGTTCTGGAGCAAGGATTGAAACACAAAGTTGCACTTTCGTAAATAAAGTCTGTTTTACCACAGGTTTCTGGCGCTTGTGACTTACACTGTCGCTGTTACTTTCTGCAAAGATCATATTCTCTAAGCCATTTTCATACCTGTTCTTGTCCACAGACATTGTTATTTTGCCAATATGTGGAAATGTTGCATTGCACTGAGCTACCTCTGATCTACTTCTGCTGGATTCCATTGTGCTCTGGAATCTACATCATCTCCTTCCGGTACCATGCCCTAAGAGGCGATGGCATCCATGGACTTCCACTGGTTTGGTCCATGCTTGGCAAAATACTGCAAGTGGTTTGCTGTTGCCTTCTGCAGTATGGCTGACCAGGAAACACTCTCACTCTTATCACCTGCCATATTGGAAGGATTTACAAGTTGATATGCAACGTATTTGGCCACGTTATGAACGTACCCTCCATGGCTGGCAAGTCCTGAAGTTGGACTTGAACCCAGAGCTTCTGGCCCAGAGGTAGGGATGCTATTGCTGTGCCACATGACCTCACAAATTCTACACCATTGCCTCCTTATGTTTTACTGCTTTCTTCAATTTGCTACTGATTATATTCTTTCTTCAATTGTTATATTGGATGTGCTGGTGTGCAATACTAAGTATTAAAACCATTAGTTACCTCCTTTGGACTCCTGGTTTAACCTATGTTGGCTCATTGTCAATTCTCCATACAGCCTCCATTTTCCAATTTCAATGGGACACCTTAAGGACGCATTCACCCTCCACAACTGTACAGAGAACATACAGTGCAGAAGTAGGCGATTCGGCCCATTGAGTCTACACCGACCCAATAACCCCTCCTAACCGTTGGTCACCAAGGGCAATTTATCATGGCCAATTCACCTAACCTGCACGTCTTTGGACTGTGGGAGGAAACCGGAGCACCCAGAGGAAACCCACGCAGACACTGGGAGAACGTGCAGACTCTGCAAAGACTGACCCAGCAGGGAATTGAACCTGGGACTGTGAAGCCACAGTGTTACCCACTTGTGCTACCGTGCTGCCCGAATGCTCAGAACCTGGGCATTTGTTCATCATTGCTGCAGTCTGACTCTACCCTATTTACAAATTAACTTATCCCAGCAGGGAACCGCTGGACTTTAACTTTGGACTCTTTCCCCTGTTTACGACCAAGATACATTCTTTAATTGTAGTATCTATAATTTATATATATCTTGTTAACTAAATACATCCTAATCGCTGACGTGCCTTTGGAACATGAACTTACGGTGTGCCTTTACAAGAACAGGAGTCGGCTATTCTATTATATAACCACAATAGTTACTACACTATCGGCATCGAGTAATAAACTTGCATTTGGAGAACAGACGTGTCTGAATCACAAAGAATTATTTAACTGTATATATTATTTAAATCTACTGTCTATAATTTCTTAAATGATTGCTTCCTGCAATATTAAATTATGGTACAAGTCAACAAGACTGCTGTGCTAAAATTCTATCTGAAACATGAAGCCATTTTTGCTGTTTGACCTGTAGTTCTGGAACTGTATTTTTGTCAGATTTCTGGTATTGGATATTTTTCTTTTTATTCATGTCTGTGTTGAATGTCCTCAGCAAATGTGAAGAAAATATGGCCTTCTGATTTCAGGTGACAGTTTTAATTTGATCTATTCCAGTTGCTTTACAATATTGACTATTTCAATTCCTGTTCGAGCTCATTTGTATTGTCACTCCAGGGTAATTTGAACCTGTATTACGTGTCATGACTTTACCCCATTACCTTTTGTTGTACCAAATGTCATGTTTGTACATTTGGGTAAAAGCACCAGTGAAAAACAGTGTAGCTAAATAGTTCAGAGCAAAATGGCATTTGGAAATAGATGTGAGTAGTTATTTTTTGTTGATGTGAGACACAAAAAGTAACCTGTCATTTATTTTGGGAAGAGGTTACATTGGGCTTGGTATGCCTTGATTCAGCTATGTCAATACAAAAATTCCAACTTCGGTACCAACCATTTCATGCTGATGGTACTGTTGTGTTGTGTATGCACCCTGTGTAGAATCACTACAGTGCAGAAGGAGAGGCCCATCGTGTCTGCATTGACCCTCTGAAAGAGCACCACACCTAGGCCCACTCCTAATGCCACCCGGAAACTGTGGCAGTACCACGGTGCCATGGTGACATGTTGTCCATACCAGGGATCGGCCCCGAGCTGCCCTTAAGAGTTGGGCTCGAGAACCTCCTAAATGGTAAGTGGGGGGGGGGGGGTCCAGAGATCATTTAAAAAATAATTTTTATTAAAGGTTTTCATAAAATATCAATAACAAAATGAGAAAGAAAAAAGAACTCAAACAGGGTTAAGTACAAAACACAATCTAAAAAAGCAACCCCCCAAACCCCCCCCCCCCCCCGTACATAAATAATAAATTAACATTAACACCCCGACTTAACACAACAGGTGTATACACCCCCTCCAGTGTAAATAACATAAACAAAAATAAAGTAACTTCCCCCCCCCCCCCCCCACCCCGCGCTGCTGCTGCCATTGACCAATGTCTATCGTTCTGCCAGAAAGTCTAAGAACGGTTGCCACCGCCTAAAGAACCCTCGGACCCACCCTCTCAAGGCGAATTTCACCCTCTCCAATTTAATGAACCCTGCCATATCGCTGATCCAGGATTCCACGCTTGGGGCCTCGCATCTTTCCACTGAAGGAGAATCCTTCGCCGGGCTACCAGGGACGCAAAGGCCAGAATTCCGGCCTCTTTCGCCTCCTGCACTCCTGGTTCCTCTGCCACCCCAAATATTGCGAGCCCCCAGCCCGGTCTGACCCTGGATCCTACCACACTCGACACCGTCCTCGCTACGCCCTTCCAAAATTCCTCCAGCGCTGGACATGCCCAGAACATATGGGTGTGATTTGCTGGGCTCCCTGTTGTTGCTCGTTTTAGCCTTAGTTTAATTGCTCTTGTTCTATCACCTTTGCTCTTGAGTCGCCAGGTATCTTTCTGATACCGCCACGTGGTTCAAGTCCGAGTAATGATCAATAATCCAACACATCGCTTAGTAAGAGTTAAATCAACGCACATTTATTATATACAGTAATCAATACTTATACATTAATTCTACTTCTCAGCTACTTCCTACAACGTAGCGAGCGTTCAAGTAAGACTTACGATTTTAGCGGCTGTTGCAGAAGGTCAGCAGAAGGGTCTCGAAGGGTGCGGAAGGATGGAGAAGGGTCGATTTGAACTTGGGACTCTATTCTTATAGTCCCCAGGGGCTTCCCGCCTTTTGGGGCAGACCCTGTACCTGGTTCCAAGTGATTGGACTTCGTCCCAATCACTTCGTTCGATATTCTCCAATGCTGGAGCGATTCCTTGATCGATGGGTGGTTTTGGGGTGGTCGTTCACCTCTCTTTGTGTAGGCTCCTGCTGGCGCTGAAAAGTCTGGGTTGGCTTTGTGTGTCTAATTTGTTGCACATTGTTCCCGGGGATTGCTAATTAATATTCAGATGGCTGGTGTTTTGTGATGCTGATGGCTGCAGGTATCGATTCTGTCTGGCCTCCCCAGAGGGGAATACACAGTTTTACCTGCAGCTGCTTGTTTTTAGTCCTGTTGGCTGATTTTCCCATCAGCCTTTTCCGTTCGCCATTTTAAATCGGGGTTGGCCATTCTAAATCGGGAGTTCGCCATTTTAACTGGCTGCACTGAGCACCGAACACACCTGTCCTCACCCCCAAAGAACCGGCTCATCCTTGTCCTGGTCATGTGTGCCCTGTGCAGCACCTTAAACTGTATGAGGCTGAGGCTCGCACATGAAGAGGAAGAATTCACCCTACCTAGGGCATCTGCCCACATCCCCTCTTGGATCTCCTCTCCCAACTCCTCCTACTTACCTTTCAACTCCACCCCCGAGGCCTCCTGCATCACCTGGTAAGTTTCCGAGATCTTCCCCACTCCTTCCCACCCCCCTGAGAGCACCCTGTCCTGTCCTGTGTGTGGCAGTAGCCACGGGAAGTCCACCACCTGCCGTCTGGCAAACGCCCTTACCTGTAAGTACCTGAAGGTGTTCCCTGGGGGGAGCCCGTACTTCTCCTCCAGCTCACCCAAGCTCGCAAACTTCCCGTCCACAAACAGGTCCCCCAACTTTCGTATCCCTGCCCTGTGCCACCCCGAAAATCCTCCACCTGTTCTTCCTGGGGCGAACCAGTGGTTCCCCCGTAATGGGGTCCACGCCGAGGCCCCAACTTCCCCCCCTATCCCGCTCCACTGCCCCCAAATTTTGAGGGCCGCCACCACCACCAGGCTCGTGGTATACCTCCTTGGAGGGAGCGGCAGCGGCGCCGTTGCCAGTGCCCCCAGACTCGTACCCACACAGGACGCCGTCTCCAGCCTCTTCCATGCAGCCCCCTCCCCCTCCATCACCCACTTGCGCACCATTGTTGCATTGGCGGCTCAGTAGTACCCACAGAGGTTGGGCAGCGCCATCCCCCCCCCCTATCTCTACTCCGCTCCAGGAACACCCTTCTCACCCTCGGAGTCCCTCGCGCCCACACAAACCCCATTATACTCCTGTTAACCCGCCTGAAAAAAGCCTTCAGGATAAACATGGGGAGGCTCTGGAACAGGAACAAAAACCTTGGGAGCACCGTCATTTTGATTGACTGCACCCTACCCACCAAGGGCAGCGGCAACGCGTCCCACCTCTTGAACTCCTCCTCCATTTGCTCCACCAGCCTTGTAAAGTTAAGCCTATGCAGGGCCCCCCAGCTCCTGGTCACCTGGACCCCCACATATCTGAAGCTCCTGTCCGCCCTTTTTAGTGGGAGCTCGCCAATTCCCCTCTCCTGGTCCCCTAGCTGAACTACGAACAGCTCGCTCTTCCCCATATTGAGCTTGTACCCCGAAATGTCCCCGAATTCCCTAAGGATCCTTATTACCTCTGGCATTCCTCCCACCGGGTCCGCCACATACAGCAGCAGGTCGTCCGCATAAAGCGACACCCTATGCTCCTCCACACCCCGCACCAACCCCCTCCAGTTCCTCGACTATCTCAGTGCCATAGCCAGGGGTTCAATCGCCAGTGCGAAGAGCAGGGGGGACAGGGGACACCCCTGTCTCGTCCCTCGGTGCAACCGAAAGTACTCGGACCTCCTCCTATTTGTGGCCACACTCTCCATCGGGACCTCATACAACAGCCTAACCCACCTGACAAACCCCTCCCCAAACCCGAACCTCTTCAGCACCTCCCACAGGTACCCCCACTCTACCCTATCGAAGGCTTTCTCAGCGTCCATCGCCACCATTATCTCCGCCTCCCCCTCCCTCGCCGGCATCATGATAACGTTCAAAAGCCTCCGCACATTCGCGTTCAACTGTCTCCCCTTCACAAACCCCATCTGGTCTTCATGGATGACCTGCGGCACACAATCCTCAATCCTCGTGGCTAAGACCTTCGCCAGCACCTTGGCATCTACATTTAGCAAGGAAATTGGTCTGTAAGACCCACATTGCAGGGGATCCTTGTCCCGCTTCAGGATCAAGGAGATCAGTGCCTGGGACATCGTCGGGGGTAAAGCCGCCCCCCTCCCTTGCCTCATTAAAGGTCTTAACTAACAGCTGGCCCAACAGGCCCATATATATTTATAGAACTCGACCGGGAAACCATCCGGTCCCCGCCTGCATGCTTCCTATCCCTTTGATCAGCTCCTCCAGCCCAATCGGGGCCCCCAGTCCTGCCACCAGACCCTCTTCCACCTTTGCAAACCTCAATTGGTCCAGGAAATGGCCCATCCCTCCCTCCTCCCGTGGGGGCTCGGATTGGTACAATTCCTCGTAGACGTCCCTGAAGACCCCATTGATGCCAACCCCACTCCACACCACGCTCCCTCCCCTGTTCTTAACTTCCCCGATCTCCCTAGCTGTGTCCCGCTTCCGAAGCTGATGCGCCAGCATCCGGCTTGCCATCCTAGCTGGTTTACTCCCCCCATTGCACTTCCGCAAGTCAGCTGACTCCTGCTGACCCCGGCCACTCCCGCCTCCTCTTCGACTCCTCCCATTGTGTGGCACACCCTCCTCTCCCGCTCCCCAACCACAGGCGCTCCCCCTCCCCCCTCCGTTCTAAGCGCGGGAAACAATCCTCGCTTCCCCGCCCCGGCCCCGCCGCCCCAGTCTTCGGCACGGGAAAAAAGCCCGTACTCTCCACCTACCAGGCCCCGCCACCAACCAAAACAGTGCCCAACCCGCCCCATCCACCCTCCCCAACCCGAAAGAGAAAAACACAGAGAAAAGGAAACCCAAAACAATGCAAAGGCCCCCCCCCCCTCCTCCCGAACCAAAAATAGGCATAACATATCCACCGCAGTCCCCAATTGCCCATCCCGACCCTCAGTCTGTGTCCAGCTTCTCGGCCTGAACAAAGGTCCACGCCTCCTCCGGAGACTCAAAATAATGGTGCCGGTCCTTGTAGGTAACCCACAGTCGCGCCGGCTGCAACATGCCAAACTTCACCCCCTTCCTGTGCAGCACCGCCTTCGCTCGATTGTACCCGGCCCTCCTCTTCGCCACCTCCGCACTCCAGTCCTGATATATCCGAACCTCCGCGTTCTCCCACCTGCTGCTCCTCTCCTTCTTGGCCCACCTGAGCACACACTCCCGATCGACGAACCGATGGAACCTTACCAGCACCGCCCGCGGAGGCTCGTTAGCCTTGGGCCTCCTCGCCAACACTCTATGGGCCCCTTCCAGCTCCAGGGGCCCCTGGAAGGACCCCACTCCCATCAGCGAGTTCAACATGCTGACCACATAGGCCCCCACGTCCGGCCCCTCTAGCCCCTCCGGGAGGCCCAGGATCCGCAGATTCTTCCGCCTCGACCGATTCTCCATCTCCTCGAATCGCTCCTGCCATTTCTTGTGGCACGCCTCATGCGTCTCCAACTTTACCGCCAGGCCTAAGATCTCGTCCTCATTGTCAGAGATCTTTTGTCGAGCCTCTCGGATCGCCACACCCTGGGCCGTCTGTGTCTCCAGCAGCTTATCAATAGAAGCCTTCATCGGCTCTAGCAGGTACGTTTTAATCTCTCTGATGCAGCGCTGGATACCCTCCTGTTGCTCCTCCGCCCACTGCCTCCACGCTGCCTGGTCTCCGCCTGCCACCATTTTGTCCTCCTTCCCTCCCTTCGTCTGGTCCACTACCACCTTTTGTGTCGCCCCGCTCCTAGTTAAAGCCATATACTGACGGGGAGCTATTATTAACTCCTTCCCACACCGGGAAACGTCAAAAAAGTCCCCTTGTGGCCCTGGAAAGAGCCCAAAAGTCCGTTTTTGCGGGAGCCGCCGAATGTGCGACTTAGCTCCCCATAGCCGCAACCAGATGTCTCGAGAGGGAATCCTTTTGGTGGCAGTGTTCACTTCACCAATCTGCCCCAACAAGTCTGTGGATACTCCTGAAAAAGGTCTGAGAGTCCATTTCAGACGGAAGCTGCCGAATGCGCGACCTACTCCTCCATGGCCGCCACCGGAAGCCTCGTCCCCGCTTCTTCAGTGGCCTTGGTAGATCTTTTCACAGTTGTTCCCTCTGCTGCTAGAATTCACCTTTAATAAAGGCCCTCAAGTCAGCTTGCAGCTTTAAGCTTGCCCTTCCCCTGCCTGCATGCTGGAAGAGGCTCTGTTTATCCTGCAGTTACCGCCAAATTCTTTACTGTTTCTGCCGGGTCTGGTAACCAAGAGACATACCATTCCTGGGGGACACTGTCGGGGGAATGTTGCAGTCTTCTTCCCACCGGGAAATGTCAAACAAATGCCGTGGGGGCCCTGTAAAGAGCCCAAAAGTCTGTTCCAAGCGGGAGCTATCGAACATGCGACCTAGCTCTGCAAAGCCGCACCTGGAAGTCCCAGAGATCATTTTTAAATGACACCTCGATTTATTCCTGCACGAATGAGCTTAGCTCGTAATGCATGAAATGAGTCTGTGCTGCCTCAGCGGGGCATTCCTCACCGAGGCCCAAAAATGAAGCAGATTCTCGTTTAATAGAGGGATCGTTCTTGGCGCTCCTAGCGCCGGGAAATATACCGCTAAACACTCCCAAAACAGGATTCTGGGCACGATTTAATGGGAATGAAAGTCTTTCAATTCAATTATCTTTGGTTACAAGGAAATACTCTGACCCGGGATATCAATTTAAGATTTTAGGCAAGAGATACAGGAGGAATGTGAGGAAGAACCTTTTTAATGCAGTGAGTGGTGATGACCTGGAACACACTGCTCATGAGAGTGGAGGACATGGAAACAATGTTTTCAAAAGGGAACTGAGTGGATCTTGAAGGAAATAAACTTGCGTAGCTGCTGTCATCAAACAAGGGATGATTACTGGATTGCTCTGCATGTACTCGGGTAAAATGGTGGTCTTAGTATCGTAACGGTACGGTAGTACAGTGGTTAGCACTGTTGCTTCACAGCACCAGAGTCCCAGGTTCGATTCGCGCTTGGGGTCACTGTGCGGAGTCTGCACGTTGTCCCCGTGTCTGCGTGGGTTTCCAGCAGGTGCTGCGGTTTCCTCCCACAAGTCCCGAAAGACCTGATGTTGGGTGAATTGGACATTCTGAATTCTCCTTCAGTGTACCCGAACAAGCGTCACAGTGTGGCAACTGGGGGATTTTCAGTGTAACTTCATTGCAGTGTTAATGTAAGCCCACTTGTGACAATAATAAAGATTTATTATATTATTATAAATAACTTTAAGAAAATGCTGGAAATACTGAGCAGATTTGGCAGCGTCAGGAGAGACAGAAAGTTTTATAAAAATATATATATATATTTATTCAAATTTTCCAACAAATTTTCAACAAAACCCCTCAACAAGAAAAAAGCAAAAACACAGCAATCAGAAATTATACATTGGATTTCCCCCATATACAATAATTCCCCATATAACATTTAAAAGGACAAAATAGGGAGAAAAAAAAAACACCTTCACCCAAACGCCACCCCAAAAGAAATGCCCCCTCCCCCCCCCCCCGGGCTGCTGCTGCTGCTGCTGCTGACCTCCTCCTAACGCTCCGCGAGATAGTCTAGGAACGGTTGCCACTGCCTGGAGAACCCTTGCACAGACCCTCGCAAGGCAAACTTTATCCTCTCCAGCTTAATGAACCCTGCCAGAGACAGAAACAGTTAATCTGTCATGTTGAATGGCCTTTCATTTCCATGCTCTTTATATCTGATATCACGTTACAAAATGCAATTCGCTGGACTTTCACCCTCCCACAAAACTCCTTGTCAGTCAAAAGTCCCGAGTCCAACCTCCACCCTGTCCTCTGAACCTGTCCCAAACAAAGCTACACATCTAACCAGTGTGGTGCATGGTCTGAGATCACAATCTTTGTATATTCCGTCCCTACCATCCCCATCAGCACCGCCCACCTCACCACGGAAAAAGCAAACACAGAATACACCCTATACACATGCGAGGAGTACTCCTCCCTTCCGGGTTCCCAAACCTCCACGGATCCACCATCCACATCCTTTTCATGAACCCTGCCAGCTCTTTCACAATCCTCAACCTCCCATTGACTTAGGGCTCGACCTATCCAACCTCGGCTCCATTACACAATTGAAACATCATGATCAACTGGTAAGTATCCAAGTCTGGAATCGCTCCCAGTAACCTCTTTACAAAACCATCATCCCAAATAGGCGCATAAATGTTTACCAACACCATCGGCGTCCCCTCTAACACCCCACTCGGTCACATTACTACCCCCCCCCCACCCCCCGATTCCGCACCTCCTTGGCCCCTGTAAACCGTGTTCTTGCTCAACAAAATAGCCACCCCCTTTGATTTTTCCCACTCATCCCTTCCTCCGCCTCATCTGATCTTTCACGTGGAGGTGTCTCCTCCACGAAAATCACTTCTACCCCCAGGATCTTCAGGTGTGCGAACCCTCCGGCTCTTCAGGTGTGCGAACACCCGGGAGGGGACCTATTGACCGGCCCATTAAGCCCATGGACACTCCATGTCACAATCTTTGCAGCCTCCATCCCTCCCCGCTGCACTTCTGTTCATTACCATTGCTCACTAGGGTGGCGACTCCTGCCCGAAGGCCCTCTCCGACACTCCCCGAATCCTCCCCCCACACAACCCCAAAAATACAGCCCGTACAAAATCAAAGCGTCAAAAAAACACGAAAGACCTCCCAAGAAAAGTAGTTGGGGGGAGCAATTGCTCCTTTACAAATTTACACCTTCTTAACTCCTCCCCCCTTCCCCCCATATTGGCAAACAATAACAAAACCCAACTTTCGCAGATTTAACTTCTCCATCCCAAGTCACCATTCAGCTGTCGCCCAGCTATGATCCCTGATAAAATAATTTGCCACCTCCGGTGTCCCAAAATAATAGTCCAGGCCATCATAGGTTGCCCAAAGTCTGGCCAGGTACAATACCCAAAATCGAATCTGTCGCCGGTACTGCACTGCCTTGGCTTTGTTGAACCCCACTTGCATCTGAGCCAGCTCCGCTCCCATGCCCCTCCCATTCACAGACTCATTTTGTCTTGGCCCACCTCAGGATCTTCTTTTGGTCCAGAAACCTGTGCATCTGCACAATTACTGCTCGCACCCCAGCTCTCAGCTACTGCCTCAATGACCTATGGGCCCCGGTCCACCTTGGGGGCCTTGTCCAACATTTCTCCTCCAACATGGCCAATATCCTCGTGACATAGTTTGTGGCGCTCATTCTCTCGACTTCCTCTGGCAGACCCACAATCCTCAGGTTTTGTCACCTGGACCTATTCTCCTGAACCTCCACCTTCACAGCGACTTGCAGATTACCCAGGATCATCATCTCCGCCTCCAAAGATATAATACGGTCACTCTGGTCGGACACTACTTCCGGATTGTTGCCCCGTGTTTCAAGGCCTGCTGCCCCCTAAATTGCCTTCAACCAGTCACTCTGCCGCACCTTCCTTTGCTGCTGAAATTCTTCTTTGATGAGGCCCATCAATTGCTCCATCTGCAGTTTTCCTGCCATAATTGGAACTGCGCCACGAGTCTCCTCCAACTCTTTTGGCAGGTCTTTCATTGTCTTCAGCCGGGCCTGATAGCCCATAAACACGTCCATCCAGCGGAGAACACTCTCCCCTCTACTTTTCTGCCTAATCTACCCCAAAAACAGGAGGAAAGGGCCAAAAAAAAAGGGGTTCAAGCAGGAGCCGCCCTGTGGCACTGCATGGCCGCTACTTGAAGTCACAGATCATAGAACTCACAGTGCAGAAGGCCATTTGGCCCATCGAGTCTGCACAGGCCCATGGAAAGATCACCCTATCCCCATAATCCAGTAACCCCATCTAACACTAAGAACAATTTAGCATAGCCAATCCACCTAACCTGCCCATCTTTGGACTGTGGGAGGAAACCCACGCAGACACGTGGAGAACGTGCAGACTCCGTACAGTGACCCAAGCCGGTAATTGAACCTGGGACCCTGGAGCTGTGAAGCAACTGTGCTAACCACTGTGCTGCCACTCACAATTGACTGGATTCACCCATTTTACCATTTGCCTCTCCTGTTCTTTCATTCTTTCCCCCACACTTCTGAAGTTACAGTGACACTGGCACAGAAGT
This sequence comes from Scyliorhinus torazame, assembly GCF_047496885.1. Lineage (NCBI taxonomy): Eukaryota > Metazoa > Chordata > Chondrichthyes > Carcharhiniformes > Scyliorhinidae > Scyliorhinus > Scyliorhinus torazame. Next base: position 262,373,923 of record NC_092711.1, read on the forward strand.
CGATTATCTGCGGAAATTCGATCTGAAGTCTTTAACCCTTGTAATTGCAGTCTCATACCCAAGGTAAATAGTCATTTCTCACTTACATATAACCTAATTTTCAAATTATTTTTCATATTTATGTATCTTTATACTGGTAAACTAGCTCATTTGTCAAACCTCAATATCCTTTCTATAATGTCCTTCAATCAACGCTTTAGCCACACGTTTATATCTTGACCTACCGCATTGACCAGTGCAAGAACCATGAGTTGCATGTATTATTTCTTAATGATCATAAACAATTTCACAATAAAACACCGGTTTGTTTTATCCATTTCGAATTTACTTCTTGCTTTATTGACATCTGGCCCTCACTGAACTACCTTCAACTCTAAAATGGCCACGGCCGCCCACGTGAATGTTCTCGACCTTTCCACACAATCGGTTTTGTTTGCGCATGCGTTTCTCCCCGTGGCCGCCGCAATGCTGTCGCGCAGTGATATTCCGTGTGAAGCAATGATGAGTGGGATTCGCGCTTCAATGTCCGGCGCTTCCGCGAAAAGCTTACGAAATTTGAAACAAAATCCGAATTTGTAAAAACAAGAGAAGGCATATGGTGAAATCTTAACGAAGATATAAAATGCACCCGACTATCGGCGGAATTCGTGGAATTTTTTATTCGAATGGGGTTATTTTTATGAGTAGGTAGACTCTTTGATGTGAAAATAGTTCCAATTAGAGTTCTCCTTATTCCGTCCGCCATCTGCAGGGAAGAAGGACCGAGCGGGCAGCGAGCCGAACGAGCGGGCGGGGGATACGGCCACCACGACGACAAGGCACTTTCCCTACCGGGCTGCTAACAAGAAACCGTGGCGGCAAATTAATTCAACAGTTGATATGTGACTACCGTAACAGTTCGCGGGGAAAAGACCAGGACTGCCACACAAACATCGCGGCCCCGGGCCTTGTGACAGCCATCGATTAATTGGGACAGTGAGGCAAGCGAGACCTGATTAAAAGCCGCCCCGAAAGAGAAAGCGGCCTGGCGGGAGCTGCACCTGGAACGAGAACATGGCGGCGTCGGTCGGCGGTGTGACTGACAGCACAGGTGAGAAAGTTAGAAGGGGAGTAAAATTGGTGCAGGCTCCCTTACTGAATGATGAAGTAATCTTTCTGCGAGTGAGTGGGGCCGACATTATTTGATCGTTACAAACGAAGCCTGAGATCTGACCTGCACTTCAGAGTGGGAGAATGAAGGAAGCAATACTGTTCGTGCAGCTCCGGATAAGTTCCAGGAAGCGAGAACAACACACGTTATATGAGGATAACTTTTTTTGTGTGTATGCTGAGTATATAGCCAATATACATGGAGACGCCTTGTGAAAACAGGCCAGATCCGTGTCTTCCTTATTTAAGGTCTTGGGTGAAGAAAAGCTCTTGTCAAGGAATCAGACTGGCGTCGAGCATTAGCACGAAAGAATAATTGATCCAAGGCAGAGACCACAACGTAGATCTGTTAAAATACTTTTGTTCTGAGAATTTTTGAATACTTTTAAGAGGCACAGGTTAATGAGTTTTCTGCATTCTCTAACTTTTTTTTTGAAAAGTCTCATTTTGGGCAAACTTTAAACGCAACCCTGTTCATGAAAATGTGAGGATATGGTTTTTGCTAAGATGCTAAACCTACCCACCTTCTGCTCACAAATCACCTGGCTATTTGAAATAGTTGATGTGTGGCCAGGTAAAATAAATGTTACTGGTAAGAAAAGGGTAATTGTATCAATATCTAGCACTAAACTTCAGTTTGTCAGTTTAAGACTTGTGGTTAAATCTCAAAAAGTTTCTTGGAGAAGGATATTTTGGGGGCACTGGTGTAAGAATAAAAAAATCTGATTGATTGTTTTTTGTCCTGTAGAAAAACTCCCTCTCTAACAGCACTTGAAGTTTAAAAACTCACCACTATTCTTAGAATTCCCCCTCTCCCAAAAAGGGTTGATATTCTAAATGGTGAACAGGGATTCTCACTCCCTGACTCCTATGCAGGCTTAGGTGGGTGCTATTCAAGTCAAACTATATTTTCAAGTTATCTCCCGGTATAACCCATATCTTCACAGAAGAATTTTATCTACTTATCACTTAGTAGCATCGATCCTGGATCCTGCGTTGCTAAGTAAAGAAGACTTTTTGTAATGACCACTGTTTCAGGTTAAAACTTTTGTTATTTTATTATATTTTTTCTTTTAAAAGATGCAATTACTTTACAGAAAAGTAAAAAGATCTTGCTTCTGGATTCTCCTGGTTGGTTGAAGAGACCTTCAATTCCACCATGACAATCACTTCTCTTTAGCTTTTGGTCTTCCTCAGATGGATTCACTGTTCTGCTCAGTTGTTATGCTCTATCTTTCCCATGTCACCGAGCTATGAGAGCTGACTGCTGGCTGTCCCCTTTCTTCGGGTTTATATCTCCCTTCCTGCAGCTATTAAGTTTTTATGACATTACTATAAAGCAACTTTTATTTCACTTGGATTATAAAAGGTACCTTTAATCTGACACAACTAAGTATTCATTTTGAGCATGACCTCATCTCATAGATCTCTGATTACATTGTATCCTTTGTGATGTTCAAAAATGCTTTGATTTCAAAGTGGTGTGACTTTTGATTCCTGTCATTTCTATAGTTTTATTATCAAATTGTGTCCCCCCAGCTCATAATTTTGACTTTGATTTGGGTCTAATTTGTGTTCTCGTAGACACGTTGTCTCCAGCTTCCCATATTCACCTGGTGTCAGTAGAACTTCACGCCTATACATTTGTCACTTAATTCAACTGAAAACCTTATCCATTCTTTTCCATCTGCTTACCTAACTTCAAGAAGGTGCGAAACATTGCTTTTAGCTGTATACTAAAATTCACTCGATTGTGACTTGAAAGACCTGCCTGTTTTGTTTGCCTGTTTGACAAAGGCTATCTGCATTTCACAGCCCCCTCCTGCAGCTGCTGTTAACCCTTCATGGGATTTTTCCCTACATTCTCTCATGCACTCTTGGATCAGGTAGTGCCAGACTTCCATGTTTCAAATGACATATCTTTCCATCTTTTCAATTACACACTCGAGTGTACCTGTAGCTTGGGGACAGCAATGGTTCAAGAAGGCAGCTTCTCAAGGGCAATAAATGCTTGCTTAGCCAGCGGCATCCACATCCCATAAATTAATTTTTAAAAAGGTGACATACTAGTGTTCGATTTGCAGAACGTAATCATGAATTTCAAGTTGCAACAATTTGTTTTCTTATTTCTTACCCTCTGAAGACATGCATTCTTAGCTATGGTGCAATATAGTGGGAATTTGTCTCATTCTGGTAGTTCTCATGGTAAAGGCATGAATGCAAGAGTTTTGACCATGAACCACTGTTGCATATTTAAATATAATGCATCATACTTGAATTCGCTAGACCTCTCCTCACATCTATACATGTGAACTTCCACCAATGAATGTATTAGTGGTCGGGGTGCCAACTCCCACCAATCTTCCCTCATTTAACTGAGGGCAGCTCTAACTTGGGCGGAGACCAGGGATAAAACCTGGATCTTGTACACCATAACTATTCACTGACCTGATTGCCTGTCTGCCCTGATCTCACAATTCAAATGTTCGAAGACTTTACTGGTGATAGTAAATTGTTTTACTAGATGCATGGAATGCACATTTTCCTTTTATGTTTCTGGGTATTTTGAAGTGGAATAAGCGCTTCATAATCACATTAAATTTGGAAAGCTGGGGCCGTCAACATATTCCTGCAAGGTAATTTTTTTAGTTTAGTAGCAGTTCAGATTAACATGGTCAGGTGTAAATTGAAGGTAAACCTAATAAGCCTTCAATATGTCAAAATATGATTTCCTGAAACCACGAAAGACCTTTCTAAGCAAAGGTCAGTGTAGTTTAGTTTTGTACTTTAATTGTCACATCTATTTAGAACGATGTTCAAAATGCCCACATGGACTATATAGCTAATGGATTTTGTCCCTTATGTTGGAACTGGATTTGAACCTGGGATCCAAAGATGGACATCCAGGGTGTTAACCCAGCATGAAATAAATAAAAATAACAGATGGGAAAAGACTTGTTGAGCCAGTCCAATACTGTCCTAGTACAAATTGTGACCAGTGTTTTAATTAAGCGGTTGACTGGCACAGAAAACTGTTGAGGAGCAGGAATGAGATTGTAGAGCAGAGAAATATTAATAGCAATAAGTATTGCAAAACAATGGCAGGATCCCGGTTGAAGCGAATAACAAATGCGACTATCTGTAGTGCAACAAAACTACAGGTGCAAATTGCTATATACATGGCCAGGAATGGGTCCTCAATATTCTTGCTACCAAGTATTCAGGAATGATAGAGAAGGGAAACGAGGAGGAGACCTGGCAGTATGGATAAAGGACAATACAGTCTAAATGGAAAATATTTGCAAAATCTTTCTGGAACCAAATCTGCCAGGGAGCTTTTTCATTATTCCAAGTTTTTAAATAGAATTTCAAACAAGGAAATAGGTGGGCAAATTTTAAAAAGTGTTTTTATCAACAATGGAATAAAATTAGGGAACCTAATATAGACTGGGTAAAAGTGTTTGTAAAGAGGAGTATTTCTGGTTATAGCACAGGAGAATTTTTACAATCGTTGTTTCCAGTTCAGCAAGGAAAGCAGCAGCTTTAGATCTGGTTCTAAGGAATGAAGTAGGACTAGTTGATTATGTTACAATCAGAAATCACATAGCATTAACTGCAAAATAAAAGGTAATTATGGAAAGAGACCAGAAAATATCAAAAATAAAAATGCTCAACTGTCGAAGAGCGAGTTTCCGTGATTTTTAAGAAGGGATTCAAGGCAAGTAGATTAGAAAAGACAATTCTGGGATGAAGCATTGAAGGACATTTGAGGAAGAAAGAGTTCAGGTAAAACCAAACATTGTCCATTGAAGAACATTCAAAACTAATGTTCCCTGGATAACAATGAAAATTTAAAATAAAGCACAAAGGGTCTTGACATTTGTCAGGTGCAAGATTCAATATGATTCAGGAATGTATAAGAGAAATCGATAAGTTAATATGGGAGGTTACCAGAAAATATTAGGAAACATTTTACTAACGTGTAAATTGTAAATGGGGAAGGTTGACCTATGACCAAGGGAGATCTTTAGGCAGAGGTAGATGATATGGTGAAAATATTAAATTAGTGTTTTGCTTCTCTCCCCAGGGGAAGCAAATGATACGATGGTGATGTTAAGAAAAGAAAGTGAAGTTCTGGGCCAGGATAATAGTTGGAGGAGACATATTTGAAAGATTATAGTTACTGAAAGTGGCTTAAGTCATTAGATCTAGAAAGGTGCAATTTGGATTGCTGAAAGAAGCAACTGTGGTACTGGCAGAGGCATTGGTCAAAATACTTCAATCCTTGTTGAACACAGAAGTGCTAGAGAGCTGGAGGTTTGCTAAGATTATACCACTATTTGAGAACTGGGAGAGGGTTTAAACCAGGGAGCTTTGGCCTGTCTTGTTAACATCAGTGGGTAAGTTATTTCTAACTGTTACTGGGGGTAAATTAAACTTTGTTTGGAAAGATGTGGATTAATGAATGTCATAGGGGCTGGTTTAGCACAGTGGGCTCAATAGCTGGCTTGTAATGCAGAACAAGGTCAGCAGCGTGGGTTAAATTCCCGTACCGGCCTCCCCGAACAGGCGCCGGAATGTGGCGACTAGGGGCATTTCACAGTAACTTCATTGAAGCCTACTTGTGACAAGCGATTATTATTATTAATGAAGGAAGGTCCATGTGAATTTGTTAAAAGTAAATCATGCATGACTGATTCAGGTGGTGAAAAGGATATATAGGCCTCTGGTAGGCATTTCAAAACAGTGCTTCATGGGAGGCTTAATAGGCTGGTCATTGCTGCAGGAGCTCCTCGGGGTAATGTCCAAGGCCCTAACATCTCCAACTGATTCATCAAGACCTACTATCCAGTATAAGTCCAGAGGTGATGATGTTTGCTGTTAATTGCACAAAAAACATTACAGCACAGGAACAGGCCCTTAAACCCACCAAGCCAGCGCTGATCTAGATTCCTTATTTAAACCTTCTACTTTTTGCCCAAATGATCTGTATCCCTCCATTTCCCCGCCTTTTCATGTGTCTTATCAAGATGCATCTTAAACGTTGCTATCGTGCCTGCCTCCACCACCTTCACTGGCACCCCTTTGTAATGGAGTCTTCCACCCTGGGGGAAAGCTTCTGACTATTCACCATGTCTATATCTCTCGTAATTTTACAGACCACAACCAGCCCTCAGCGTCCATCTTTCCAACGGAAATAATCTGAGTTTATTCAACCTCTCCTCTGCTAACACGCTCCTGAACAGGCAACATCATGGTAAACCTTCTTTGCACTCTGTTCGAAGCATCCACGTTCATATGGTAGTGTGGCGACCAGAACTGCGCACAATATTCTAAAATGTGGCCGAACTGAAGTTTTATACAACTGTTGCATGAGCTGCCATCTCTTGTACTCAATACCCCGGCCGATGAAGGCAAGCATGCCATATGCCTTCTTGACCATCTTATCCATCTGCATTGCCACTTTCATGGAACTATGGACCTAAACGCCCAGATCCCTCTGTATGTCAATATGCTCCTAAGAGTTCTGCCATTTACTGTATAATTGACACCTGAATTTAATCTTCTAAAATGCATCACCTCGCATTTTTCTGGATTGAAATCCATCTGCTATTTTTCTGCCCAACACTCCAATCTTTCGCGCAAAAAAGAGAGCTCCCGCCGGTGGCCGCGATTCGCGGCGAAATCCCCGAGTCCTCACGCACTCCACAACTATCGTCGGCCTTTGGGGCCGCCACGAGCAGCCAGCGGGGCCGGTTTAAAAACCGGCGAAGAACCCAGCCCGGGTGTCGGGCGGTGGGGTCTGAGGCGCGGGACCCGGCGGGTCAGAGCAGCGGGGGTGGAGCTACGAGGAGGCCGAGGCGGCAGGCCCGAGGCCAGGGCATCATGTAGGGAAGGTGCTCCACGACGGATGGCTCCCACCTAGGAGGAAGAAAGAAGGTTGAAGCCTGATCCCAGGTGAATGCAGAGAAGAAAGAAAAAAATATTTAAGGAAGTTTGGTAAAAGTTTTTTTTTCAAAAAAGAAGAATGTCAGATTGATGAAGGGCAGGAAGGTGAAGGTGGAGAGAGGAGAAAGGAAAGAAGATAAAAAAACAATAAGCCGCTAAAGGATGCGAAAAGCAGCGTCGAAGAAAGGAGGAAACGCGGGTTCGCCGCCAAAGGAGAAGACGAGCAAAAGTGTTGACAGGATGGCAGAAGCCAAACTGCAAGGCGGGGCCGCACTACTTACGGTGGAGAAGATGACCGAGGTGATGGTGGTGGAGCTGGAACAACGTTTGGTGAGGCACATGGAGGTCCTGAGGAAAGAGATGGCGGTCGTGTTGAGGTCATTGTTGGAGGAGGCAATCGGCCCAATGAGGGTGGAGGTGGCAAAGGTATTGGCCGAGGTGAGAGAGCAGGGCGAGAAGATGGAGGAGGCCGTGACACGACACAGCGACCAGGTCACCTCGATGGGGGACGAGCTGCGGAGGGTGGTGGAAGTTAACAGAGGACTCAGCAAAGCTGGAAGACTTGGAAAACCGCTCAAGGCGGCACAATTTGAGAATTGTGGGCTTGCCCGAAGGGACAGAGGGCCCAAGGCCATCGCAATACTTCGCTAAGAAGTTGGCAGAGCTGATGGGGATGGTGAAAGCCCCACCCTGTACGAGCTAGACCGAGCTCATCGGTCATTAAGGCCGAAGCCCAAAGTGAACGAGCCGCCAAGGGCAGTAATTATCTGCTTCCATAAGTTTTGCATGAAGGAGAAAGTATTAAGCTGGGCGAAGCAGAAGCGTGAGGTGGTGTGGGATGGTACTGCGGTTCGGATCTATCAGGACTGGACGGTGGAGTTGGCAAAAAGACGAGCGGCGTTTGGGCGAGTGAAGGCGGCTTTGTACAACAAGGGGGTGCGATTTGGTGTGGTGTACCCGGCGAAGTTGAGAGTAACCTATAACGCCAAAGACTTTTATTTTGAGACAGCGGAGGCGGCTGAGGCGTTCGTGAGGGCAGAAGGCTTGGGACCGACGTGAAGAGCGGAACTGGAAGAGAGACTGTGGACTGTGTTTAGCGGCTGGACAATGTACAAATGTTACAACTTTCTTTTTACTAATTTGTATTGAAATTTACTTCTCTTTGCATTGTTACAGAGTTCAAGTTAATGGCGTTCTGTGTTGCGACGGTTAAATGTTATGTTAGTGAATTGTAGGGGTTGGATTGTTGGGTTTGTTTTGGTGTTTCTTTCTCTGGGACTGGGCGGAAGGGGGCGAGAGGTCTTGGCGGGGGGAGCCACCCGCGCTAGCTAACTACAGTCAGTTAGTGAACGGGGGTGAGGTGAGAGGAGGACTGCGGACGTTGGAGCCTGGATAGCAGGCTTCAATGGGCCTACGAGGTGAGCAAGAGGGGGTGGAGGGATGGATGTTGGGGGATGTTTTTGTAGGGTGGGTTCTTGGGAGGGGGGGAAAGGGGTTCGATGTTAACAATGGACAGGGGCGGGTCAGGCTTATGGGGCAGGGCCTGGGGGGTATGGTGATGGTGGATAAGAAAGGTGGGGGGGGGGGGGGTGAGAGACCCCCAGTAAGGATAATCACGTGGAACGTGAGCAGGCTAGGAGGTCCGGTCAAGAGGTCAAGTTTGAAAGCCGATGTAGCAATGCTGCAGGAGACTCACTTGAGGGTGAAGGACCAGGTGAGACTTAAAAAGGGCTGGGTTAATCTAGTGTTTCACGACGGATTTGATGGAAGGGCTCGAGGGGTAGTGGTGCTGGTCAGCAAAAGGGTACGCTTCCAGATAGAGAAGGTGGTGGCAGATCAGGGGGGGTAGATATGTGATTGTGACCGGGGCACTGGAGGGGAGATTAGTGGCGCTGTTAAATGTATACGGCCCCAATTGGGACGATGTGGGATTCGCGAGGAAGGTGTTTGGGGCTATCCCCGACTTGGACACGCATGAGTTGATTGTGTGGGGGAGGGGGGGGGGGCTGGAACTTGGTGCAGGAGCCAAGGTTGGACAGATCACGGCCGCGCTCGCTGGTCCCATCAGGGGGGGCGAAGGCGCTGGCTGGGCTAATGGTGGAAATGGGAGGGGTGGACCCTTGGAGGTTCCTGCACCCAAGGGAACGGGAGTATTCGTTTTTCTCAGCGGTCCATAAGGTATACTCGCGGATCGACTTTTTTGTGGTGGGGAAGGCTTTGCTGGCTGGAGTCAAGGGGTCGGAATACTCTGCAATTGCAGTGTCAGATCACGCTCCACATTGGGTGGATATGGTGCTGGAGAAGAGGGCAGCGCAGAGACCGGGGTGGAAACTGGATGTGGGGCTTTTGGGGAACCAAGTGTTCTGTGAGAAAATTGAAAAGGTAATTAAGGAATATGTAGGTTTCAATTGTACGGGTGAGGTGTCGAAGGCAGTCTTCTGGGAGGCTCTAAAGGCGGTAGTGAGAGATGAGGTAACTTTGTTTAAGGCCAGGGTGGATAAAGAGGAGAGGTTGGAGCGGCAGAGGGTAATAGACGAGGTGTTGGAGGTAGATAGGAGGTATGCAGAAGATGGGGACCCAGCGAAGCTGGAAAAGAGGAAAGAACTACAGGCGAGCTTCGACCGACTGTCCACCAGGAAGGCGGTGCGCCAACTGAGACGAGCAAGGGGTGCAGTTTATGAACATGGAGATAAGGCGTATGTTAGCAGGTCAGCTCCGGAGGGAAGCAGCGGCAAGGGAAATTCTTCAGGTGAAGGATAGGGCAGGGAAGTTGGTGGTGGCCCCAGTGCTGATTAACAAGGTTTTTGAGGAGTTTTATGAGAGGTTGTACAAGTCAGAGCCACTCGGAGGAGACCGTGAGATGCAGGAATTTCTCGATGGGTTGGAGTACCCGAGGCTAGGGGAGGGGGACAGGGCTACATTAGAAGGAGCAATAGTGGAGCAGGAGATAAAGGATGCGATTGGGAGGATGCAGTCGGCGAAGGCCGGATGGGTTTCCGGTGGAATATTATAAAAAATTCAAGGATAGGTTGACACCCCTGATGGTGGGGATGTTTGAGGAGGCGATAGAGAAAGGGGTGTTGCCGCAAACCTTGGGGCAGGCATCGATTTCCCTGTTACTAAAAAAAAAAGATAAGGATCCAACGGAGTGTGGGTCGTATTGGCCCGTATCACTGCTGAATGTGGACGTAAAAGTGTTGGCGAAGGTACTGGCGGGTAGGCTGGAGGAGTGCCTTCCGAAGGTGATAGGGGAGGATCAGACGGGGTTCGTGAAAGGGAGGCAGCTGTTTTCGAACATTGAGGGTTTTGAACGTTGTTATGGTACCGGCGGAAAGAAAGGAAACAGGTAGTTGTGGCATTGGACGCCGAGAATGCGTTTGATCGGGTAGAATGGGGGTACCTGATGGCAGTGCTGGAGCGGTTTGGGATTGGACCAAGGTTTGTGAACTGTGTAAAGCTGTTATATAAGGAACCGAAGGCGAGTGTCCGCACAAATAATATCAGTTCGAGATACTTTTCTCTCCACCGTGGGACGAGACCGGGATGTCCTATGTCCCCCCTGCTGTTTGCACTTGCGATTGAGCCGTTGGCCATCGCATTGAGAAGTTCGGGAGCATGGAAAGGAATAGTGCGGGGGGGGGTGGATAGAGCATAGGGTGTCCTTATATGCTGACGACTTGCTGCTGTATGTGTCGGAGCCGAGTGCGTCGATAGGAGGAATATTGGAGCTACTGCGGGTATTTGGGTCTTTCTCTGGGTACAAGTTGAACCTGGACAAGAGTGAGTACTTTGTGGTGTCTCGGCCGGGGGTGGGGGCAGGGGTGGGGTGGCTGCCATTCCGTAGAGCAGGGACTCATTTTAGGTATCTGGGGGCGCAGGTTGCTCGGGAGTGGGGGAGGCCTCGCAGGTACAACATCACTAGTTTGGTGGGGAGAGCCGATCTGGCAAGGTGGGAAGGCCTTCCTCTGTCACTGGCGGGTCGGGTACAGGCGGTTAAAATGAATGTGAGTTGCCGCGATTCCTGTTTATTTTTCAATGCCTACCGATTTTCCTGCCAAAGTCTTTTCAGGGAGATTGAGGGAAGGATTACCTCATTCATATGGGGAGGGAAGGTGGGCAGAGTGAGAAAGGTGCTGCTACAGAGGGGAAGGCAGGCAGGGGGTTTGGGTCTCCCGAACCTGTTGTACTACTACTGGGCGGCGAAAGTGCGGAGCTGGGGCAGAGGGGTTGATTCTCAGTGGGTCAGAATGGAGGAGAGTTTGTGTAGGGGGTCGGGGCTGAAGGCACTTGCAACAGCGCCGCTCCCGATAGCTCCGGGGAAATATTCTGGGAGTCCGGTAAAAATAGCTTCATTGAGAATCTGGAGGCAGTTTCGCCAACACTTGGGGTTGGGTTTGGGGTCAAGGGAAATGCCGATTCGGGGGAACCACAGATTTGAGCCAGGGAGGTGAGATGGAAGTTTTCGGAAATGGGAAGAGAAGGGGATTAAGACGCTAAAAGATTTGTTTCTTCGGGGTCGGGTTGCAGGATTGAGGGAGCTGGAAGCGAAGTATGGGCTAGAGCAGGGAGAAGAGTTTAGGTACATGCAGGTTCGGGATTTTGCCAGGAAGGAGATACAGAGCTTCCCAGAGGAACCGGCCTCCACATTGCTGGAGGAGGTGTTGACGACAAGGGGACTAGAGAAGGGGGCAGTGTCAGCGGTGTACGGAGCTATTCTGGAAGAGGATAAGGCACCACTGGAAGGGATCAAAGCAAAGTGGGAGGAAGAGCTGGGAGAGGTTATAGAGGAGGGGGTCTGGTGTGAGGTGCTCCGGAGAGTGAATGCCTCCACCTCCTTTGCGAGGTTGGGGCTGATGCAGCTGAAGGTGGTGTATAGAGCGCACCTCACGAGGGCGAGGATGAGCCAATTTTTTTTTTGAAGGAGTAGAGGATGTGTGTGAGCATTGCGGGGGGGGGGGGGGGGGGGCGAATCACGTTCATATGTTTTGGTCCTGTCCAAAGCTAGGGGAGTACTGGAAGGAGGTGTTTAGGGTAATTTCCAAGGTGGTGCGTGTGAAACTGGACCCGGGTCCCCAGGAGGCCATATTCGGGGTGTCGGACCAGCCAGGGTTGGAAACTGGAGCGGAGGCAGATATCATAGCCTTCGCCTCGTTGATCGCCTGAAGGCGGATCCTGCTGGGATGGAGAGCAGCCTCTCCACCCAGTGCCCTGGCCTGGCGGGGGGACCTGTTGGAATACTTGACCCTTGAGAAGGTTAAGTTCGAACTGAGGGGAAGCTCGGAGGGGTTCTACAAGTCATGGGCACTATTTATTATGCACTTTCAAGAATTGGGTAACATCGAACATTAGTTTGGGGGGGGGGGGGGGGGGGAGCGGTGGGGGGCTGTGTAGATTAAGGGTGACTACGGGTAATCCCGGATTCCTTTTTTGTCATTTGTTTATGTAAACATGCGGGCTGATGTTTGGGGGTTGGTGGGTGGATGGGATCGTTGTTATTAATGGGATTGACATATCTTGCTAATTATTGTTTATTGTTGATGGGTGTACATGTGGGAGAAAATGTGAAAAAGGAGGCGAATAAAAATATTTATTTAAAAAAAACACTCCAATCTTTCTATGTGCTGCTCTATTCTCTGACAGGCCCCTTCACTGTCTGCAACTCCGCCTATTTTAGTGTCATCTGCAAACTTGCTAATCAGACCATCTATATTTTCCTCCAGATCATTTATATACCATTCACAACTTCCCACACTGCATATGGACACACAGTTTCAGTAAGACTTAGACAACATCTGGGTTTGAGCTGATATGGCAAATAACATGTGCCAGGAAATAACTATCTCCAACAGGAGATAACCTAACAATCTCCCTGTGACATTGGATAGCATACTATTGCAAAATCATTCCCTGTCGACATCATGGGGGTCATGGAGGTTACCGTTGACCAAAACTTAACTAGACCAGCCATGTAAATACTGTGGCTACAAGAGCAGGTCAGAAACTTTGAATTCTGCAGTAAGTAATGTACCTTGACTCCCCAAATCATGTCTACTTGTATGGCACAAGTCAGGAGAATGATGGAATATTCTCCACTTCTTTGTTGGAGTGCGGCTTCAACTATACTCCGTCTCGACACCATCCAGGGCAAAGCAGCCTGCTTGATTCGCACCTTAAGCATTCACTCCCAGGAAGGACTTCCGGTTGCGGCGATGACTAGCTAAGCCGCACGTTTCGGCGGCTCCAGCTCCAACGGACCTTCGGGCTCTTTTAAGAGCCCCAACGGGAAATTTTCGCGCGACGAAACCCGGTGTGGGGTGAGTGAATAGGGAGTCGTCCCCCCCCCCCCACGAAAGAGGAAAATATCGGCGGCGGCTGCAGCGTGAGGAATCCTCGACGATAGGGACAGAAAGGGAGAAGACACAAGATGACGGCGGAGAAAGCCCAGGCGGCATGGGGGCCGAGCAGGACGAATTCTTGAGACGGTGTGTGGAGCTACTAAAGAGGGAGGTGCTGACCCCGATGCTACAGGCAATTGAGGGGCTCAAGGAGGCACAAAGGACCCAGGAGACAGAGCTCCGCGTGGTGGAGCAGAAGGTGAAGGATAATGAGGACGAGATCCTGGGCCTGGCCGTCAAAACACAGATGCACGAGGCGCTCCACAAAAAGTGCATTGAAAGGATTGAGGCCCTAGAAAACAGAGCGCGAAGGAAGAACCTTCGGATACTGGGTCTCCCTGAGGGAGTGGAAGGAGCGGATTGCGGGGCTTACGTAAGCACGATGCTAAGCTCGTTGATGGGAGCTGAGGCCCCTGCGGGCCCCTTAGAGGTGGAGGGGGCACATCGGATCCCGGCGAGAAGACCAAAAGCGGGAGAACCACCTAGGGCGACAATCGTGCGATTTCACCGCCTTAAAGATAGAGAAGAGGTCCTGAGATGGGCTAAAAAAGTACGGAGTAGCAGATGGGAGAATGCAGTGGTACGGGTGTACCAGGATTGGAGTGCGGAGGTGGTGAGAAGGAGGGCGAGTTTTAACCGAGCCAAGGAGGTGTTACGCAAAAAGGTGAAGTTCGGGATGCTGCAGCCGGCACGACTGTGGGTCACGTACCAGGAGAGACATCACTATTTCGAAACGGCGGAAGAAGCATGGACCTTTATTAAAGAGGAGAAATTGGATCGGAACTGAGGGACTGATACTGTAGGGAATGTTATTGTCGATGTAAATAGAGAAGTAAATTGGGAAGGGGGGAGACACTAAGAAATGTGGGCGCCTGTGAGGGGGGAAAGAAGGAACATAGGCGGAGAATGAGGAATGGGAGTGGGAGGGGAAAGGGAGCTGCGCCACAAGAGGCTGGTCAGATAAAGGGATGTTCCCGCGCCAGAAAGATAATGGCGGGAAGACAGGCGCAAGGCAGATGGGAGTTCCCCACACGGGGGGGGGGGGGGGGGGGGGGGGGGTCCGTCAAGGAGGGAGCAGGAGTAGCCGGGGTCAGTTGAAGTCAGCTGACTTGCGGAAGTAATATGGGGGGAGCAATCACGCTAGAAGGGGATCTAGCGGGGGGGGGGGATAACTGGGTTGCTGCTGAGGAAATGGCTAAAGAGTGGATGGACGGGGATGGAATGCGAAGCCTGGGGAGCGAGTGGGAGCGCGGAGGCGGGATACGGGACTGGCCTAGAGAAGGTGATGGCTAGTCGACACGGGAAGGGGGCCAGGTAGCCCCCTAGTGAGGCTGATCAGGAACGTGAGAGGCCTGAATGGACCGATTAAAAGGGCCCGAGTGCTCGCGCACTTGAAAGGACTAAGGGCAGACGTGGCTATGCTCCAGGAGACGCACCTAAAGGTGGCGGAACAAGTTAGGTTAAGGAAAGGATGGGTGGGACAGGTGTTCCATTCAGGACTAGATGCAAAGAATAGAGGGGTGGCCATATTGGTGGGGAAACGGGTAGCATTTGAAGCAAGGAGCATGGTAGCAGATAGCGGAGGTAGATATGTAATGATGAGTGGCAGGCTGGAGGGAATGGAGGTCGTGCTGGTTAATGTATATGCCCCGAATTGGGACGATGCGGGATTTATGAGACGGATGTTGGGTCGTATACCGGACCTGGAGGTAGGAAACTTGATATTGGGAGGGGACTTCAACACCGTGCAGGACCCAGGGTTAGATAGATCCAGAACGAAGACCGGAAGAAGGCCGGCAGCAGCCAAGGGGTTTATGGACCAAATGGGGGGGGGGAGTGGATCCATGGCAATTTCTTAGACCGAGGGCCAGGGAGTTCTCCTTCTCCCACGTTCGTAAGGTGTACTCCCGGATAGATTTTTTTTGTTCTGGGAAGGTCATTGATCTCAAGGGTGGAAGAAGCTGAGTATTCAGCCATAGCGGTTTCGGACCATGCCCCACACTGGGTGGACATGGAACTAGGAGAGGAAAGGGAGCAGTGAGCACTCTGGCGATTAGATGTGGGATTGATGGCGGATGAGGGAGTGTGTGGAAGAGTGCGGGGATGTATTGAGAGGTACCTGGAGGCCAATGACGACGGGGAGGTCCGAGTGGGAGTGGTATGGGAAGCACTAAAAGCGGTGGTCAGAGGAGAGCTGATGTCCATTAGGGCCCACAAAGGGAAAACAGAGACCAAGGAAAGGGTAAGATTACTGGGGGAGATTTTAAGGGTGGACAGGGAATTTGCGGGGACCCCGGAGGAGGGACTGTACAGGGAGAGAAGACGACTCCAGACGGAGTTCGACCTTTTGACCACCAGAAGGGCGGAGGTGCTGTGGAGGAAGGCACAGGGGAGGAGGTATGAATATGGGGAAAAGGCTAGTCTCCTGCTGGCCCATCAGCTGCGAAAGAGGACAGCGGCGAGGGAGATGGGGGGGAACGAAAAGGGAGCTACGGTGCGGAGAGTAGGGAAGATAAACGAGGTGTTCAAGACCTTTTTATGAAGGACCGTGTAGGTCCCAACCCCCGGAGGGAGAGGAGGGGATGCGGCAGTTCCTGGATCAATTGAGGTTCCCGAGGGTGGAGGAGCAGGAGGTGGAAGGCCTGGGGGCACCGATTGGGGTGGACCAGGTTATTAAGGGGCTGGGGAATATGCAAGCAGGGAAGGCTCCGGGACCAGACGGGTTCCCGGTGGAATTTTATAGAAAATACGTGGACTTGTTGGCCCCGCTGTTGGTGAGGACGTTTAATGAGGCCAGGGAAGGAGGGACTTTACCCCCGACAATGTCGGAGGCGACGATATCGCTAATTCTGAAGCGGGATAAAGATCCGTTGCAGTGCGGGTCCTATAGACCTATTTCATTATTGAATGTGGACGCCAAATTGTTGGCAAAAGTACTGGCATCGAGGATAGAGGACTGTGTCCCGGGGGTGGTGCACGAGGACCAGACCGGGTTCGTAAAGGGGAGACAACTGAATGTCAACGTGCGACGACTATTAGGGGTGATAATGATGCCCCCAGTGGAGGGGGAGGCAGAGATAGTGGCGGCAATGGATGCAGAGAAGGCATTTGATAGGGTGGAGTGGGAGTACTTATGGGAGGTGCTAAGGAGGTTTGGGTTCGGGAACGGGTTTATTAGCTGGGTCAAACTCCTTTATGGGGCCCCAACGGCAAGTGTAGTCACGGGTTGGCAAAGATCGGAGTATTTCCGACTATATAGGGGAACAAGACAGGGATGCCCGCTATCTCCATTGTTGTTCGCGTTGGCAATTGAACCTCTGGCCATGGCGTTGAGAGACTCCAGGAAATGGAGAGGGGTGATTAGAGGGGGAGAAGAACACCGAGTGTCGCTATATGCGGATGACCTACTGTTGTATGTGACGGACCCAGTGGGGGGATGACAGAGGTCATGCAGATATTGAGGGAGTTCGGAGATTTCTCGGGATATAGGCTTAACATGGGGAAGAGTGAACTATTCGTGATACACCCTGGGGACCAGAGTAGAGAGATAGAAGGCTTGCCTCTAAGGAAAGTGGAAAGAAACTTCCGATACCTGGGGATTCAGATCGCTAGGAGCTGGGGAACCTTACACAGACTTAATCTGACAAGATTGGTAGAACAAATGGAGGAGGACTTCAAGAGGTGGGACATGCAGCCTCTGTCGTTGGCGGGCAGAGTGCAGGCAATTAAGATGATGGTCCTCCCGAGGTTCTTATTTGTATTTCAATGTCTCCCTATACTAATCACTAAGACCTTTTTTAAAACATAGACAGGAGCATCACGAGCTTCGTGTGGGCAGGGAAAGTCCCAAGGGTCCTTACCCCCCTCCTTAGGGGGTTCCTACAACGTAGCAGATACAGAGGAGGATTGGCGCTACCGAATTTGGGCGACTACTATTGGGCCGCCAATGTGGCGATGATTCGTAAATGGATGATGGAGGGAGAGGGAGCGGCGTGGAAAAGACTGGAGAGAAAGTCCTGTAAAGCGACGAGCCTAGAGGCGCTGGTGACGGCGCCGCTACCGCTCTCACCAAAAAAGTTTACCACGAACCCAGTGGTGTCGGCAACATTGAATATTTGGGGACAATGGAGGCGACAGAGAGGTGCGCGGGGAGCCCTGGTGGGGTCCCCAATCAGGAACAACCACAGGTTTGCCCCAGGAAGGATGGATGGAGGATTTCAGAGCTGGCACCAGTTGGGAATTAGGAGGGTGGGAGATTTATTTATAGAGGGGACGTTTGCGAGCTTGGGAGCATTGGAGGAAAAGTACAAGTTGCCCCGGGGAAACTTCCTTAGATATATGCAGGTGAGGGCGTTCACAAGACAAC
Source organism: Scyliorhinus torazame (assembly GCF_047496885.1). Classification (NCBI taxonomy): domain Eukaryota; kingdom Metazoa; phylum Chordata; class Chondrichthyes; order Carcharhiniformes; family Scyliorhinidae; genus Scyliorhinus; species Scyliorhinus torazame. The sequence continues at coordinate 262,391,782 of NC_092711.1, forward strand.
AGGTGAGGGAGTTTCCGCTGCTCCCGGCACAGGGGATCCAGGACAGTGCTTTCGGGGGTGTGGGTCGTTAGAGGGAAGACAGATGACCAGCAGCAGCAACCCAGGGGGGAGGGGGGGGGGGGCGGGGGGAGGTGGAAAGTTTTAGTTTATGTTAAATGATTAGTTTACCATGTTGATTAGCCATTTGTTCACTGTTAAATTTTCTTTTTTTGTTATGTTTGATATGTAAGGGGAAAAGATTGTGATCGAAAAATTTTCAATAAAATATATTTTATTTTATAAAAAAGAAAGCATTCACTCCCATAGCAGCAGTACCAAATAACACGATGCATTGCAGCAACTTGCCAAGGCTACTTTGACAGTGCCAACCAAATGTGTGAGCTCTACCTGGATGGACAAGGGTAGCAGCGGTCCACCGGAACAACATCACCTGCAAGTTCCGCTGAAGCCACACACCATCTTGATTTGGAACTATATTGCTGTTCTGCTGCTGGGCCAAAAGCCTGGAACAGCATCCCGAACAGCACTCTGTGCACCTGCACGAAATGGACTGCTTCAGTTCATCGAAAAGGAAATTGGGGACAGTAACAAATGTTGGCCTTGCCAGCAAATGCTCGTATTCAATGAAGGATAAAAGAGCCAATGGTATCAAGTGTTTGAATGTTTTTCAGATTGGGAGGTAGTTGGCATTGGTTTCGCAAGTGTCAATTTTGGTCTGTCATTTTTATAAATGATCTAGACTTTAGTGTAGAGTGCATGGATGGCATGATTTTGAAGAAGTGTAATTGAGCAGAAAGGCCTTGGTGTCTATTGTAGAAATCCTTAAAATTGCAGGGATGTGTATATGTATTTTTTAGAAAAGCACACCCGTTATGGGTTTATGAATAGAATATAAAATCAAAGACCGCATGCTTGAAATTCATGAATCTTTGGTTAGAACTCAGATGGAGTAGTGTGGGCAGTTCAAAGCACCACACTTCAACAAAGGTGTAAATTAAGAAAAGGTATGGAGGAGGTTAACTAGGATATTACCGGGGTGAGGGAGGAGATATTGGAAAAGTTAGAACTGTTTCACTTATCAATAGGGTAAATGGAAACACATTATTCCCTTTGATTCAATAACTGATACAAAATCATGGATACAAAATCATGGGAAAACGTTCTGGAGGGCTGATGCAAATTCTTTTCACTGAATTGTTGGAATCTGGAACACACCACTGGAGAAGGCGGTGGAAGCTGAGTATGTAAATAATTTTGAGAAAGTATGATAAGTGCTTGATGAATTATGTATGTTCAGAACATGGGGATATTAGACGAAGCACAGTTGCCCTTTGAAAGAGCTAGCACAATGATGGGGACAAATGTAAAAGCACATTGCTGCAGATGCTGAAATCTGTAACAAACAAAGTACAGGACAATCGCAGTAGGCCTGATGGCATCTGTGGAGAAGGGAGCTAACATTTTGAGTCTGATAGAGGGCCAGCCATAGACGAAGATTGATAAAGATGTCCTCGCAGACAGAAAAGCAAAAGGAATGTAAATGCGGGTGATTAAGGCTAATCATGGGAGCAGAATGGCCGCCTGTGTTGTAAGCTTCTATGATCCTATAAGTATCACCAACTCCATCACCCCTGTCTTCGACTAGAAGCAAGCGTGGCAAAACAAAGTTGAAGAAAATCTGTGAGCATTCTGCCGCACAGCGCCAGGGACTAGAGTTCAATTCCAGCCTTGGGTGGCTGTGTGTAGTTTACACATTCTCATCGTTTCTGCGTTGCTTTCTTGGGGTGCTCCGGTTTCCTCCCACAGCCCAAATATGTGCAGATTAGGTGGATTGGCCATGCTAAAATTTCCCCTTAGTGTCCTTTGTGCAGGTTAAATGGGGTTACAGGGATAGGGTTGGGGGAATTCGGCCTAAGTAGAGTGCTCTTTCAGGTGTTTGGTGCAGACTCAATGGGCCAAATGGCCTCCTTCTGCACTGTATGGATTCTATGAAAAATATAAGACCTGGGAGGAGATATCTGGATGATTTCTCAAAAGTCTCCTGGAGAGGATCAGAGTGTGCTCTTGTGGCTTTTATCAAAACCATTCCCTGTGCCTTTATATTATCTGCCTTGAGTTGATCAAAATTGGACACACTATTTTAGGCAAAGCCAAATTGGTCTTTGACCTGGGAGGGTCAAAGCGCAGATGAGCAGTAGTCACATGGGATTCTAGTCAGGGGCACAGATGGGTGCTTCTGTGGATGTGAAAGAGACTCCAGGATGGTATGTTGCCTCCCTGGTGCCAGGGTCCAAGGATGTCTCCGAACGGGTAGCGGGCATCCTGAAGGGGGAGGCAAACGGGCAGAGGTTGTGGTACATATTGGTACTAACAACATAGGCAGGAAGGGGAATGAGGTCCTGCAGCAGGAGTTCAGGGCATGAGGCAGAAAGTTAAAAGACGGGACCTCTCGAGTTGTAATTTCGGGATTACTCCCTGTGCCACGTGCCGGTGAGACTAGAAATAGTAAGATAGAGCAGCTAAACAAGTGGCTAAACAGCTGGTGTAGGAGTGTGGGTTTCAGTTATCTGGACCACTGGGAGCTCTTCCAGGGCAGGTGTGACCTGTATAAGAAGGATAGATTGCATCTAAACTGGAGAGGCATAAATATCCTGGCCGCGAGGTTTGCTAGTGTCACACGGGAGGGTTTAAACTAGTATGGTAGGAGGATGGCTACCGGAGCAATAGGTCAGAAGGTGAAAAAGTTGAGGGAGAACTAGGGAACAGGGCCAGTATGGCTCTGAGGAAGAGCAGACAGGGAGATGTTGCTGAAAACAGCGGGACTGGTGGCCTGAAGTGCATATGTTTTAATGCAAGAAGTACAACAGGTAAGGCAGATTAATTTAGAGCTTGGATTAGTACTTGGAACTATGATGATGTTGCCATTACAGAGACCTGGTTGAGGGAAGGACCGGATTGGCAGCTAAACGTTCCAGGATTTAGATGTTTCAGGCGGGATAGAGGGTGATGTAAAAGGAGTGGAGGGATGCGCTACTGGTTAGGGAGAATATCACAGCTATACTGCGGGAGGACAACTCGGAGGGCGGCGAGGCTATAAGGGTAGAGATTAGGAATAAGAAGGGTGCAGTCACAATGTTGGGGGTTTACTACAGGCCGCCCAACAGCCAGCGAGAGATAGAGGCGCAGATAGGTAGACAGATTTTGGAAAGGAGTAAAAGCAACAGGGTTGTTGTGATGGGAGACTTATAACTTCCCCAATAGTGACTGGGACTCACTTAGTGCTTGGGGCTTGGACAGGGAAGTGTTTGTAAGGAGCATCCAGGAGGGCTTCTTAACACAATATGTAGATAGTCCAACTAAGGAAAGGGCTGTACTGGACCAGGTATTGGGGAATAAGCCCGGCCTGGTGGTCGAAGTTTCAGTCGGGGAGCATTTTGGGAACAGTGACCACAATTCAGTAAGTTTTAAAGTGCTAGTGGACAAGGGTAAGAGTGGTCCTAGGGTGAATGTGCTAATTTGGGGGAAGGCTAGTTATAACAATATTAGGAGGGAACTGAAGAACCTAGATTGGGGGCGGATGTTTGAGGGTAAATCAACATCTGACATGTGGGAGGCTTTCAAATGTCAGTTGAAAGGAATTCCGGACCGGCATGTTCCTGTGAGGAAGAAGGATAAATTTCCGGAACCTTGGATATCAAGAGAGGCCTTGTCAAAAAGAAAAAGATGTCAACTATCACCATTATTGCCTTTGACGGAGTCACATACATATGCCTATTCTCATTTAATCTGCATTTGGAGCCTTAATTTGACCGGTTGCTCAGTTTGGCTTTGTCTTACCAGGTGCCCGTTTAACTTTAGGGAGAAATAACGAGTTTTAACAGTATTCAGTTTTTCTGTTATTGGGTAATATCCTTAATTTGAAGGGTTGCCCCTTTCAACCAATTCCAGTCCTTTGGCGACTTTGCAAATCTAGCCCTCAAAAGTCCAAGACGAATGCAAAATTCGGCACAACTTGGTAGGTATTCTCAGGAACGTAGAAAAGTGGGTACCACTGTTGCTTCACAGCTCCAGGCTCAAGTTCCGGCTTGGGTCACTGTCTGTGTGGAGTCTGCACATTCACCGTGTCTGCGTGGGTTTCTTCGGGGTGCTCCCAAAAGTCGCGAAAGACATGCTGTGAGGTGAATTGGACATTCTGAATTCTCCCTCTGTGGACCCGAACAGGCGCCGGAATGTGGTACCTAGGGGTTTTCACAGTAACTTCATTGCAGTGTAAATGTAAGCCTACTTGTGACAATAAGGATTAGAGAAAAAAAATAAATATGGTCATAGAATATTCATTCAAACATTGCTAAGTTATGAAATCGAATAGCCTTTTGCCTTTTTACAATCAGCTAACCGTTTAAGAAACCCTCAATGAAAGTACAGGTTTAGAAGTCTGAATTTTTCATAATTTTAATTACTAGAGTAACACTAACATAAGATGACAGTTACCCAGTGGACTCCCAAGATGGCGGTGCAGTGGTCGCCCGACCAACTGGTCGAAGTTCTGGCACTGAAGTACAGAAACAGGTTTGAAACCTCGGAAGATCTTGCCAGGATTACTGACCTGATTCAGGTAGCTGTTGAAAGGATGGAACAATGGTTGGAATCCTAGGGAGCGTCGCTTCAAAAAATGAAGGATTCTGTGGCTGACCACGAGGACCGGCTGGCCTCGCTAGAGATCACCTTGGTGGCGGAGGGCCAGAAGAAACTACGTGAGAAGGTAGATGAGCTTGAGAATCATGGGAGACGCCAAAATCTTCGTATTGGGCTTCCGGAAGGGATTGAGGGTTTGCAGGCCACAGATTAAGTTGCGCGCATGATAGAAAACTTGATCGGAGAGAGAGGGCCTTTGATCAACCCCTCAAGGGGGACTGAACGCTCAGAGCAGTGAGGAAGAAGTCGAAGACGGGTGAGCAGCAGAGAGCGATGTGGTGCGTTTCACAAGTTCCTGGATAAGGAAAAGATTCTGCGTCGGGTGAGGGAGACGAAGAAATGCACCTGGGAAGGGAACATGGTCTGAATTTACCCAACTGCGGTGCGGCGATGGGCCTGTTTCAACAGGGTAAAGGCTTGAAATTTGGGATATTGCTCCCAGTTCGACTGTAGATCACGTTTCAGAACCAAGGGTTCTACTTGGACACTCTGAAGGAAACAAGCAAGTTTTGGGGTCGGGAACCTTTGGACTGTGTTGTTGCCAATCTGATTGTTGCTTGTTTGCTTTTCTTTTTCCACCTTTTCGTTTATTATTCTCTTCCCTATTCTCTAACGTTGGGATTTGTTTGTTTTTGGTGTGCGTTCTTCCCGGTTTTGTGCGGGTGCAGGGTTATGACACGTTGGGAGCGAGGGTTCTGAGGTAGGACCTCTGGTGGACCACCATGCTAGCGGGGAGGCTAGTAAACTGAAGTGATGTGGGGGACAAAATGTCGATGGAGAGAGGGGAACATGATTTTAGTTCGTTCATTGGCTTAGATTGGGAGGGATTGGAAGAGTGACGTGGCGGGAGTTGTTGATGTGCAGGTGCATCAGATTCGATGGCACTGGATGTCTTGTGAGGGGCCCATTGGTTGTGAAATGTCGACCTGAGGAAACTGGCTAACACAGATGTATGGCTGATTTGCGGGAGAGGGGTGCTCCTCAACCCTTTGGACATGGAACGTTCGGTGATTAAATGGACCTGTTTGTGCATTGGAGGAGATTAAGACTCGAATACTCCTGCAAGAAACCCATTTGAACGTGGGTGATCAGATGAGGCTAGGGAAAGGTTTGGTGGGCCGGGTCTTCCATTAGGGGCTAGGTATGAACTAGAGGGATGGCAGTGCTGATTAGTATGAGGGTCCCCTTCGCAGCAGGGAAGATTGTGGCTGAATCAGGTGGTAGATAAATTTGTGATGGTGAACGGGAGGACAGAAGGTACCCCGATGGTGTTGGGCAACAATGTATGCCCCAGTGGAGGAGGGATGTAGGGGACATGGGAAGAAGGCGTTGTTTGGATCGCTTGGGGTTCCCGAGGGTCGAGAAATAAGAGTGCAAGGGCTGGGGGCCCCAGTGGGACAGCGAGAGGTGATGAGGTGCGTGGGGCTGATGCAATCCGGGAGGGCCACGGCCCCAGCCGGAATCCCAGCCGAGTTCTGAGTGGTTTGGGTCATTGTTGGGTCCCCTGTTGGTGGGGATGTAAAACAAGGTGCTGGAGAATGGTGAGCTCTGCCTCACGTTGTCACAGGCATCTATCTCATTCGACCTGAAGAAGGACAAAGATCCCGAGCAGTATGGGTCATCCCGCCCAATTTTGTTGCTGAAGGTTGATGCAAAACGTTCGGGGCGAAGGTTTCTGACTACATGGATAGAAGGTTGTGTGCTGGACGTCCGGTGGCAGCCATGCAGTAGGAGGTCGCACATTTGGTAGCTCCTCGTGGCGGACCTTTTAGACCTTTTTCCCTGACTTATTTTGAGTTTTCTTTTGAAAAATCGGGAGTGGATGGGACAGTGAGGAGGAATCCCACACCAGTATATGGAGACGTGGACCAGAAGTGGTTGTATAAGAAAGTAAAATCAAGTAGAGAAGGCACGTGTAAAGCCCACTGTACAGAAAAACATGGCGGAGGTGCAGGGTACTGGCTCAGCGGCCAGTGGTCAACGGAGCAGCTGGTGAAATTTATTCAGGAGGGTTTCGCCAAGCAAAAGGAGGATGGCCTAGACCTGATGAAGGCATCGATCGACCGGGTGGAGCAGGTGCTGGATGCCCAAGGTTGGGCGATCCAGAGGTTGAAGAGAAGGTGGTCGAGCATGAGGAACACCTAACTGCGTTGGCGGTACAGGTGGGACTGATGAGGGATCAGCAGAAAAGGCTGCAGGAGAACAGGTCCGGTCGACAGAACTTTAGGATCGTCGGCCTCCCTGAGGGCTGCAAGGGCATATGGGGCGAATCTGCTTGAGAAGCTAATGGGTGATGGGGCGTTTGCCTGTCCCTTGCAAGTGGATAGAACGTACAGAATGTTTGCGAGGAGGCCGTGTGTGAACGAGCCGCCGAGGGCGATGGTGCGAATGCACTGGTTCCTGGATGGAACAGATTTTGCAGTGGGCCAAGCAGACACGGACCTGCAAGTGGGAGAACAGCTTGCTGCGCATCTACCAGGACCTAGGTGCGGATCTGGCCAAGAGAAGAGCGGGATTCAACCGAGTAAGATAGGTCCTTTTCAAGAAGAATGTGAAGTTTGGACTGCTTTATCCAGCTCGTTTATGGGTCACCTATGAAGAGCAGCAACTTTATTTTGAGACGCCAGATGAGGCGATGGACTTTGTTAAAAGTGAAGGACTGGCAAATGACTGAGATCACTCGAGACGGGTAATGCTGTATCGATTTTGTTAAAGTTACTCTCTCTTTTGCACTATGTGAAGTTTTTCTAATATTGATTCCTGGGCTGTTGCTCAGTTTTGTAATTCAACTTGGTGTTGCTGGGGGAAGGGTGGATGGATTTTCTTTGTTTTTTCTGTGGGTTCGGTTGGAACTGTGTTTTTTGATGTAGTGCCCTGTGCAACAAGGGGCTATTTCTATTTCTAAAGTTAACTTTATTCTATTGGGAGTTGGGTGGAGGGATTTTTCTTTTTCTACTGTTTGTTTACTGGGGACTGTGACGTTTTGAATATATATGTCCCAAGTGGGGGGGAGGAGGGAGAACAGTGGAGAGATGGGATGTCTGGTGCCATGAGCGGGAGCTACATGGTTAGCTAGGTCAGCTGGCTTACGGAAGCAGAGGCGCTAAGTTTGATATTGGGGGTTGGGTTTTTGATGCTGTTTCTGGGGAGGGGGAGGGAAGCTGCTCTGCTGACGGGAGGAGCTGTTACTAGGGGACAAATGGGAGGTCGAGAACGGTGGATGCTCGAGGAGGTGAGGGTTGTGAGCTGGAGGCTGGCCTAAGAAGGGTAATAGCTAGTCGGCGGGGGGGGGGGGGTCGGCAGGAAGCCCCCCAACTAGGCTGATTATTAAACGTCAGAGGGCTAAACGGGCCAGTCAGGAGGGCTCGCGTGAGGTTCTAGATCAGACCAGATTAAGGTTGGCCAGGTATTCCATTCAGGGCTGGACTCTTAAGACCACAGGGGTTGTGATCCTGATTACTAAACGCGTGGCATTTGAGACTGGGAGAATCGTGTCAGATACGGGGGGCAGGTACATAATGGTGAGTGGGAAGCTGGGAGGGATGCGGGTGGCACTTGTGAACATCTATGCACCAAACTGGGATGATGTGGAATTTATGAGGTGGGTGTTGGGTAAGATCCCAGTTCTAGAGTCACATAATCTTATCTTGGGGGGAGGGGGGGAAAGAGAGGTCAATGCAGTCATTGATCCAGTGTTGAAGTTGAGTTCTTTTCTGGTCTCAGTCAAACGCTGAGTCGGATTCGTAGGTATTAATTTATTTTATTTCAAACAGCTTTACACTCACTCTGATAAAGGCAGGAGACTACAAGCTCTTGAAACTTCCAGAGCGAGTGAAACAAAGGGACAAAGCATCTCGTTTTCATATACATTCATATACATTCATGTAGCATCAAGTTTCACATACACACGACCAAATGAGGTAATGGTAACGAATGCAAGATTCTCATAGGTCTTTCTCACACATTCCTTGACCTGGCCACATAAACTGATCTTCACAATTACTAATCCTGATAGGCCCACTCTACATTCCTCAGCCCTGGGGCCCCTTTCACCCAGCATTCTCTGCAGCATCCTTTGCATGAAGAACAGGTCCTAATGGCTGCCCATACCCCCTTCATGCTTTGCAAAATCCCAGTTACAGGCAATTAGACTGCTACCCATTTTCTCTAGCCGAAGCTAGAGATGTTTAAAAATCCTGTAATCACCTGTATTCGTATCTACTTCTACACTATCCTAACTGGTCATCCCAGTCTGGTACCATTCTCTTTAGTTCAATTCCTCATTCCTTCCTTTTATCATTTTACTTCACCTCCTAACATCCCCGGGTTAACCTGTATCGATGTCTGGTCTGAAAGACCGTCCCGCAATTCATTACATTCCGTACAAAAACACCTCATCACATTTTTACAGCCACTGGCTCTCTGTCTGGGTTCCTTCTGGTTTGATGGTCGCCAGTAATGGGATGTCATCTTGGTGAGTGGTGATGGGCCGAGTCTATCGGCATCATCCGAGCCATAGTCCTCTTACTACACATATTAAGGCATCCAATGATTATACAGTATACAATTATAATAAGTATTATCAATCCATGCATCAGGTAAAACCCCATGACCGAGCCTTGAGAGCTGACTCTGAGCTGAATCCTGCTGTAGGGTTTATATCCCCCTTATAGTTGTACTGACTAGCTATCCCCAATCCTTGTCATTTGTGTGTTCATGACTTGATTTGTAAACTGTGCATGGAAATCAATTGTAAATTCATCCATCTCGCAGACCAGTGTTGATAGACTCTTTGTATTGTTCTTTTCTCAAGTCCAATCACCGTGAACCATAGCTGTCGCTACTCAGGAAGGTAACACAATAGCTATATCCGTGTGTTCCACTACCTCCAAGGCATTTGACTACCTTGGGGGAGCAGCACCGTAGAAGCTTCCTCATGTCCCTTAGAAACAGCACACAACTCAGTCCATCAGCAACCAAAAAGGTCTTTTGTCCCTCACTTTTTTTTTTTTAGGAAGTTGTTTCTCATTGGAATGGCAAATTATGATATCATGTATTATCCACTGATTATCTTGCTTTATTAATTGCAGAAGCTTCAATCGATCCTGTTTCTATTCCTGACTTCCTCACACTAACGTCTAACATTGTACTGAGCAATGTAGTCTGTCAGCCCTGGCTTACTTGAGACAATAACTCAGTTTTCTTCAAATCCCCATGTCCGTTATCATTTTCCTTACAGCATGAAGTGTATACTTGCCATTATTTGTTTGTTTGTTTTTTTACTTTGCAATAACACCACTTGCACTTTAACGCAGTCAACCTTTGGGGTTACAACCCAATTGAATCCATATATAACAGTCCCTAACAATTTTCAGGACATTTCGTCTGTAATAACTATTACACTCCAATGCAATATTGTTTGCTGCATTTGTTACAAATTTCCCGCCGTGGCATTAAGCTGCCAAGATTTTTAAACTATTGCCATTTAAAATGCGGGGGTTCCTAGTCAGTCGCTACTGTCTGCCGAGACCTTTAGCAACTTCACCGCGTAGTACGCGCCCCATGGAGACCACAGATCATCCATCAGCTAATGTCCAGTTAGAGATGTCTGAACGGAGGTTTCACTATTCAGTAATAATTTGATATTTTGATTTGTTTCTAACCCGCAAGGTTTTTCTTCCATGACATTATAACGTTATCATCTGTCCAATCAATGGTGCTAACCGGTTTCAATTCAATGGCATCCCACTCCACTGATTACATAATACTAGTAAGTGCAGTTATCCCCTGACACTCCCAACCAAACATTCCTTTTTCCCTTGTCCGAGCAGTTTGGGGATATGATCTATCCTGTGGCACGGCATCATTGCAGTGATGCAGTCTCTAAACACTGTTAGGCTAATTTTACGTCCCCGAGTCATCCCAACATCTCTTAAACTACGTACTCCCTCACTAATTGGTACCACAAGTTTGTCACCTCCACAATCCTGCACATCCTTTCCCAAATCACTTTGTCATCAGCTTGGTATTCTCTGCAGTAATTACAATTTGTCATTATCACACCATGCCATGTCCAAAATCTATCTTGTGGTCACAACTTCAATCATCAGTGTTGCCTGATGTTTCACAAAAAAATCATGACAAACTGAATTCCCCAAATTTCCCTGGGAGCCGAAGCATTTCCCCATTTCTGTCGTTCTAAATGCAATATCAACTCACCTGAATGCTCTAAATCTGCCATTCTCCTAGGTTTCATATGATTACTCCCTGTCCAAACTACTGGGCTACAAAATGTGCCACATCCTTGACACTATGTTTCATTATGTTCACAATGAATCATTTTAAACTGGGGTTCATTAATAATAGCCCGTGACCTATCATCCCATATTCTCAATTCCTTACTGATTACGTTACTTCATTTGCTGCCGATAGGTTGCCTATGGATGACAATAATACTTCTTATTATTGAATTGGGTCGGATGTTTTAGTTCTGATACAATTTCCTTTGCTCCAGATGCCACTGATTCTCTAATTCAACTTCCCCCATGCTGCTATCAGCTTTGATTTAAAAAGTACAAATGACTTTTGCTGCTCCTAGGAAAAAGAGGGCCTGCATACTCTAATGACCATTCTTCCATTGGTGCCTCAGTTGTTTATGCTACTCCCTGTTTCTCCATTTTCTTTCCTGAATTTTTTTATTTAAAAAAAAAAAAAATGGATGCCCATCTGGCTTGTTCTTCGTCCTCCTGACCTTTACTAGCATCTGTATATACCACCCCAGCATTTACCAGCTCTGTTCTGCAAACTGATTTATCAAGTTTCTGTCCCTTTTTAATGTTATGAATAAACATTACGGCAGGGTTTAAAAGAGCTGTATTTGTGCCTTGCGGACAACCCTGTCTCTTGGTTAACTCTGTCAATTCTAAAATTCAGTTGTGACATAAATTTTCTTCCCGGCTGATACATTTTCAATCTCTGCTATCCTTTTTGTTACGTCTGCCAGACATTTTGCGATGTCTGAAAACTTTTGTTCAGCCCTTGCCCAATTTCCTGTCAATGTTTGATAGGTGTCTTGAGTACTATGATTAGCAAGCACCATACCATATCCATTTGCGTACAGATCAAATTTAATGCTCAAATCATCCTCTTCATATCTATCCTCTATGGCCCGGATGTTGCTACAGCTGTTTTTAACTGGTCTAAACGCCTCTGTGCTTCACTGGTCCACCTAAAATCCACTTCCCAAGTTTCATAAATGGGTCTAGCATGACTAAAGTCTTCCACTACTGGTCTCAAATACCCCAAAATTCCCATGATTTGCTGAATCCCGTTTCGTGAAACGGCGCTCTGATTCTAGCAACTTTCTCTCTCATCCCAACACTGGCTTCCCCATCTGCCCTTGACACTGAATACCCTAGATAGTCGACTTCGCTCCTGCCAATCTGGCATTTCTTTAACCCTATCTTAAATCCTGCTTCACTAAGTGTTTTAATAATTTTGGTCACTCTTTCATCATGTGTCCCCCTGATCATCATCTCCAATTAACATATCAATATACACTAGAGCCAAATCATCTTTAATCAACTCCCTTCCTATTGCCTGAAAGTGGTTCGGGGAATTAACATATCCTTGTGGCAATTTACAGTATACGTCATGTTGAGTACCAAAGGTAAATGCTATCTTTTCCCTGTTGTCTGGGTCTAACAGAACACTCCAGAATCCGTTGGCTAAATCTATACTAGTTAAATAAGTTTTGCCTGCCACCTTCTCCAATGTAGTTTGTGGATTTATTAAATACCGTTTATCCTTTTTTTTGTGACCTTGTTTAATGCTTTGTAATTCGTTACCATTCTAAATGTACCATCAGGCTTGCTAACTGCCTGAAGTGGGCTATTCGTCGATGCATATGTGACTTCTTGAATGATTCCCTGCTGTTCTAACTCTCTGACCATTATTTCCAGCTCGCATTTGGCACCTCTGGTCAAGGGATATTGCTTTTGCGGCCTGTGCCGGCCTCCCTGGATTGTGTGCTGGAATTGTGTGCTGATTAACCCTGTGTCATTCTTTCTATTGCTAGGTTTGGTTTCCTTAATACTCCTAAGCTTTGTCACTTAAAATACTTTTCTTTCTGTTTCCTTATTTCTTCTACGTTATCAATTGGTTTTACTATCTTAATTTTTTATTTCTGCATCTATTTTCATTAATCTTTCCCTGCCATCAGATTCTCATTCATGATACTGCAAGTAATACTGCTAATCTAAGCTCTGGTCCCATATCTTTATTCCCTAAAGCTCCGTCTGCAATGTAGTTAACATTCTAAACTTAATTTCTTCTGCTAGTGACTTTCTTGCAAGTCAGTGGGCACTAGGACCCGGTGGAGCTGTGCCGTATCAATTCCACCGACTACCTCCTAATACTGGTCTCATTGGTCCCCATGTTTCTGTCCCCTTACTGCCGCAATGCTCCTCTCCACTATACCAATATAACGCAAGGGCATGTTTTAATTAATTTTTTCTTGAAAGCGGTATCCTATTACAGTCCCGATTTCACCTGCTCTCGGGACTGCCTACCTCCCTGGGGTCAGTGATTGCAGCGTCCCCTCAAGTTGAGTGCTTATACACCAAGGCCCTACAGTAGTCGAATAGTCCAGTACTTGCCTAACCCCTCTTACGGTTTGGGCTTCTCTAAAATGGCCTTCTTCCTTTCTACTGGGATCTTCCTTTCCCGCTGTGTAATCTTAAAATAAAGTTAAAAATCCATAGTCTTTGCTATATGAAAATACCCAAATCTTAAATTTGATACGGAGTGAGTTTACAGAGAAAATAACTGAAATCTCTACAAATTTGGAACACAGAACAAAATTTTTTAATGTAGGTACATCATGGCTGCCTCTCATAAAGGAGCACATGGACCCAGCCCACACCGAATGCCTAGTCTTCACATTTCAATTTTAGATTCCTTTGTTCTCTCCCCTTTTTTTTTGAGCAGCCAAGACTATGCTGAGTTCAACTAATCATTTACAAATCCCAATTTATACTTTTTGATTTTGCTTTTTGTTTACTTCCTGAGAATTGTGTTCCAAATAATTTCCACAATGTTAATTATTATTACTGATTTTTTTTAAAGAACTTTCAAATACTTAGCCGTTTTAAATCTCACTTTAACTGCCATGTATACCTCCTAATTGATGTGCAACTTCGTTTTGCAAAACACAACATTTTAAAAACTAGAAATACCAGAGGAAGTTCGCAAATTCTTATTAAACACACACACTCATTCATCCACCGAGATCTCCACTCCAACAAAAGGAATTCAAAGCATTATACTTTCATTCATCTCAACCAACTGGACAATAAAAGTTTGAATTTGCACAGGAAACACAATGTAAAGGACGGGGCTTTCCCTTTTCCCTTCTTCAAAACTGTAAAGTAAATTTAAACAATCCTGAAGCCGCCTCTTTTTTCCGATACGGTTCTGAATTTTCCAAGTCTCTGGTTCCCCCTAGTGGCCATTCATCTCCCAACTTTTTTCCACTCATAAGACATATCTCTCAAGAACAAAATCTAACTTAGCCAATTGTAATTGTACGGAATTCAATTGTCTCCAGAACATTCCATCAGCGGTCTTAACTGAATTGTCTCTGACATTCCCTCAACCCGTTAAAGAACTTAACCGAATTAAAGTGTAATTTAATATAACCAATTTTAATTTTCAACCACATGCAACTGAATTACCAGGCAATATTACCTCAATTACCAACTGAATTATTACCCCATATTCCCTCAGTCACGTTTTAACCCTCAGCCGTACCTACATCAACTGACATTAATTTTTCTAATCCGCCAGACTGACCTTTGATTTCGTCGAACGATCTTACCCGACCATTGGCGAATGACCAAACCAGCTTCAGACTATGAGGCAGGGGAAAACCGACGTGGTCCTTTATAATCTACTCACACCGGGAGCCCATTTCCCCTCTCCGTCCAAGGCTGGTTTAATTCTGATTTCGCAGATAGTCGGGAATTCGCCCTTGAAATCCCACCGCTGCCTCCAAATGTTGAAGTTGAGTTCTTTCTGCCCTCAGTCTGGTCTCAGTCAAACGCTGAGGCGGTTTTGTAGGTATTAATTTATTTTATTTCAAACAGCTTGCAAGTTGCACTCGCTCTGATAAAGGCAGGAGACTACAAGCCTCTTGAAACTTCCAGAGCGAGTGAAACCAAGGGACAAAGCATCTCGTTTTCATATACATTCATGTAGCATCAAGTTTCACATACACACGACCAAATAAGGTAATGGTAACGAATGCAAGATTCTCATGGGCCTTTCTCACACATTCCTTGACCTGGCCACATAAACTGATCTTCACAATTACTGATCCTGATAGGCCCACTCTACATTCCTCAGCCCTGGGGCCCCTTTCACCCAGCATTCTCTGCAGCATCCTTTGCATGAAGAACAGGTCCTAATGGCTGCCCATACCCCCTTCATGCTTTGCGAAATCCCAGTTACAGGCAATTAGACTGCTACCCATTTTCTCCAGCCTAAGCTAGAGATGTTTAAAAGTCCGCTACCCTAATCCTCTAATTACCTGTATTAGTATCTACTTCTACACTATCCTAACTGGTCATCCCAGTCTAGCACCATTCTCTTTAGTTCAATTCCTCACCAGGATTGGACCGGTCAAAATCTAGGACAGGGAGGGTGCCAGCCGCGGCTTAAGGGATTTATGGAGCAGATGAGGGGAGTGGACCCATGGACCCAGAGCGAAGGAGTTTTCTTTTTTCTCCCATGTCCACGAGGTATATTCTCAGATCGACTTTTTTATTCTGAGCAAGGCTCTACTGCCTGGGGTGGTGGATACCGAGTACTCGGCAATTGCAGTGTCGGATCATGCCCCACATTGGGTTGATCTACGGATTGGTATGGAGAGAAGGCTGCGCCCATTATGGAGGTTGGATGTGGGGCTGTTAGCAGATGAGGCGGTCTGTGGGCAGGTGAGTAAGTCCATACAGAACTATCTGGAAATAAATTTATGGGGGAGGACTCGGCAGCAACGGTGTGGGAAGCTCTGAAGGCAGTGGTCAGAGGGGAATTAATTTCGATACGGGCCCATAGAGAAAAGGTGGAACGAGCAGAGAGGGATCGGTTAGTTGGGGAGATACACCAGATGGGTAGAAGATATTCGGAAGCCCCGGACGCGGGGTTACTGAAGGAGCGGGGGAGATTGCAGGTGGAGTTTGGGCTATTGTCTACAGGGAACGTGGTGGAACAACTGAGCTAGGCCAGGGGAGGGGTGTATGGGTACTGGGAAAAGGCAAGCAGAATGTTAGCGCACCAGCTTAGGAAAAGGGAGGCGGCCAGTGAAATAGGGAGAGTAAAGAACAGAGGCGGTCCTGGACCCAGTGGGGGTAAATGAGGTGTTTAAGGACTTGTACAGTAAATTATACGAGCCGGATCCCCCAGCTGGGGTTGAGGGGATGAGGCAGTTCTTGGGGCAGTTGAGGTTCCCGATGGTGGAGGAGGAACGGGTGGAAGGGCTGGGAGCCTCAATTAAAATTGAGGAAATAATGGAGGGGCTGGAGGGCATCCAATCGGCCAGGCCCCGGGGCCGGGCGGCTACCTGGTGGAATTCTGCAAGAAGTTTTCGGAGATATTGAGCCCACTGCTCGTGAGGACATTTAATGAGGCAAGGGAGAGGGGAGTCCTTCCCCCAACAATGTTGCAGGCCTCGATTTCACTGATTCTGAAACGGGAGAAGGACCCTAAGCAATGCGGATTATACAGGCCAATCTCCCTGTTGGAATATGGACGCCAAACTGCTGGCTAAGGTACTGGCCACAAGGATAGAGGACTGTATCCCGGGGGTGATGAGGGAAGACCAGGCGGGATTTGTGAAGGGCAGGCAATGTTAGAAGGCTCTTAAAGGTTATTATGATGCCCTCTGAGGGGGGGGGGAATGGAGGTGGTGGCTGCGATCGATGTGGAGAAAGCTTTTGATCGGTGTAGGAGTGGGATTACTTGTGGGAGGTGTTGGGAAGGTTCGGGTTTGGTCGGGGCTTCGTTGGCTGGGTGCAGTTGACTGGGTGCAGATGGTGCGGGGGGGAGAGAGAAAGGGCGATGTTCGCGATCCAGGCAAGAGAGCAGGAGAGGAGACAGGGAGAGCTGCCGTTTAGAATGGTAGGAAGGAGCTTTCGCTATCTGGGAATCCAGATGGCTCGGGAATGGGAGACATTGCACAAGTTGAACCTGTTCTGGCTAGTAGAACAAATGAAGGAGGACTTTAAGAGATGGGACGTGCTCTGCTATCACTGGCGGGGAGGGTACAGACCATGAAAATGACGGACCTCCCCAGATACCTGTTTGTCTTTCAGTGCCTCCCCATCTTTATCCCGAGGGCCTTTTTAAAAAATGGGTGAATTGGGTTATTTCGGGCTGTGGGTGGGTTAGTGCTGCCGAACTTTTGTAACTACTACTGGGCGGCTAATATAGCCATGATTAGGAAAGGGGGGGGGGGTGCTGGTCGGCGTGGGAGCGAGTAGAGACGGCATCGTGTAAGAATACAGGTTTGGGGGCACTGATAACGGCACTTCTCCTGTTTTTGCCGGCCCGGTACTCCACAAGCCCGGTGATAGTGACTGCTCTTTAGAGTCTGGGGGCAGTGGAAGAAATACAGGAGAGCAGAGGGAGCACGGTTTGGGCCCCGATCTACAACAACCATCGGTTTGTACCGGGTAGACTGGATGGAGGGTTCCGGAGATGGCAGAGAGCAGCAATTGAAAGGATGGGAGATCTATTTATAGACTGGAGCTTTCCTAGCTTGAAGGCTTTGGAGGAAAAATTTGAATTGCCAGCAGGGAATGAGTTTAGCTCTCTGCAGGTACGGGATTTTTTGAGAAGGCAAGTCCCGACCTTCCCGTTCCTTCCACCACGGGGTATATAGAACAGGGTAGTTTCCCGAACTTGAGTGGGAGAGGGGAAGGTATCAAGGTATCTACCAAGGACATGGAGTCGGAGGAAACTCCGATCGAGGAACTAAAGGGCGAGTGGGAAGATGAGCGAGGGGGAGAGATAGAGGCGGGTCTGTGGGCGGATGCCTTAAGCAGGGTTAACACATCTTCATCATGTGCCAGGCTTAGCCTGATACAATTCAAGGTAGTCCACCGGGAACACATGACGGTGGCCTGGATGAGCAAGTTTTTTTTTTGAGAAGAGGACAGGTGTGCGGGGGGACCAGCAAATCATGTCCACATGTTTTGGGCATGCTCGAAGCTTAGAAGGTTTTGGCAGGGCTTTGCAAAGGCTATGTCCACGGTACTCAAAACACAGGTGGTGCCAAGTCCAGAGGTGGCGATCTTTGGAGTGTCGGAAGAGCCCGGAGTCCAAGGGGTGAGAGAGGCTGACGTCTTGGCCTTTGCCTCCCTGGTAGCCCGGAGACGGACACTGTTAATGTGGAGGGACTCGAAGCCCCTGAAATTAGAGACCTGGGTTAGTGACGTAGCTGCATTTCTCAGTCTTGAGAAAAATAATTCGCCCTGAGAGGGTCAATGTTAGGGTTCGCCCGGAGGTGGCAGCCGTTTGTCAACTTTCTCGGAAAAAATTTAAATGCCAGCAGAGGCAGAAATCTAGGAGGGGGAGGGGCTAGGCTATTGTGTTACTGTTAGGGGTGCGAAGAACGGGATAGGGTTGGAATTGTTTTATGTCCCATGTTTATGTTGCTGTTATCGTTATTATTATAAAAACTACAAATACCCTAATAAAACTTTTATAAAAAAAGAAGGTTGTGTGCTGTGAGTGATTGGGAAAGACCAGACTGGGCTTGTAAAAGGCAGGCAGTTGTCGGCAAATGTACAGAGGTTATTGGATGCGATCATGATATCTGCGGAGGGGAAAGATGTGCAAGTGGTGGTATCCATTGGTGTGGAGAAGGCATTTGACCAAGTGGAGTGGGCGTACTTGTTGATGGGCGGTTAGGGTTTGGATACGGGTTTGTCGACTGGATCAGATTATTATATAAGGCCCCGAGGGCGAGTGTTCTGACTAATGGTGTCAATTTGGAATATTTTGCATTGCCGTGCGGGATGAGGTAGGGGCACCCACTCTTCCCATTGCTCTTTGCACTTGCAATTGAGCCATTGGCGATGGCTCTTCTGACCTCTAGGGAATGGGAACTTGTTGAGCACGGTGGAGTCCCGTATGCGGACGACTTCCTATTATATATTTTGAACCCAGTGGAATGGTTCGGTAGCATAATGGGGGTTCCTGGGAGAGTTTAGTACCTCCGCGGGATACAAATCTAATATGGCAAAAAGTGAGGTGTTTTCCATAAACGCCAGGGAAGTTTTGAGTAAGCTGCCCTTCCGGTTGATGGTGTCAAGTCTCCGTTACAGGTGGCACGAAGCTGGGCTCCGCTCATAAGTTAAACTTGACGAGACTTGTGGAGGGAATGGGGAGGAAAAAAAAAATTAACATGGCAAATTAGAAGCTGACATTCAGACTCCAAACAGGGGAGTGCAATAATTATCCCAATAAATGTTGACATTTAGCAATCTTAGTTTGGGGAGAGTTTAACTGAGCAAACTTGACTGATGTAAGTGCTCTTGACAGAGAATGCTAATGCTGACCTTAATAATAGGGTGCACTCATAGTGAAAGTTTACTGCTACTACAATGGGGGAACCTAGTGAAACTTTACTACTACAATGGGGGAGCCAATGTTAAAATTGCTGCATAATTTCAACATCTAGTTTTTAAACCATTGCAGTGAAGCAGAGCTAAATCTCTCTAAATAAAGCAGACAGTTTAGGTTGCTTGGGGGCCAATTCCAGTACCTCTGATCTTGAGGGTGCACTCATTAAATACCTGGATGGTAAAAGCTTCCCTCTATGCACAAAAATGGACTGGACCTCTATCTAGGCGTCTAATTACCTCCGCCACTGAAGTTGGGTGATGGTAATGTCTTTGCCCCTCTTTGTCTGTAAACAATATATCTCAAAAACTAATGGGCAGATTTCAATGAAACGTCGTGTGACCAAAGGAAGAACTAAATAATTTTTGATGAAGGTTTGGATCGTGAAATTTTTTATGGATCCAATACATTGCGAGAAGGACAAAATTACTTTATAGCACTTTGTGGGTTGTTTTATTTAGAATTTTGTTGCTTGTTTTAGAATGTTTTGGATTGTCTCAGCCTCTGAAGGAATTTTGTTACTGCTATCAAACTGTGAGCATTATTTTCAAATTTTTGGACCTGGATTGACTTGAAGCCTCCTCAGTGAGACAGAAACTCTGAACGACAAAGCTGATAAAAAAAATTTTTATCAACCGGGTAGGGAAAAGCTTCAAGGGAGAATTGTGTAATAGTATTTTTTTTTTATTAAATATTTTATTGAAAATTTTTGGTCAACCAACACAGTACATTGTGCATCCTTTACACAATATTATAACAACACAAATAACAATGACCTATTTTATAAACAAAAAATGAATAAATAATAAATAACAAAAATGAAAACTAGCCCTAATTGGCAACTGCCTTGTCACAAGTAACACTCTCCAAAAATATAATTTAACAGTCCAATATATAATTATCTGTAGCAACGACCTATACATACTATACAGTATATATTAACAACCCTGAGAGTCCTTCTGGCTTAGCCTGGCACACGAGGACGACGAGTTTACCCTGCTTAGGGCATCTGCCCACAGCCCCTCCTCGATCTCCTCCCCCAGCTCTTCTTCCCATTTCCCTTTTAGTTCATCTACCATAGTCTCCCCTTCGTCCCTCATTTCCCTATATATATCTGACACCTTACCATCCCCCATCCATGTCTTTGAGATCACTCTGTCCTGCACCTCTTGTGTCGGGAGCTGCGGGAATTCCCTCACCTGTTGCCTCGCAAAAGCCCTCAGTTGCATATACCTGAATGCATTCCCTTGGGGCAACCCATATTTCTCGGTCAGCGCTCCCAAACTCGCGAACTTCCCATCCACAAACAGATCTTTCAGTTGCGTTATTCCTGCTCTTTGCCACATTCCATATCCCCCATCCATTCCCCCCAGGGCAAACCTATGATTGTTTCTTATCGGGGACCCCCCCAAGGCTCCAGTCTTTCCCCTATGCCGTCTCCACTGTCCCAAAATCTTCAGTGTAGCCACCACCACCGGGCTTGTGGTGTAGTTCCTCGGTGAGAACGGCAATGGGGCTGTCAGCATAGCCTGTGGGCTAGTCCCCCTACAGGACGCCCTCTCTAATCTCTTCCACGCCGCTCCCTCCTCCTCTCCCATCCACTTACTCACCATTGAAATATTAGCGGCCCAATAATACTCACTTAGGCTCGGTAGTGCCAGCCCCCCCCTATCCCTGCTACGCTGTAAGAATCCCTTCCTCACTCTCGGGATCTTCCCGGCCCACACAAAACCCATGATGCTCTTTTCAATCCTTTTAAAAAAGGCCTTCGTGATCACCACCGGGAGGCACTGAAACACAAAGAGGAATCTCGGGAGGACCACCATCTTTTTTTTTTAAGTAATATTTTATTGAAAATTTTTGGTCAACCAACACAGTACATTGTGCATCCTTTACACAACATTGTAACAATACAGATAATAATGACCTTTTTAAATTTAAACAAAAACAACAACAAAGAAATAAATATTAAATAACAAAAAATAAAAACTAGCCCTAATTGGCAACTGCCTTGTCTCAGGCCACCCCCCCCCCCCCCCCCCCCCCAAGTCCTGGGCCGCTGCTGCTGCCTTCTTTGTTCTCCCCTATCTATCTTTCCGCAAGATATTCGACGAACGGTTGCCACCGCCTAGTAAACCCTTGAGCCGACCCCCTTAGGACGAACTTAATCCGCTCTAACTTTATGAACCCCGCCATATCATTTATCCAGGTCTCCACCCCCGGGGGCTTGGCTTCTTTCCACATTAGCAATATTCTGCGCCGGGCTACTAGGGACGCAAAGGCCAAAACATCGGCCTCTTTCGCCTCCTGCACTCCCGGCTCTTGTGCAACCCCAAATATAGCCAACCCCCAGCTTGGTTCGACCCGGACTCCTACTACTTTTGAAAGCACCTTTGTCACCCCCATCCAAAACCCCTGTAGTGCCGGGCATGACCAAAACATATGGGTATGATTCGCTGGGCTTCTCGAGCACCTCGCACACCTATCCTCCACCCCAAAAAATTTACTGAGCCGTGTTCCAGTCATATGTGCCCTGTGTAATACCTTAAACTGAATCAGGCTTAGCCTGGCGCACGAGGACGACGAGTTTACCCTGTTTAGGGCATCTGCCCACATCCCCTCCTCAATCTCCTCCCCTAGCTCTTCTTCCCATTTCCCTTTTAGTTCGTCCATCATAGTCTCCCCTTCGTCTCTCATTTCCCTATATATATCCGACACCTTACCGTCCCCCACCCATTTCTTTGAGATGACTCTGTCCTGCACCTCTTGTGTCGGGAGCTGCGGGAATTCCCTCACCTGTTGCCTCGCAAAAGCCCTCAATTGCATATACCTGAATGCATTCCCTTGGGGCAACCCATATTTCTCGGTCAGCGCTCCCAGACTCGCAAACTTCCCATCCACAAATAGATCTTTCAATTGCGTTATACCTGCTCTTTGCCACATTCCATATCCCCCATCCATTCCCCCCGGGGCAAACCTATGGTTGTTTCTTATCGGGGACCCCCCCAGTGCTCCGGTCTTTCCCCTATGTCGTCTCCACTGTCCCCAAATCTTCAGTGTAGCTACCACCACCGGACTCGTGGTATAGTTCCTTGGTGAGAACGGCAATGGGGCTGTCACCATAGACTGCAGGCTGGTCCCCCTACAGGACGCCCTCTCTAATCTCTTCCACGCCGCTCCTTCCTCCTCTCCCATCCACTTACTCACCATTGAAATATTAGCGGCCCAATAATACTCACTTAGGCTCGGTAGCGCCAGCCCCCCCCCCTATCCCTACTACGCTGTAAGAATCCCTTCCTCACTCTCGGAGTCTTCCCGGCCCAAACAAAACCCATGATACTCTTTTCTATCCTTTTGAAAAAAGCCTTCGTGATCACCACCGGGAGACACTGAAACACAAAAAGGAATCTCGGGAGGACCACCATCTTAACCGCCTGCACCCTCCCTGCCATTGACAATGCTACCATATCCCATCTCTTGAAATCTTCCTCCATCTGTTCCACCAACCGCGTCAAATTTAGCCTGTGCAATGTGCCCCAATTCTTAGCTATCTGGGTCCCCAGGTAACGAAAGTCTCTTGTTACCTTCCTCAACGGTAGGTCTTCTATTTCTCTACTCTGCTCCCCTGGATGCACCACAAACAGCTCACTCTTCCCCATGTTCAATTTATACCCTGAAAAATCCCCAAACTCCCCAAGTATCCGCATTATTTCTGGCATCCCCTCCGCTGGATCCGCCACATATAGTAGCAGATCATCCGCATATAAAGATACCCGGTGTTCTTCTCCTCCCCTAAGTATTCCCCTCCATCCCTTGGAACCTCTCAGCGCTATCGCCAGGGGCTCAATCGCCAGTGCAAACAGTAATGGGGACAGAGGACATCCCTGCCTTGTCCCTCTATGGAGCCGAAAATATGCCGATCCCCGTCCATTCGTGACCACACTCGCCACTGGGGCCCTATACAACAGCTGCACCCATCTAACATACCCCTCTCCGAACCCAAATCTCCTCAACACCTCCCACAGATAATCCCACTCCACTCTATCAAATGCTTTCTCGGCATCCATCGCCACTACTATCTCCGTTTCACCCTCTGGTGGGGCCATCATCATTACCCCTAACAACCTCCGTATGTTCGTGTTCAGCTGTCTCCCCTTCACAAACCCAGTTTGGTCCTCATGAACCACCCCCGGGACACATTCCTCTATTCTCATTGCCATTACCTTGGCCAAGACCTTGGCATCTACATTGAGGAGGGAGATTGGTCTGTAGGACCCGCATTGTAGCGGATCCTTTTCCTTCTTTAAAAGAAGCGATATCGTTGCTTCTGACATAGTCGGGGGCAGTTGTCCCCTTTCCTTTGCCTCGTTGAAGGTCCTCGTCAGTAGCGGGGCGAGCAAGTCCAAATATTTTCTGTAAAATTCAACTGGGAATCCGTCCGGTCCCGGGGCCTTTCCCGTCTGCATGTTCCTAATTCCTTTCACCACTTCTTCTACCGTGATCTGTGCTCCCAATCCCATCCTTTCCTGCTCTTCCACCTTGGGAATTTCCAGCCGATCCAAAAACTCCATCATTCTCTCCCTCCCATCCGGGGGTTGAGCTTCATACAGTTTTTTATAAAATGTCATAAACACTTCAATCACTCTCTCCGCTCCCCGTTCCGTCTCTCCATCTTCGTCTCTCACCCCCCCTATTTCCCTCGCTGCTCCCCTTTTCCTCAATTGGTGTGCCAGCAATCTGCTCGCCTTCTCTCCATATTCATACTGTACACCCTGCGCCTTCCTCCATTGTGCCTCTGCAGTGCCTGTGGTCAGCAAGTCAAATTCCACATGCAGCCTTTGCCTTTCCCTATACAGTCCCTCCTCCGGTGCTTCCGCATACTGTCTGTCCACCCTCAAAAGTTCTTGCAACAACCGCTCCCGTTCCTTACTCTCCTGCTTCCCTTTATGTGTCCTTATTGATATCAGCTCCCCCCTAACCACCGCCTTCAACGCCTCCCAGACCACTCCCACCTGAACCTCCCCATTGTCATTGAGTTCCAAGTACTTTTCAATGCATCCCCTCACCCTTAAGCACACCCCCTCATCCGCCATTAGTCCCATGTCCATTCTCCAGGGTGGACGCCCTCTTGTTTCCTCCCCTATCTCCAAGTCTACCCAGTGTGGGGCATGATCCGAAATGGCTATAGCCGTATATTCCGTTCCCCTCACCCTCGGGATCAATGCCCTACCCAACACAAAAAAGTCTATGCGTGAATAGACTTTATGGACATAGGAGAAAAACGAGAACTCCTTACTCCTAGGTCTACTGAATCTCCACTGGTCCACCCCTCCCATCTACTCCATAAAATCCTAAAGCACCTTGGCTGCTGCCGGCCTCCTACCAGTCCTGGACTTCGACCTATCCAGCCTTGGTTCCAACACCGTGTTAAAGTCTCCCCCCATTATCAGCTTTCCGGTCTCTAGGTCTGGGATGCGTCCTAGCATTCGCCTCATAAAATTGGCATCGTCCCAATTCGGGGCATACACGTTTACCAACACCACCATCTCTCCCTGTAATTTGCCACTCACCATCACGTATCTGCCCCCGTTATCCGCCACTATAGTCTTTGCCTCGAACATTACCCGCTTCCCCACTAATATAGCCACCCCCCTGTTTTTCGCAACCAGCCCCGAATGGAGCGCCTGCCCTACCCATCCTTTGCGCAACCTAACCTGATCTATCAGTTTCAGGTGCGTTTCCTGTAACATGACCACATCTGCTTTAAGTTTCTTAAGGTGTGCGAGTACTCGTGCCCTCTTTATCGGCCCGTTAAGCCCCCTCACGTTCCACGTGATCAGCCGAGTTGGGGGGCTTCCCACCCCCCCCCCCCCCCCCCCCTTGTCGATTAGCCATCACCTTTATCCAGCTCCTCACCCGGTTCCCACGCAGCTGTATCTCCCCCACGCGGTGCCCCCCCGCCCATCCTCTCCCATACCAGCTCCCCCCTCTCCCCAGCAGCAGCAACCCAGTAATTCCCCCCCCCCCCCCCCCGCTAGATCCCCCGCTAGCGTAATTACTCCCCCCATGTTGCTCCCAGAAGTCAGCAAACTCTGGCTGACCTCGGCTTCCCCCCCCGTGACCTCAACTCGCACCGTGCGACGCCCCCTCCTTCCTGCTTCTCTATTCCCGCCATAATTATCATAGCGCGGAACCAAGCCCGCGCCTCTCCCTCGGCCCCGCCTCCCATGGCCAACGCCCCATCTCCTCTCCCTCCCCACCTCCCCCCATCACCACCTGTGGGAGAAAGAAAAGTTACCATACCGCAGGATTAATCATACAATCCCTCTTCGCCCCCCCCCCCCCCCCCACTCGTCCCGCCACTTTGTCCAAACGTTCATTTTCGTAGTCCAATCATTCCAATTTTTCTTCTACAATAAAAGTCCACGCTTCATCCGCCGTCTCAAAGTAGTGGTGCCTCCCTTGATATGTGACCCACAGTCTTGCCGGTTGCAGCATTCCAAACTTTATCTTTTTTTTGTGAAGTACCGCTTTGGCCCGATTAAAGCTCGCCCTCCTTCTCGCCACCTCCGCACTCCAATCTTGATAGACGCGGATCACCGCGTTCTCCCATTTACTACACCGAGTTTTCTTCGCCCATCTAAGGACCATTTCTCTATCCTTAAAACGGAGAAATCTCACCACTATGGCTCTGGGAGCTTCTCCTGCTCTCGATCCTCGCACCATAACTCGGTATGCTCCCTCCACCTCCAACGGACCCGCCGGGGCCTCCACTCCCATTAACGAGTGCAGCATCGTGCTCACATATGCCCCGACGTCCGCCCCCTCCGCACCTTCAGGAAGGCCAAGAATCCTCAAGTTGTTCCTCCTTGCGTTATTTTCCAGTGCCTCCAACCTCTCCACAGATCGTTTCTGGTGTACCTCCTGTATCTCCGACTTCACCACCAGGCCCTGTATGTCGTTTTCATTTTCTGCTGCTTTCGCCTTCACGACCCGAAGCTCCTGCTCCTGGGTCTTTTGTTCCTCTTTCAGCCCTTCAATCGCCTGTAATATCGGGGCCAACAACTCTTTCTTCATTTCCTTTTTTATCTCCTCCACGCAGCGTTTCAAAAACTCTTGTTGTTCAGGGCCCCATATGAAACTGCCACCTTCCGACGCCATCTTGGTTTCTGCTTGCCTTCCTTGCCGTTGTTCCAAAGGATCCGCTGCAATCCGGCCACTTTCCTCTCCTTTTTCCATCCGTGTCCAGGGGGAACACCCTTCTGGTTTACCACACGGTGTTTTCAGCCGTTAAAATTGCCGTTGGGGCTCCTATCAAGAGCCCAAAAGTCCGTTTCACAGGGAGCTGCCGAAACGTGCGACTCAGCTGGTCATCGCCGCACCCGGAAGCTCGAGGACCACCATCTTAACCGCCTGCACCCTCCCTGCCAGTGACAGGGATACCATATCCCATCTCTTGAAATCCTCCTCCATCTGTTCCACCAACCGCGTTAAATTTAACCTATGCAATGTGCACCAATTCTTAGCTATCTGGATCCCCAGGTAACGAAAGTCCCTTGTTACCTTCCTCAACGGTAGGTCCTCTATTTCTCTACTCTGCTCCCCTGGATGCACCACAAACAACTCACTTTTCCCCATGTTCAATTTATACCCTGAAAAATCCCCAAACTCCCCAAGTATCCGCATTATTTCTGGCATCCCCTCCGCCGGGTCCGCCACGTATAGTAGCAAATCGTCCGCATACAAAGATACCCGGTGCTCTTCTCCTCCCCTAAGTACTCCCCTTCACTTCTTGGAACCCCTCAACGCTATCGCCAGGGGCTCAATCGCCAGTGCAAACAATAATGGGGACAGAGGGCATCCCTGCCTTGTCCCTCTATGGAGCCGAAAATATGCAGATCCCCGTCCATTCGTGACCACGCTCGCCACTGGGGCCCTATACAACAGCTGCACCCATCTAACATACCCCTCTCCAAAACCAAATCTCCTCAACACCTCCCACAAATAATCCCACTCCACTCTATCAAATGCTTTCTCGGCATCCATCGCCACTACTATCTCCGTTTCTCCGTCTGGTGGGGCCATCATTATTACCCCTAACAACCTCCGTATATTCGTGTTCAGCTGTCTCCCCTTCACAAACCCAGTTTGGTCCTCGTGGACCACCCCCGGGACACATTCCTCTATTCTCATTGCCATTACCTTGGCCAGGACCTTGGCATCTACATTTAGGAGGGAAATAGGTCTATAGGACCCGCATTGTAGCGGGTCCTTTTCCTTCTTTAAGAGAAGCGATATCGTTGCTTCAGACATAGTCGGGGGCAGTTGTCCCCTTTCCTTTGCCTCATTAAAGGTCCTCGTCAGTACCGGGGCGAGCAAGTCCACATATTTTCTATAGAATTCGACTGGGAATCCATCCGGTCCCGGGGCCTTTCCCGCCTGCATGCTCCTAATTTCTTTCACCACTTCTTCTACCTCGATCTGTGCTCCCAGTCCCACCCTTTCCTGCTCTTCCACCTTGGGAAATTCCAGCCGATCCAAGAAGCCCATCATTCTCTCCCTCCCACCCGGGGGTTGAGCTTCATATAATTTTTTATAAAATGTCTTGAACACTCCATTCACTCTCTCCGCTCCCCACTCCATCTCTCCTTCCTCATCCCTCACTCCCCCTATTTCCCTCGCTGCTCCCCTTTTCCTCAATTGGTGTGCCAGCAACCTGCTCGCCTTCTCCCCATATTCGTACTGTACACCCTGTGCCTTCCTCCATTGTGCCTCTGCAGTGCCTGTAGTCAGCAAGTCAAATTCTACATGCAGCCTTTGCCTTTCCCTGTACAGTCCCTCCTCCAGTGCTTCCGCATATTGTCTGTCCATCCTCAAAAGTTCTTGCAGCAACCGCTCCCGTTCCTTACTCTCCTGCTTCCCTTTATGTGCCCTTATTGATATCAGCTCCCCTCTAACCACCGCCTTCAACGCCTCCCAGACCACTCCCACCTGGACCTCCCCATTATCATTGAGTTCCAAGTACTTTTCAATGCACCCCCTCACCCTTAGACACACCCCCTCATCTGCCATTAGTCCCATGTCCATTCTCCAGGGTGGGCGCCCTCCTGTTTCGGCGCCCTCCTGTTTCCACCCCTATCTCCAAGTCCACCCAGTGTGGAGCGTGATCCGAAATGGCTATAGCCGTATACTCCGTTCCCCTCACCTTCGGGATCAATGCCCTACCCAACACAAAAAAGTCTATTCGCGAGTAGACTTTATGGTCATAGGAGAAAAACGAGAACTCCTTACTCCTAGGTCTGCTAAATCTCCACTGGTCTACACCTCCCATCTGCTCCATAAAATCTTTAAGTACCTTGGCTGCTGCCGGCCTCCTTCCAGTCCTGGACTTCGACCTATCCAGCCCTGGTTCCAACACCGTATTAAAATCTCCCCCCATTATCAGCTTTCCCATCTCTAGGTCCGGAATGCGTCCTAGCATCCGCCTCATAAAATTGGCATCATCCCAGTTCGGGGCATATACGTTTACCAAAACCACCGTCTCCCCCTGTAGTTTGCCACTCACCATCACTTATCTGCCCCCGTTATCCGCCACTATAGTCTTTGCCTCGAACATTACCCGCTTCCCCACTAATATAGCCACTCCCCTGTTTTTCGCATCTAGCCCCGAATGGAACACCTGCCCCACCCATCCTTTGCGTAGCCTAACCTGGTCTATCAGTTTCAGGTGCGTTTCCTGTAACATAACCACATCTGCCTTAAGTTTCTTAAGGTGTGCGAGTACCCGTGCCCTCTTTATCGGCCCGTTCAGCCCTCTCACGTTCCACGTGATCAGCCGAGTTGGGAGGCTTCCTACCCCCTCCCCCCTTGTCGATTAGCCATCACCTTTATCCAGCTCCTCACCCGGTTCCCACGCAGCTGTATCTCCCCCACGCGGTGCCCCCCCGCCCATCCTCTCCCATACCAGCTCCCCCCTCTCCCCAGCAGCAGCAACCCAGTAATTCCCCCCCCCCCCCCCCCCCCCCCGCTAGATCCCCCGCTAGCGTAATTACTCCCCCCATGTTGCTCCCAGAAGTCAGCAAACTCTGGCTGACCTCGGCTTCCCCCCCCCGTGACCTCAACTCGCACCGTGCGACGCCCCCTCCTTCCTGCTTCTCTATTCCCGCCATGATTATCATAGCGCGGGAACCAAGCCCGCGCTTCTCCCTTGGCCCCGCCCCCAATGGCCAACGCCCCATCTCCTCCACCTCCCCCCTCTCCCCCCAGAGAGAGAAAAGTTACCACATCGCAGGATTAGTGCATAAAACCCCTCTTTGCCCCCCACATTCGCCCCACCACTTTGTTCGAACGTTCTTTTTAATAACCCGCTCATTCCAGTTTTTCCTCCACAATAAAAGTCCACGCTTCATCCGCCGTCTCAAAGTAGTGGTGCCTCCCTCGATATGTGACCCACAGTCTTGCCGGTTGCAGCATTCCAAATTTTATCATCTTTTTATGAAGCACCGCCTTGGCCCGATTAAAGCTCGCCCTCCTTCTCGCCACCTCCGCACTCCAGTCTTGATAAACGCGAATCACCGCGTTCTCCCATTTACTGCTCCGAGTTTTCTTCGCCCATCTAAGGACCATTTCTCTATCCTTAAAACGGAGGAATCTCACCACTATGGCTCTGGGAATTTCTCCTGCTCTCGGTCCTCGCGCCATCACTCGGTATGCTCCCTCCACCTCCAACGGACCCGCCGGGGCCTCCGCTCCCATTAACGAGTGCAGCATCGTGCTCACATATGCCCCGACGTCCGCTCCCTCCACACCTTCAGGAAGACCAAGAATCCTCAGGTTGTTCCTCCTTGCGTTGTTTTCCAGTGCCTCCAACCTTTCCACACATCGTTTCTGATGTGCCTCCTGCGTCTCCGTCTTCACCACCAGGCCCTGTATGTCGTCCTCATTCTCGGCTGCCTTTGCCTTCACGACCCGAAGCTCCCGCTCCTGGGTCTTTTGTTCCTCCTTTAGCCCTTCGATCGCCTGTAGTATCGGGGCCAACAGCTCTTTCTTCTTTTCCTTTTTGATCTCTTCCACACAGCATTTCAAGAACTCTTGTTGTTCAGGGCCCCATGTTAAACTGCCACCTTCCGATGCCATCTTGGTTTTTGCTTGCCTTCCTTGCCGCTGTTCTGAAGGATCCACTGCAATCTGGCCACTTCCCTCTCCTTTTTCCATCCGTATCTAGGGGGGATTCCCTTCTGGTTTACCGCACAGTGTTTTTAGCCGTCAAAATTGCCGTTGGGGCTCCTATCAAGAGCCCAAAGTCCGTTTCACCAGGAGCTGCCGAAACGTGCGACTCAGCTGGTCATCGCCGCACCCGGAAGTCATTGTGTAATAGTATTAACGTTGAGTTTACAATGTGGCGGAGATCTGTGCTCGACTGACTGCCGCCTTCACTTGAAATGAAATGAAATGAAAAATGAAATGAAAATCGCTTATTGTCACAAGTAGGCTTCAATGAAGTTACTGTGAAAAGCCCCTAGTCGCCACATTCCGGCACCTGTTCGGGGAGGCTGTTAAGGGAATGTGGCGGAGATCTGTGTTCGACTGACTGCCGCCTTCACTTGAAATGAAATGAAATGAAAATCGCTTATTGTCACAAGTAGGCTTCAATGAAGTTACTGTGAAAAGCCCCTAGTCGCCACATTCTGGCGCCTGTTCGGGGAGGCTGTTAAGGGAATTGAACCGTGCTGCTGGCCTGCCTTGGTCTGCTTTCAAAGCCAGCGATTTAGCCCTGTGCTAAACAGCCCCTATTTGGTGTTGACTGCTGATTCACTTGTTGTCGTTGTCCCTGTGCGGAGTTTTCTGAAGTGGATTGCAAAGAACCCAGGCGGTATAAATTAGATCACTTTATCTAACTTTACATTTTTGATTGGGATTTGTTCAACATATCTGGGAAATATATTTGTTTTCTTCATGTATCTAATCTCACTTAAGGTTAGCTGAATTCTCAATTGTCTCTAATCCTGTGCCATCAGTTCAAATCTCTTCAAGAATACTGATTTGTTTTTTGTTTTGCTTTCCACCTAGAAATAATAGTTTATAATTCCGAAAACATGGAAGAAAAAATTAGCAATTCTGTGCAATAAAACAGAATTCCATTTTTGCATAAAACCCATGGCCTTCATATTCATTAGCTCTGAATGGCCAGTCTTCAGTTTATGGTCCAATTGTCGCTATAAATTATGAACAGACTGAATTTTGTGGTTGGAACATGAGTTCTGATTCAACCATGCTGATGAGATATTTTCAATTAACCATCTGAGAACTAGTGAAAAGAATTGTTGGCCTGACCGGTGTAAATATTCCATTCATGACCATAATCACCTTTGTATGAGCAGATAGGGTAATAGGTCCTAGCGATGGGAAGGTTTTATGGACTCAAACAACCATTATGAGGAGGTTGGGCCACCTGCAGGAACTGTTGAGTAGGATTCAAACCTTGCACCTTGTGACCTGGAGGCAGGACTTTTACTTAGCCAAAAGATTTCTCCTTTGGTTGATGGGATACTTGTCAGAGGGTCTTGAATCAAATTTGTTAGCTGGTCCCAACCTAATTGCTGCATGGACCCAAATCACAAGCCAACCCTATGGCAAATTGGGGCAATCTCACTTGGCCGTAAAATTAGCCAATGTCAGAAGAGAAAACAATGATGCTAGTGCTGTGAGGATGCTTGCAGGTTAGGACTAGCAGTATTGGGGTATACTGAAGTATGGCCTGCTGAGTGACCTGAGGAGATACAAATCCTGAAGCTTGGCAGATTCCATCCTTTTGAGGGACTGACACCTAAAGTAAACTTATCATTTTAAGCTTAATGACACTGATTTGTACCGGTATTCCATGACCAATAGACACAATACTCCATTCCCCTACACTGAGGAGCACCAATTTCGTTGGAATTTTAACTCTGCATTGAGAAATTGTTCTGAAGGGTGTCTGAAATTTTAAAGTGTGCAGTAATTATAAAGTGCACAGTAATTTTGATACCTCTATGTCCATGCTATGAGATGTGCATTGCCCCTCAAAAATCTTCTGGTTGCTTAAACGAAGAAAAGTATTTGCAAGATGTTGCATGTTGGTAATTCTTAATATCTGCACCATTGCCAAGATTGCCAACTTCCACCCATGTGACTTTGCTGGATTCCAGCCCTGGTCAACCCATCAGCTGCTGAAGCAGTATCATTGACACCTTCGCCTCAAAACTTGACTATTTCAGGGCAGCATGGTGGTGCAGTGGTTAGCACTGCTCCCTCACGGCACCGAGGTCCCAAGTTCAATCCTGGCTCTGGGTCACTGTCCATGTGGAGTTTGCACATTCTCCCTGTGTTTGTGTGGGTTTCGCCCCACAAACCAAAGATGTCCTGGCTAGGTGGATTCGCTACACTAAATTGCCCCTTAATTGGAAAAAATTAATTGGGTATTCTTAATTTAAAAAAAAAAACGTTACTATTTCAATATCTTTCCGGCTGACATATCTTCCACGCCCCTGTTCACAAATCATCCACGTGCTGGCTAACGGACATTGGTTCCCAGTCACGCACCATTTCAAATAAGGATTACAGTTTAAAAGTTTTCTTTTGAAGCATCTTTTTTTAAAATTTAGTGTACCTAATTATTTTTTTTTCCAATTAAGGGGCAATTTAGTGTGGCCAATCCATCTACCCTGCACATCTTTGGATTGTGGGGGTGAAACCCATGCAGACACGGGGAGAATGTGCAAACTCAACACGGACAGTGACCCAGGGCCGGGATCCGAACCCTGGTCCTCGATGCCATAGGCAGTTGTGCTAACCACTGTGCCACGTGCCGCCCTTTGAAGCATCTTGCGATGTTTTGCTACGTTTAAAGCACAACATAAATCTGTGTTACTGTTGTGTAATTTTACAAGGGGTGGTATTACAGGGGCTATTGACAAAGTGGGTGTGTTTTCCAGGGATTTGACTTTGTCTTGTGTTCAATGTACGTTTTTCTGCTTTTGTATTCTCACCTTTTAAAAATGCATTTTAAAACATTTTCGTATTTAATTTTCCATGCCCGTTTCTGGAATAAACAGCAACAATAAATTCATGCTTCCATTCCAGGGTTAGCAGAACTGGCACATCGTGAATACCAAGCTGGAGATTTCGAGGCAGCCGAGAGGCACTGCATGCAACTTTGGCGACAGGAGCCTGATAACACTGGTGTGTTGCTGCTTCTTTCCTCCATACATTTCCAGTGTCGCAGGCTGGACAGGTAATGAACGACTTACATATTTTCACTTTATAAGCCAATGATTTTTCAGTTGGGAATGCAGCAAACTTCAATCATTGTAATTTAGCCAGAAGGAGCATGGATATTTCACATGGATATTCTTTCAGTATAAATAGTCTGATGACAATGAACAACTGTATGACAAAGACTGAAACTGCTTATGACTATATGTTGTGGGCAGAAGATTAATCGGATTTAATTTTTAAAACAACTTTCTTTTATTGTACTGTTTTTACATTTTCTTTTCCCAGATCTGCTCACTTTAGCACTCTGGCTATCAAACAGAACCCTATGTTGGCTGAGGCCTACTCCAACTTGGGGAATGTCTATAAAGAGCGTGGACAGCTTCAGGAAGCTATTGAACATTATCGACATGCCCTCCGACTCAAACCAGACTTTATCGATGGATACATCAACCTGGCGGCAGCGCTGGTTGCAGCAGGAGACATGGAGGGAGCAGTGCAAGCCTATGTATCTGCTCTACAGTACAACCCTGTATGTTAGCATGCATTTTTTGTCTTACAACTCCAGTTTCTGGGGTTTAAAAATAATTGATTAGCCAGTTCCATTTCACTTGATCTTGTAAATTTAATAATCTGTAATACTATTTTGCATGGCTATAATTTTACTTTCTGAATGAAATTCTGTTTGCCAATTTTTATAAAGGGCACACTTATTTTCTGTATTTTTTGATGTAATCTTCTGTTGGAAATGCTTTCGGTCAGTGAAGGCAACATTGGTAAACTTCCCACTACATGTTCTGTTTGGACTACTTATACGTTACTTGCTGATTATGAAAAATCCCATCCGCGAGTGCACCCCTTCAGGTCCCATTGATCCCAGACTGTTATCATCAATGTTTAAGAGTTACATGCATTGCGTGGGCACATTTTCAACCTGATGTGGAGTTTTGACTAAATTAGAGTCTTCCATCAACAAGAATGTCATTTTTGAGTAAGCTCAACCACATAACGATTCTACATGGATTCTCTCTCCTCTTAGTTAGTGCATGTGGAAATTACTAGGCAAGTGCAGGTATCGGCCTTCGTTAATGGAACAGAGGAGACAAAGAACCTCAAGATCTGTATGGTCAATTGTGCAATTTGCTTTAAACTGAGTACCATCATTCCCCTGACGGTGCAGACTCAATGGGCTGAATGGTCTCCTGCACTGTAAATTCTATGATTGAAAGCACCGAAACACCAATTTTATACTAAATGGTTCCAGTAGTTGGAAATGTGGGATCTCTAAATTAAAAGTTCAGTTCGCAAGGCAATCTAATATCTGCCCTTCTAATGATCTCACTTGAGGAAGGAGCAGCGCTCTGAAAGCTAGTGACATCGAAACAAACCTGTTGGACTTTAACCTGGTGTTGTAAGACTTCTTATTGTGCTCACCCCAGTCCAACGCCGCCATCTCCACATCATCTTCTAATGAAGGCTTCGACCTCTACTTGATTTTGTGTTTGGCAGGAAGATGAAAAGAGAAATGCAAAATGAGATCCTTGTGGTGTGGGGTTGGCTGCAAGATGACATGCCTAATCTAGTCATGGTAGACACCCAAGCCCTGGATGCATGAGCCATGTATTTCCAATGGCTTCTATACATTGTCTTCTGGTAACTGTTAGGCTTTCTGTATATCAAAAGACTGCTTGTCATATATCTGGGAGAGTGATAATGTTACCACACTAGTCATCCAGAGACCCAGGCTAATGTTCTGGGGACAAGGGTTTGACTTCCACCTTGGCAGTCTCTGGCACTTGTGTGGCATGAATATAGACATGCACATCTTCAGTATCTTGAAGATTTGTGAATGGTACTGAACAACGTGCAATCATCAGCAAACATCCCCACTTCTGACTTACGATGGAGGGAAGGCCGTTGATGAAGCAGCTGAAGGTGGTTGGGCTGAGGACACTACCCTGAGGAACTCTGAAGTGATGTTCTGGGGAGGCGAGATGATTGACCTCCAAAAATCACAGCCATCAATTTGCAAGAGGGCAAAGAGATGTCTGCCTTAACTGAGAAACCATTTGTTCTGATTTGGCCTCTTCCCTGAATCTTGCTTGTAGATTAATGAAGACCTAGGCGTTCCCAGCAATAAGGAGCATTTTTTAAAAAAAATATTCCTAGTACACCACACAACCACAAGTTTCAACTTTGCTGTCATTCGAGGAAAAAACAAAAACAAAGTGTATATTAGCTCCTCAGCAGAGTTCAGAAACAGTGGTACTTCAATCACTTTTTAAAATTGCACTTTCGCAATACTGTACCCCGAACAAAAATACAGGGAACTATTTGAGGTAGGTGAAACAGAGCTCGGATTGCATTATCGAAGGGGAGTGCAGTCTTAAAATTGTTAACGATAGTTGATATTCCATAACATTATTTCAAGTCAAAATCCCCAAACATACCTTCAAGTGATGTACCCTTAGAAGCTGGGGGATAATTGGATCAGAGTGCAGACACCATCCAGTTTCTATATTGAAATCTACATCAGAAATTGGTGCAAACTGCTTAAATGTAAGCTTTTCCAGTTGTAATTGCATCCTTCAACCAGTGGAGATGCAGCCTGACTCCATTGTTAGGAGGGTGCACAGTTTGAGCACCCTTTATTCGATAAGCTCTGAAATCCACACTTTGTTTTGAGTGCTGATCATGTTTCTACTTTAAAAGTAACATGGTGTTCACCCGAGATCCGCTAGCTACAACTATACCCATACAGGTATTTCAAAATATTCCAGAATCCGAGACACACTTGGCCCCAGGCATTTTGAATAAGGGATGCTCAACCTGAATTACAATAATTTATAATTCGATGTTTAAAGAAGCTGTTTTTACTTATCAATCTGGACATGGCATAGTCATGAAATTTGATTGAAGCAAAAATATTAATGCCATTGAAATAAGTTAATGCGATTAGGTAATTTAAATCTATATTATCTACATACCATGGACACCTTTCCTGTTGATAAAATCCGATGTGAGCAGTGCCAGTAGAGACCTGCTCGTAATCTGCGTTACGGTTTATGTTGCAATTAAATCTTAACTATTGGCCAAAGTGTTATTTTTTTAATTCCATTTAGCTATGTCTGTCCATTTTACAAATTGTTGGGCAGAAATGTCAGCCAAGACTTTGCAGCAAGCTAACTTGCCATGTGTCAAGTAGCTCCTTCTTCTCCAGTGCTGATTGTCTGAAAACTGAGAAAAACCTCCTAGTTAAAGTGTTGTAGTCAGACAAATGGAAACAGAACCTCTCAACAGCTTGTTTTGCACTTTAAGGTTACTGTACATACTTTAGGTAGGAACAGTGGACAGAAAGTGGAATAGTTGGTGGAAGTGTTCAGATTTTAGCAGCAAATTGGCTGAATAAATGGAAATGTAATGTAATTCAGATTCAGTTGAGATTCATAGGAGGATTTTGATCATATTTATAATGAAAACAAATTTTTTTTTGGATACCACGTTTTATGAATCATTAAGTTTATTCATGTTCTCTTACAGGATTTATATTGTGTTCGCAGTGACCTGGGGAACCTCCTTAAAGCCCTGGGTCGCTTAGAAGAAGCCAAGGTAAGTGCTGTTGTTAATTGGATAATATTGTGAACATAAACTTTCTCAGATAATCATGATAGCAATCCATCATCCTGACTGGTAGTTACAATGACTGGATAGTAACCATGGAAGATGATCAACTGTACACATCATCGCCAGAGATGACTGGAGGATTCTGACGGAATAAGTACAGTCAGAAAATAAGACTCCCGTGACCAAGTAAAGATACTTAAAAGATTGGCTGAAACAGTATGACCCAGTGCAGTCCTCTGCTTTTAATCCCATCTCTGTTCGCGACAAATGTCAGCTGCTTTCACCATGTGCACCCCTCGCACAAGCCATCAACATTAATGGGAAGAAAGGCTGCATGAATAATGTTCAACATCATTCAATAGTCCACGTTTTGAGTGATTATTATAACTTTGTTTCTTCCGTGCTGGTTTAGTCTTGAGAAATGAACCGATATACCAGATTTGCTCAGTTAATAAGGTGGCTTCTAGCAGTTGAATTTCTTTTTGATGTAGTTTAGTCCTGGATTTAAAGTGGTGTTGATCACCCATACTTCAAATTCTCATTTCAATGTATGTGTATGGATATATATATATATATGTATGTATATACATGTGTATATATACATATAAATACAACCTTTTTGGAGAGTTAAAAGCCACCTTATGTAAAGCCACTGAGGGGCAAAGAATGGAAGAAGTGGGGGACCTTGTACAGTCCCTTCGCCTGACATTCTGAGTCCCGCGCGCTTGCAAAGTGGAGTGTCTGCGCAGTGTAGCTGTCCATTTGACTTTGTGTATGTGTGCTTATGGGGAGGGGGGTTGGATGTGGGTGGCTGTAGGGAGGGAGGGAGGTGGGGCGGGGTGTGAAAGATCAATGGGGTAAATAGTGCCTCAGCCCACAGGCCGTTGAATGGAGAGCTAACTTTCAGTGCATTCCACTGCGGCTTCAATCTGTATAAAGTGAGACTGCGCTTGCTCCTCGATGCTGACTTCTTTATTTCAGCGGTGGAAGGCGATAGTTAGATGTTTCGTTTGATGAAGTATAAAATGAAATTTCATTTAAAGCTCTGATCGGTATGTTTAAAAGACAAAACCAGCGGATTTGCAGTGTTATAAATTGAAACTTTATCTCGTAATATATTTCTTCCTTGAATTTGAGGCTGTTTGGCGCACTTGAGGGGGGCAGGGGTCCAGGAATAAACCACCCCCGTCCCACCTGTCCTCCCCACTCCTCCCTGCTACTGGACACATGCCTAGGTGTGTTTCCAATTGGATAGGCAAAATTTATTTACAACCTCTCCAAATGGATAGGTGTAACCAAAAACTTTTTATGTTTACAATATCTTTTTTGAGTTTGGTGATTCGAAGTTTTCAGAGCGGACGACTGACTTCAATTTTGTTTCACAAAATTGGTGCACAGACATGTTATGTACAACTGCATCTGACAATGACAGCACTTTGCATGAACTGAAGCTAAACACATTAACTGGTTTGGAATACAAATGTGAAATTGTGTCTTTCTTTTTTTTCAGAAGATTGCATTTTAGAACAAATCCAGGAATATGTTGTTGGACTCTTTACTAACTATTTTGTCTTTCTTATTTGTCTTTTTCGTTTTCATGATTGATATTATACATAGAAGGTTTCAGGCGGGTGAAAGCTCTCCCCTGTAGGTGCCTCGCTGACCGGATCTCGAGGCCAGGATCTAGGGGCGACACCGTCTGCTCTTCCCATCATCGACTACCCTGAAAATGAGATGAAATAATGGTAACGGGTTTGTAGCACTGCCACAAACAATTTGCCTCCATGCCTGAGTTCTTCTGTCTCGTGGCTTCCAAAAAAGTGTCTAAATAAATAAGTATTTTATATTTACTTTTTTAAAAATGGGAAAAACTGTAATTTGGAAGAAAAAAAAATGTTCAACTTGATACATGTTTTTAAATTAGTAGCCACTGTCTTAGAGAAAATTAGTTTAAAAAGTAAAATTGGCAATAGCTCTACAAAGTACCAGTAAAGCTTCTAACTACTGATTTTGTTAATTTCTTTCCTCTTTGTTTGGTTTGCAGCATTCTGCTCTGCTGATCATGCGCTGTGAGCCTGCAGTAACGCATAGGCTGCGCGGCGATGCGCATGCGTGCGCCAGCGTTATTCAGTAGATGGCTGGCTGAGCGTCTACCTTAGATAGTTCGGAGTGAAATGCCCAGGTTGTCACAAGTGCCAGTTAATTCTGACTGACGTCAAAAGAACAATGTCTGCAGCATGACCTTGCGCAGCTGCCCCAATGTAGTGATCCATTTAATTTTCTAGTTTGTGAATTCTAAGTCTTTGTGAATTCTAACGTTAATCTTTTCGATTGAAAGTGATTTTTAGTTTTAATATTTGGCTTTAATGTTGATTTATTTCTTCCTGGGTACGGTGAAATTGGCATTGTGTATTCAATTCACAGCCTGGGCAATTTAGCACCTGCATCTCTAGTGATTCCTTTGCTGTGCCTGAGTGCTGCGGACTACCTGTGGTAAATATTTCAGCTGGTGATTTACTATGCAGTTCTGCATCTGCGCATGCGTGCGCTGTGCTGCGATTTAAAAAAAAAAAAAAAAAATTCTACATCTGCGCCTGCGAACCGCTGGTGCCGCCACTGCAACATGTTGCAGAGCCGTGCATGGCGCATTGGCAATAGCGCTTTGCATTACAGGGACCTTTATCTGCATCCAGCACTGTCATTTGAGGTTGTGCACTCTGCTCTACAATATATTCTCACTGCTAGTGAAAATCCATTGTTTTAAGAGACTCTCAGACAGTCATATGTGTGATCATAATCTTTCAATAACCTCGGTATACTGAATTGCACATGCTGTAAAACCTAAGCTGTTCAGATCACTAATAACATTTGTAGAGGAAAAGGATGTAATCTCTGCCAATAAAACTGCTGCAATACTTTTTGGGCAAGTCGATAGGTTCTGCTGCGATGATCTTGTTTTAAAATCTCTGCTAATAGAGATTGAAATGGAAGAGAGAAACTTATTATTCCACACTTCATAACTGAAAAATGGCTCGCTGCAAGTGGGTTGAGGTTTTTTGCGCATGCTCTCATGGGGCCAGCGAGCGAATTCAGCGCTAGCCTTTGCTGCAGGTTCACTTTTGTCTGGTGTGAGAATGAGCACTAATTAAATTTTCTTTTCCCTCCTTTCAATCTTTGTTACAAATCTCCCATCCTATCTTCCTGGTTCCCCCTCTTGTTTCAATTAAACTAATTAAGGCTTGTTACCTGAAAGCGATTGAAACTCAGCCAAACTTTGCTGTTGCCTGGAGCAACCTCGGATGTGTGTTCAATGCCCAGGGAGAGATCTGGCTAGCTATCCACCATTTTGAAAAGGTAAGTGGTCAACCCTTTCCACACCATACTCCAATATTCCCTTCAAGCAGAAATATAATGGGTATCCTTGCATTTGTTTTATGTTTTGATCTAAAAAAAGGTACAGATGAGTAGGCCATTTTTGCCATACACAGCTTATGCTTATACAGAAATCTATCATCTCTAACACAATAACTAGTGGTGTGTTTGAATGAAATGAGTTTCTGACCTCCCGGAAGACCATTCCAGGTGCTAAACTTTCCCTGCAAAAATACTTCTTCGCACCTTCCTGAACTTGCCTGATTAATAATGAAAATAAGGAAAAGTCTTTTTGAACTGTGCGCACTTTTTTTAACTAGTTCTGCCCCTCCCTATCCCATGTTCATTTTGATAGGCCAGCTGTTTCCTGTTGCTGTATATCTTGCCTGAGGGAGATATTTTCTTATCATTTTGGGAAGTATCTTGCCTCCGCTCTGAAGTTGAATTTATTGATGGAAGTGAAACATTGCGATCCTATAATCTCCTAGCTCAGTTGCAACCAATAGTATCAGTGTTTCTTTATGTACTCAAATATAAAAAACAATTATTGTCCACCTAACTGCATATAGTTCAACGTGATATGCAGCTAACATTAAAGGACCTTCTATTCATTGGGTCAGCAAATTAAACTTTTGTATTTGGTTATCTTTTGCATCAACTTCCTATACAATAGAGAATTGTGGTGGACAACCAGCCCAGAGGCTTGGTGATCAAGTCACATCGTGAAAAGTTGTGAAATTAAATTCCAAAGCATGAATAATTTGTAAGTAACAGAACATATGAGCGGGAAATCAGCCAGGTTATCGTAAAATCCAGTTAATTTGATGTGCTTAAAGAAAAAAGAATCTTGATTTTATTAAATGCTATTGAGCTTTGATAGCAAAGAGCTTTGTCACTTTGGTCCCATATCTTGGAATTATTCACTGACTCTGTACCTGCCCCCTTTTTAAAAAATTGCCTATTATGTCCCCATTCGAAGGTCCATATCCGTTTTCCATATGTACTGTAAAATATGCTAAAATGCTATTACAGTTTTTTCTTTCTTTATTCCCCAGTGTTAATGTCACTGAATCAGTTGTAGATTCCATGCCAATGTCTATGGTGAGAAAAATCAGCACAGATCAGGGAATTATCCTGAGACTTTCCCAGTTTGCGAAGCTTAGAACTACACTAAACTGATTCATTGGATGTTTATCCAATTCTTTAGATAGTGCAATCATCAATGAATGCAGTACCCATCACAACATTAAGGCTCGGATAAAATTATTGTTACCATGAGCGATGCTGACTGTTGAGAGTGGCTATCTGCTTGGGGGTTTGGTGCACCTTGCTTGGGTGGAGGGTATTTCCATGAGCCATGCCATGCATTTGTTCATGACTTGTTTGAAGTAACTTTTGTTCTGCCCTGCCTAAGCAATATTGCAGAAACTTTTGTTAATTGGTATTATAAATGACATTTTTGATCTTGTACACCCATAGTTTAATGTTGTCCCAGTATAAATTACAAACATCCAAAGCTTATTTCAAAAGAAAAGACAATTGGATTTTAAAGGAA
This sequence comes from Scyliorhinus torazame, assembly GCF_047496885.1. Lineage (NCBI taxonomy): Eukaryota > Metazoa > Chordata > Chondrichthyes > Carcharhiniformes > Scyliorhinidae > Scyliorhinus > Scyliorhinus torazame. The sequence continues at coordinate 262,433,966 of NC_092711.1, forward strand.
CCTTTAAAGTGGAATTCTATTGTTGAGGAATGTGATGTCTTTTACAGTTTTTTGTGTGCTACCTTTTGAGTTCAGTTTTGTTTCTGCATAATTGTTTTTAAACCTCGAACGTCAGTTTTACAAAACTATAATGGTACAAGCATTCCGATATTTTGTTCTAAGATGAGTAGGAATGGAACCTATTTATCTCTTTATTCATTGTACTTTATGATGAATCATAACTGAATTTCAGGCAGTTACCTTGGATCCCAATTTTTTGGATGCTTACATCAACTTGGGAAATGTCCTGAAGGAGGCTCGCATTTTTGACAGGTGAGCAAAAAATAATTTAAATTCTCATAAACTGACGGCTACGGTGATTAACCAATATTTTTCAAAGTGGCTATTTGCTATTGTATTGGGTTGCTCGACAAATACATAAATGTCACAACTGATCCTATCGGACTTGATTGTGATTGTTGTGCTGCTCTTCTTTTCTCCTTTGAAGGGAGGTCATAACATTCTGTCTCAAAATGTCCAATGGCAACAGCTGTTATGTTTCTACAGTAGGCAGCGTGGTGGTGCAGTGGTTAGCACTGCTGCATCACTGCACCAGAGACTTGGGGTCGATTCCAGCCTTGGTAAAATGTCTGTGTGGATTTTGTACTTTCTCCCCGTGTCTGCGTGGGTTTCTTCCCACAGTCCAAAGATGTGCATGTTAGGTGAGGTTATGGGTGTGGGCCTAGGTAAGGTGCTCTTTCAGAGGGTCGGTGCAGACCCGATGAGCCGAATGGCCTCCTGCACCGTAGGAATTCTATGATTTATCTGAAACACAAGTTGACTTCTATAAATAGTGTTGTGATGTGGGAGGAGTTTAGATGGTGTTCATTAAGACTAACTCCTGACTGCCTAGGCACCAGGCAGTTACATATGTTGCAGCTGCTGATACAGGTGCAATCTTTTCTCGGTCTCGGTCTTGGGCATGAATTTAAATATTCTAGTAACATCCTCTCAAACAATATGATAGCTGAGATAGAAAACTTAAATGTATATGCACTTCCACAGCTGACTGCATCAATGCAATTCCAGTATCAGTAAGTGATTTGTTACTTTCTTGGGAATGATGAGTATTAATAGTAATGTTCTTAATTTAAATACTGATACAAAAATAAATAATATCTAGCCTCAATGTTTTATTCTTTTCATACCAACTGATAACTGCCTGTCAAATGTTGCTCATTGTGGTCTAAATTTGAAGTCCATTGCTCACGAACTGAGTGACAGTATAGTAATTGAACCAAATTTTTCTGCTTCCCCTTCTTTCTTCACCCACGATACACTTTTAAAATGACAGTCTCAGGAATGTCAATGTTACTTGCTGGTCAACTTAGTTTTACCCCTCCCTCAAAAACAACTTAGTTTTGCAACTTCCAAACTTTATTCCATAATCAAAACAGTTAATAATTTGATGTTAGACCACTGCTGCAGGCTTGAACCTGACCTACACCTTCACCAGCAGCACTAGGCACCAGGTATGATAGCAAACTGGTTGTGATACTGGACTGGTACTCTAGGAGGCCAAGAGAAATTAATTCAAATCATCCAAGGCAGTTTGGGAATTTAAATTTTGTTAATTAAATACACTTGGAATGACCGAACCACCAGATTCATTTAACGAATGTCTTTAGGGTAGGGAAGGAAATTTGTTCTTTTCCTGATCGAGCCTAAATGCCCTCTGTATAGAGCTGGCAAGTCATTCACTTATCTTCAAGAATATGTCTCACCCACTACCTCTTGAGATCCTTACTAGATCCTTACTCTGGCCTTACTAGTTAAGAATGGCAAAATTGGTAATGGTTGTCACAGTCAGGACCACTGAGACTAGTTTTCAATTTCAGATTTGATTAACTGAATTTAAATTCGACCAGCTGTTGTGGTGGTATTTGAACCAATGTCCTCCGAGCATTAGCCCTAACCTCTGGATTACTAGCCCAGTAACTTTACCAATATACCACCATCTTCCCCTGAGAAAAACATAGACCGAAGATCAATTGGTGGGGGTAAGAGTTGAAGATGTTTCTTTGTCAGTACTTTTTTGTAATTTCAGCTCAATGTAGGGCAGCATGGTGGCACAGTGGAAAAATGAATTGGGTACTCTAAATTTTTTATTTTTTTTTAATTAAAAAATTTCAGCTCAACGTTTTGAACGACTATTTTCTTGTGTGTTGCTGAGTCGGAGTGTTTGCATTGGGACCAAAGAGAAATGTTTGAAGATTCCTTGATTCTGACCTTCGACTAATTGTTGTATGTTTTGGTCAGCTAGCTTAGAGACAGACCCTCAATTAGTGCATCACACCCTTGTTACGGAAGAAGGACAAAGTAGTAGGTCATGGCTTTAGACTATGTCTAAAAAAGCCTATTTGCTCCAACTCTCGCATCACAACCTTGTTCATGTACCTTTTTAGAGATGACTGTGTGTTAAGAATGCACAGATCCTTCTCTCTCCATCTTTAGTGCTTTGCCTGAGGGGGTCAATAAATGTTGAACACAGGCATAACATTGCTCTCATCCGGGTAGCATTGTGGCATAGTGGTTAGCATTGCTGCCTACGGCGCTGAGGACCCGGGTTTGAATCCCGGCCCTGGGTCACTGTCCGTGTGGAGTTTGCACATTCTCCCCGTGTCTGCGTGGGTTTCGCCCCCACAACCCAAAAGATGTGCAGGATAGGTGGATTGGCCACGCTAAATTGCCCCTTAATTGGAAAAAAAAAAATTGGGTACTCTAAATTTATAAAAACAAAACATTGCTCTTATCCAAGTTATGCATAGCCAGTCATGAGTCCATTCTCCTATTACATTAAGATTCACTTGAAGCAGTTGAGCATCGCCTGCAGTCTTAAAGCTCAAACAGATCTGATTTGCAGATCATGGCTCCAATACCTGCATCCAAATCATTTTTTAAATAGTGAAGAGCAATGGTCACAACTTCAATTTCTATTGGACACCACTGCTGACCAGTCCCCAAACAGACCCACAACCTTTTTATTCATACTTGCGTCCTGCCAGCCAGTTCTCGTTCTAACTGAATAAGATTATAAAATCAAAGAAGTTATTATAAATCTCTAGAACACAGGATCTGCCTCAACTTGAATGTTGAGTCCAGTTCTGGGTATCCTTCCATCCGAGAAGGAATGTGAAGACATTCAAGCAGGTGCAGAAAAGATTCTCATGAGTGGTTCCAGGGATGAGGAGCTTCTATTACATAGATGGATTGGAGAAACTGAGACTTATTGGAAAAGAGCAAGAGATCTGATAGGTATTCAAAATATGAGGTGATTGAACAGAGTAGATGGAGAGAGAAACTGTTCTTATTCATGCATGTAACATGTAACATGTAACAGGAAGCATGAGGCACAAATGTATGGTAATTGACAAAAGAAACAATGAGGAAAACAAATTGGATCATTATCTGGAAAATAAGAATTTGCAGGGCTACCATGAAAAGATGAATGACACTGTGAATTCCTTTTGTAGAGAATCAGCACAGACTCTCTTATGCTGTAACCCTAGATAATTTAATCCTCTAGAAAAATCTCTGCTGGGTGGTGGAAAAAGAAATCCAGTTATTGAGTAGGTCAAATTTATTGAAGAAAATATATCGAACTTCATTTCCTACATCTCATTTAATTCATTATTCAATACTTGATAGAATGCTATTGTGATCAGTGAAGCAACGTATGCTGCCTCGCCCATCTCACTGAGCAATGCTGCAACATCGTCAGAATGCTTAAATTGTAAAGCAGACTGACTGTTATGTTCTTTTTGTTGCTCATATCATGTATTTCTATTTCCCTAGGGCTGTGGCTGCATACCTACGTGCTTTGAGCCTGAGTCCTAATCATGCAGTTGTTCATGGAAACCTGGCTTGTGTCTATTATGAACAGGGGCTGATTGATTTGGCTATTGACACATATAGAAGAGCCATTGAATTGCAACCTCATTTTCCAGATGCCTACTGTAATCTGGCTAATGCACTGAAGGAGAAGGGAAATGTAAGCATTTGAGAGAATTGACAGTGTTGCAGGCTGTGTATTTATATATAAATAATTTTAACTGTCTGAATTTGTAATTTAAGAGGTATACAGCGTCCCTTATTGAACAGGAATGACTCCTGCCACTTGTATGTAATGTGAAGTGAATGATGGTGCGGAGATAACCTGGTGTTACTGAGCAGAAGTGGTTGAATGATTGTTGGGAAAGGAAGCATGTGTTGTGTATTTGGAAAAGTAAATTATGACTGAATGAGTATACAGGGAAACAATCCATTGGTCCACACAAACCATTTTCACACAACTATTGCTTTTACTTCATGTGTGGGGGAAAAGTGGCTGCTTGTGTAATTAAACAATAGTTTGTTGCTGATCTGAGCGTTCTCTCCTGGATAGGTTGCTGAAGCAGAGGAATGTTACAACACAGCGCTGCGTCTCTGTCCCACACATGCAGACTCTCTCAACAACTTGGCTAATATCAAAAGGGAACAAGGGAACATTGAGGAGGCTGTACGACTGTATCGGAAAGCTCTAGAAGTGAGTTAGCAATGAAAAACCGCTGTAGCTGGAGACCTGGTCTTGTACTACTTAAAATAGTTGCAGAATGATACTGACTTAAAAGAAATTTGATGAATGGTATTACATTTACATATTCCAAAGGTTTATGTATGGACTATGCTTTGATTGACACTGGAACTTTATGGTTTGTTAATGTAGGAATTATTACATGAAGTGAGTGCCAATAGGCTTCAGCTATTAGTAATACATGATTGAACCTCATTTAATATTCATGCTAATTTTGCAGCTGAAATGACTAGCTGGGGATTCAAACTTAATTTAGAGAACTAGGACTAATGTAGCAACCCATGTACCATCCTGACTAAGCCGAACAAAATCCACAGAAACTGGACATCAATCCAGACCCTTGTCTGATTCGAGAGGTAACTTTCTGTTGAAACCCCATCCCCTTCGAAATGTGGGATGAAATGGTTGAAAACGCAGATTATTTGATAAAATCCAATTTCTGACTTTTTCTGGAGTGTTGATTTACTGAAGGTGTATTACAATCTTTTTACCCCAGATGTTTAAACATTGTGAAAATTTTGCCCTTAATTTTTTAGTTCTTGCTGAACTGCATCTGCTTATAAGTCATAGAATATTGGAAAATATTTAAATGAAAACCAAGTCGTAAGTCTATTTTTGATGTTTTAGGTGTTTCCAGAATTTGCAGCTGCCCATTCAAACCTGGCCAGTGTACTGCAGCAGCAAGGAAAACTGCAGGAGGCATTAATGCACTATAAGGAGGCTATCAGGTAACTATCCACTTGGTTGCATGAGATGTCCTGCATAATGCATCATATAGTATTCCTATTCTAACAGTCAACTGATTTTTGAAGACATTTTGACGTGAACTTGTTTTATTATAAATTCACAGTTCTAATGACTACAAGGACATTGTGATGGGTCAGTTGCAATTCACTGGTGAACTTTTATCCAACATGTATAGCATTTTGTAGCAGAAGAAATTATGACATGGTGGTAAAATACTTTTTTCAATAAAAAGTCATTGGGTCATGGGAGAGTTCTTGTAAGATTAGTTGGCTGCAGGAGAATAATTTGTCTTTATTACTGATTGTGGAAAAATTATATTTGGAATTGAATTTGAAAATAGTAACTTGTATCTATCTGACATCTTTAACATAATGAAATGTACCAAGGCATCAGGAAACAAAGTATGACACCAAGCCATCAGGGCTTTTTAATTCAGTGACCAAAAGCTTGGTCAAAGAGAGAGGTTTTAAGAATGAAAGCAGGTAGCGAGGCCAAGGAGGTGTAGGGAGAGAATTCCAAAACTTGGCCCAAGTTTTCTGAAGGCACAGTGGCATGATTAGTTGGGAATGCAATCAAAGCCAGAATTAGAGTGAAAATATCTTGGCGGTTTGTTGATTGGAGGAGATTAGCGTTGGGGTGGGGCAAGGCCATGGAAGGATTTGGAAACGAGCAAGATGTTGCTTGACCAGGAACAAATATAGGACAGTAAGTGCAGGGACGATGGGAACAGGACTTGCTGCGATTTAGACCCTGGCAGTAGAGTTTTGCAAACTTCAGGTTTATGTTATGAAGGGTAGTGTGGAGGGCAGGCAGGAGTGTGTTGGGATGGTCGAGTCTAGAGATGACAGGCATAAATGGGTTTCAGCAGCAGATGAGATGAGACATTGAAATTGGACGATGTTAGAGGTGGCAATATGTGGTCTGGGTAATGGCACAAATAAACGTTGGAAGTTCATCTTGGGGTCAAATGTGCAACCAAGGTTGCAAATTGAGTGACTAAATCTCAGGCGATTGCGAGGCAAAGTAGTTTGGATTGGGACCTGAAAACAATGGCTTCAAGCACCCCTATAATGAAGGAAATTTCTTATTGTGCAGTAAAGGATGTCGGATTAGCAATCTGATAATTCAGCAACAGTGGAGAAACCTGTTGAGATAGGGTTGCACATCTGCAGCATATGCATAAAAATCTGAAAAGACATTTTCTAAAATTCAGTTTATGGAGAAGTATTATAGTCTTATCAAGGTGAATGCTAATAATGTAAAAATGTGATAGAGATTCATTCCTTAGTAGCTTGATAATGGGGGGGACGGACTTCAACACAGTGCTGGACCCAGCACTGGACCGTTCTAGGTCCAGGATGGGTAAAAGGTCGGCTGTGGCCAAGGTGCTCTGAGTTTATGGACCAGATGGGGGGAGTGGATCCATGGAGGTTTGCCAGGCCGCTGGCCAGGGAATTTTCCTTCTTTTCCCATGTCCATAGAGCCTACTCCCGGATAGATTTTTTCATTTTGAGGAGGGCGCTAATCCCGAAAGTGGAGAGAACGGAATATTCGGCCGTAGACATCTCGGACCACGCCCCGCATTGGGTGGAGCTGGAGTTGGGGGAGGAGAGGGACCAGCGCCCGCTGTGGTGCCTTGATGTCGGACTGTTGGCGGATGAGGGGGTATGCGGGCGGGTGTGGGGGTGAATTGTAAGATACTTGGAGGCCAACGACAACTGGGAGGTGCAGGTGGGGGTAGTCTGGGAGGCAGTGGTCAGGGGAGAGCTAATCTCCATTAGGGCCCACAGGGAGAAGAGAGAGGAGAGGGCGAGGTTGGTGGGGGAGATTTTAAGTGTGGACAGGAGGTATGCAGAGGACCCCGAGGAGGGGCTACTTGGGGATCGACGGAACCTCCAGACAGAATTCGACCTGTTGACCACGGGAAGCAGAGGCACAGTGGAGGAAAGCGCAGGGGGTGGCGTATGAGTATGGGGAGAAGGCGAGTCGGATGCTGGCACATCAGCTTCGTAAGAGCGAGGCAGTGAGGGAGATTGGTGGAGTTAAGGATGGAGGGGGGAATACGGTGCGGAGTGCGGTGAGAATAAATGAGGCAATTAGGGACTTCTATGGGGATCTGTACAGGTCTGAACCCCCAGCGGGGGAGGAGGGGATGCAACGATTCGTAGATCAGCTGAGGTTCCTGAGGGTGGAGGACGTGGAGGTGGCTGGTTTGGGGGTGCCGATTGGGCTGGAGGAGCTGGTTAAAGGATTGGGGAGCATGCAGGCGGGGAAGGCCCCGGGGCCGGATGGGTTCCCGGCTGAATTTTACAGGAAATATGGGACCTGCTGGGCCCGTTGCTAGTGAGGACTTTTAATAAGGCGAGGGAGGGGGGGGGACCTTGCCCTCGACAATGTCCAGGGCGCTGATTTCTTTGATCTTGAAGCGGGACAAGGATCCATTGCAACGTGGGTCGTATAGACTGATCTCGCTCCTCAATGTTGACGCTAAGTTGCTGGCGAAGGTGCTGGCTACGAGAACTGAGGACTGTGTCCCGGGGGTGATTCATGAGGACCAGACGGGATTTGTGAAGGGTAGGCAGCTAAATACAAATGTGCGGAGGCTCCTCCTCAATGTGATTATGATGCCCTCGGTGGAGGGGGAAGCGGAGGTAGTGGCAGCTATGGACGCGGAGAAGGCATTTGATCGGGTGGAGTGGGAGTATCTTTGGGAAGTGTTGCGGAGGTTTGGGTTCGGGGAGGGGTTTATCAGTTGGGTCAGGCTGCTATATAGAGCCCCGGTGGCGAATGTGGCTACGAACCGGCGGAGGTCGGAGTACTTTTGGCTGTACCGGGGGACAAGGCAGGGGTGTTCCTTATCCCCCTTGTTTTTTGCACTGGCAATTGAGCCGTTGGTCATGGCACTGAGGGAGTCCAGGAAATGGAGGGGATTGGTCCGGGGGGGGGAGAGCTACCGCTGAAGAGGGCGGAAAGGAGCTTTCAGTACCTAGTGATCCAAGTAGCTAGGAGTTGGGGGGCCCTGCACAATCTCAATTTGACGCGATTAGTGGAGCAGATGGAGGAGGATTTTAAAAGATGGGATATGCTGCCACCCTCACTAGAAGGGTAGGGTGCAGTCGGTCAAAATTATGGTCCTCCGAGGTTTCTCTTTGTGTTCCAGTGCCTTCCCATTTTGATCCCCAAGGCCTTTTTCAAACGGTTAGCAGGAGCATCATGGGATTTGTGTGGGCGAATAAGACCCTGAGGGTGAAGAGTGTTTCTGTAGCGGGGACGGGGGGGGGCTGGCGCTGCTGAATTTGTGTGGGTATTATTGGGCAGCCAATGTGGCGATGATCCGTAAGTGGGTAATGGAGGGAGAGGGGGTGGTGTGGAAGAGGCTAGAGATGGCGTCCTGTGTGGGCACGAGCCTGAGGGCGCTGGTGACTGCACCGCTGCCGCTCTCACTGACCAGGTACACCACATGTCCGGTGGTGGCAGCGAGGCTGAAGATCTGGGGGCAGTGGAGGCGGCACAGGGGTGAGGTGGGGGCCTCGGTTTGGTCCCCGATTCGGGAGAATCATCGGTTTGTCCCGGGAAGGATGAATGGGTGGTTTCGGAGCTGGCATCGGGCAGGCATTAGAAGAATGGGGGACTTGTTCATCGATGGGATGTTTGCGAGCCATGGGGCGCTGGAGGAGAAGTTTGGGCTACCCCGGGAAACGTTTTCAGCTACATGCAAGTGAGGGCGTTTGTGAGGGAATTTCCACTGCTTCCGGCACGTGGGATTCAGGACAGGGTGATTTTGGGTGTATGGGTTGGAGAAGGCAAGGTTTCGGTGATTTACCAGGAGCTGAAGGAAGAGGAGGAGGCCTCAGTGGAGGAGGTAAAAGGCAAGTGGGAGGAGGAGCTTGGGGAGGAGATAGATGAGGGTCTGTGGGCTGATGCCCTGAGTAGGGTTAATTCTTCCTCCTCTTGCGCCAGGCTCAGCCTAATACAGTTCAAAGTTACTCAGAGTGCATATGACAGGGGCGAGGGTGAGTAAGTTCTTTGGAGCGGAGGACAGATGTGGGAGGTGCTCGGGGAGCCCGGCAAATCACGTCTATATGTTCTGGTCGTGCCCGGCGCTGGATGGGTTTTGGAGGGGTTTTGCGAGGCCTATGTCCAAGGTGGTGAATGCCCGGGTCAAGCCGTGCTGGGGATTAGCATTATTTGGGGTATCGGACGAGCCGGGAGTGCAGGAGGCGAAAGAGGCCGGTATTCTGGCCTTTGCGTCCCTGGTAGCCCGGCGGAGGATTTTGCTACTGTGGAAAGATGCGAAGCCCCCTAGTGTGGAAGCTTGGATCAATTACATGGTAGGGTTCATCAAGCTGGAGAGGATAAAGTTTGCCTTGCGAGGGTCTGTGCAAGGGTTTCTCAGGCGGTGGCAACCGTTCCTAGACTATCTCGCGGAGCATTAAGAGGAGGTCAGCAGTGGCAGCAGCCCAAGGGAGAGGGGGTGGGGTTTCTTTTGGGGTGGAGTTTGGGTGAAGGTGTTTTTTTTTCCCTATTTGTGTTTTTAAATGTTATAGGGGGGTTATTGTATATGGGGAAAGCCAATGTATTAGCTCTGATTGTTGTGTTCTTGTTTCTTTCTTCTTGTTGGGAGGGGGGGTTGAAAATTTGTGGAAAAATTTGAATAAATATATATATATTTTTTTTTAAGAGATTAATTCCTTAGTGAAGAATCGTTCATCTCTGGTTCATCACTGTTTTGATTGGGTAATGTGAAATATTGTTGGACCCGATAAAAGTTATTGAAAATTATATGAAAGTGAAATTGTGTAGAAATATAAAGAGTGCTTAATTTACTTTATCACCATCTTTAGCAGTGTGAATGCACACATTGTTGATATGAAAAATCAGCTATTTGGCAGCTTTGTTCTGAAGGTAGAGAATTTATCTCCGAAACTGGACAATTATTCCTTTTTGAAAGCACCATGGGCGCGATTCTCCACTCCCGCGCCGGTTGGGAGAATCGCCTGGGTCACCAAAATTTCCTGCGACGCTGGTCCGACGCCCTCCCGCAATTCTCCCAAGCGCCGAGAACGGCCCCGTCGAGTTCCGCGCTGCGCAGGCCGGAGAATCGCCCGAGACACCCAAAATGGCGATTCTCCGGCACCCCTGCTATTCTCAGGCCCGGATGAGCCGAAGTCCCGACGGCGTGACCCCAGTTCACACCTGCTATTTAAAGTCGTCAGCCAGTCGTGCTGGCTGACGCTGAGCAGGGAGGAGGTGAGCGGACTGTTCCGCAGCTCCTGGAGACCGGGTCGGCTTACCCGAGAAGGCTGCGGCCAAAGGTGTGGGAGGGGGGATGAGGGAGAGTGTGCAGGTGGGAGGGGGGGGGATGAGGGAGAGTGTGCAGGTGGGAGGGGGGAATGAGGGACAGTGTGCAGGTGGGAGGGGGGGATGAGGGAGAGTGCAGGTGGGAGGGGGGGGGGGTGAGGGAGAGTGCAGGTGGGAGGGGGGATGAGGGGGAGTGTGCAGGTGGGAGGGGGGATGGGGGAGTGTGCAGGTGGGAGGGGGGGATGAGGGAGTGTGCAGGTGGGAGGGGGGAATGAGGGAGAGTGTGCAGGTGGGAGGGGGATGAGGGGGAGTGTGCAGGTGGGAGGGGGGGATGAGGGAGCGTCGTGCAGGTGGGAGGGGGGTGAGGGAGAGTGGATGGTATCGTCCATCCGCGGATGCCGCATGTCAGCCGCCCTGATATGGCAGGATGGTGACGAGGACACAGCCGCAGGTTGCGTGTGGCTGATGGGCACAGGCGAGTGGCACACTGGTGAGCAGTACGGTGTGAACTGACCGTTGGGCGCAGACTGTGACCAGGTGTTAGGCTGGCTGCGTGTTTGCAGCGCAACCAGGCCACCGGGACACAGGGATCCCATGCAACCCGGCTGGCGAGGTGTGGAAGAACCTTGGTGTAACATGTCGTTTCTTTGCCCCCCCACCACCCTCCTGCAGGTCACCATGTATGCCAACCAGACAGTGATGTTCACTGCCGTGGTTGGTGCCGCAGCTCTGGAGTTTGCCATCCGGCGGCGTAGAGTCAGACGGCCCACAGTGGCTGCAGATGCAGCGGTTGCCGGTGCAGCAGAGGGGATGGCTACGGAGTGGCCCGTCGTCGACGCGCAGGCCGCAGGAGCTCGGGACACGAATGTACAGGGGAATGCGGAGGGGAACATTGACCGCCAGACGGCGAGGAATGCAGAGCAAGTACGGGGGGGGGGGGGGCGGGGGGAGAGAGCAGGAGGAGGAGCAGGTGGATCCACTGATGGTGGTGCCAGGGCACCACAGGCGTCCAGCAAGGCCGAGGGTGTACCGTGACAGAATGTCGTTGGAGGCCCTAACGGACATCACATGCAGGAGGAGACTACGGTTCAGCAGGGAGACGGTCGCACATATATGCCAGCTTGTGGCGCACCTCGCACCACGTGGAATAGGAGGAGGACACGCGATACCAGTCTCCGTCAAGGTGACGGTGGCCCTAAACGTTTATGCGACCGGTTCCTTCGAGGCGCCGAGCAGGGACCTATCCGGGATGTCACAGGCATCGGTCCACCGGTGCATCAGGGCCGTCACCGATGCCCTGTACGCCATCGCGGACAGGTACATTCAATTCCCCGAGGACCGAGCACAGCAGGAAGCACGGGCACGTGGATTCGCCAAGGTGGCCGGGATACCGATGGTCCAGGGTGTCATCGATGGTGTGCACGTCCCCATGCGCTCACCTGCATACAACAGGGAAGTGTTCATGAACAGGAAGGGCACATACTCCACGAACATTCAGGTGATGTGCGGCCCCCACATGAAGATCATGCACGTGTGTGCAAAGTACCCCGGCAGTGTGCATGACGCCTACATTCTGGCACAGTCGTTCATCCCCGCAATGTTCGATGGGTGCCCCCCCCCCCCCTCCCCGGCTGAGGGGCTGGTTGCTGGGCGACAAGGGCTATCCATTGAGGTCATGGCTGATGACGCCAATATGGAGGCCTCACATGAACGCGGAGAGCCTATACAACGAGGCACATGCAGCAACCAGGGTGTGTGGTGGAGCGGTGCTTTGGGCTGCTGAAGTTGCGCTTCGGATGCCTGGACCGATCAGGAGTGGACCTGCAGTACCAACCCGACAGGGTCGGTCGCATGGTTGTGGTCTGCTGTGCGCTGCTCAACATTGCCATGCAGAGGGGAGATGACCTGGTGGAGGAGTTGGAGGGAGGACCCGACGGCACCGGAGCCAACGCAAACGAGGGGGATGGGGAAGAGGAGGATGTGGAGGATGAGGATGCTGGCGCGCATCAGGGTGGGGGCAGGGGCGCAGGACACAGACACTGCTCGGCTGCTCGTTACGTCCAGGAGGCTGCGCGATGGCACCGCTACGGACAGCGGGCACGCGCGCGTTGGTGGCCGCACGGTTCACGCACTGTGGGGGTGGGATTGGCTGGACACTGCCACTTGCACCGTCACTCCTGTACACGGGCACCACACAGCAGCAGCAACCCCCCCCCCCCCCCGGGCACCGCGTTCACGGCAACAATTCCACATCACCTTACCACTACGGGATTGCACAACATTGATGATTGTGTAAGCGGGTGTGATCAGTGCCATGTTGAATGAGGACAGCCCGCTCTGCGGTGAGCTGTGTGCTCAGATTCGCCAGCCGAGGTCTGACTCATGGCTATAGCTGAACCATGTACTCCGGTGGTCACAGCCTTCATGTCGGATATTTCACCACATGCCCGGGGGTGGCTGACGTCGGTTTACCGAGGACAACGGTGTCCGATTATGGGAGGCAGGGGGGGAAAGGTCAGCACATCCGGAACAGACATTGAACGGCTCCTATACCACTACGCCAATCGGGCACCCTCACGAGCCCCCTGGCACCGGACATAGCACACATTCTTACAAGTCAAATTCAACAGTGAGTTTATTTGTGTGGTTAACATAGGTGCCCTACCCACTACAACTAGACTGTGCCCTGTGCCCTGTACCCGTGCCAACTTCTTACGTGCCTAACGTCTTTGCCTTATGAGCCCTACCACTACGTCCAGGTGTGTTCCCAGATGGTACAGCAGGAGTGGAGGCAGACTGCTGAGAATCAAGCCCCACGACATGGCTCCCCGTCGGCACACGTTTCCTGGGGCGGCCCGGCTTCGATGGGCCAGGCTGCTCGGCGGGCGTGCTGGATGGCGTGGTGCCACCCTGACCTGCCCGCTCCCCACCAGATGCACCAAGGACAGAACGGGGTGAGGCCGAGTGTACCGGGACGTCCCAGAACCACCACCTCCCTCGGGGAGCCCGGTGGCCCCCGGGCCTCACTGTGGGACGGAGATGCGCTCGGAGACATGCCCCGTCGCACCACCGACACCTGGCGCTGCCAGTACTGGAGGCCTGCAGCGGTATCGACCACGGTCCGAATGTTCGCCGAGACGGAGCCCAGAGAGTGCAACATTCCTGCCAAGGACTGTGCAATCTCGACCTGTGAGTGCGCGACGCCATCCATCACGTGCGCCAGGCGGTCAATGCTCTTCGCGACCGACTGCTGGAACTGTGCCATCGCTTGCTGGGACCGGGCCATGGCATGGTGAGACTCAGCCAGGGCCCCGAGAGCGGCGGCAATGTCCTGTTGGCTCTGAGATGGCTGCCTGTGAGAGGGCAGCCCTCTCCTGGGCCATGGATGAAGCGTGCACGTTAAGCCCAACGCCTTGCAGAAACTGACCCATGGCCGAAACCCTTTCACCCATTGCCTCCACCGCGGACGCCACCCGTGCGGTGTCGGCCTGAGTGGCTGCGATGAGCGGCACCATTCCCTGCTCCTGGACGCAGATAGACTCCTCCCAACTGCGTGTGCAGGTCCTGGAAGATGGCCCTCATCCCGTTATTCTGTCCCTGGGTGTCCACCTGCATCGATTGTCCGGGTTGGTCAATTACATCCAGGAACCCGGGAACCGTCTGGGTGGCAGCTGGTTGCTGGACCTGGGCTGCGTTCTGACCGCCCAGCCCCTCGGCTGCTCCAAGCTCCACCTGCTGTACCGGCTCGACTGTGGGGTGCGCACCAGACAGTGACCCGGGAGCCTCATCACTTATATGCCCAACCGAGGTGAGTGTCTCTGTGATGGTGCGTGGTGTGGGAGACAGCAGTGCCGCAAGCTCGAGGTCATCATCCGTCAGGAAGTCTGGTATGTAGTGGTCCCCCTCATGGCCCGGCGCAAACTCCATGCGGGCCATGTCGTCTTGACCTCCAGGTGGATCCAGCGGGTGTGTGGCCGTGATGTGCGCTTCGACATGAATGTCCACCCTGTGCCCCTCACTAATGTCTGTCTTGGTGGTCTGAGCGTCACGGTCCTGCGTCCCAGACTGAGAGGTCTGACCGACTGCCAACCTGTGGCGTGCGTCCCTGGGTGCAGTTGCGGTTGGCGAGGTTCCGCTGTTTCCTGGGCGAGACGTCCCTGAAGGTTTCGCAGGTGGCCCTGGGGAACATAAAGATTTGGGGTTCGTTAGACACGGTGGCCCGGGTGTATGGTGGTGGAGGGTGCACAGTGTGAGGGGGATGGGATCGGGGGTGCAGTGGCCAGAGTGTGAGGGGGGATGGGATCGGGGGTGCAGTGGCCAGAGTGTGAGGGGGGCAATGACGGGTTGGGGGTGGGGAGGACATGCAGGGTTCTCTCACTTGCTTCTCCGACCTGGCATGACGCGACCTCCCGGGTGGCGGATCCCCCAGCGAGGTCCAGGGCCCTCTGCTCGTGAACGGTTAGCGGGTGCTGGTTGTGAGCTGTCTTGTCCTTGGAGGGGGGGCGGGCGGTGGTTGGATAAAGCATCACTATTTAGCAGGTATCATCAGGGCATGCAGATATAGACTACATTGTTGCTGGTTCAGGAGACAGCACGCCATGGCTTCGCTCCAGGGGGGTCCCGGGGCTCATGTGGGTCGAGTAGATAGTTGGGCACCATGGCACCCCCCCACCACACCGGGGGGGGGCCTGGGGGCACCCTCATGGCACTTAGCCTGGCAGCCCGGGTGAGGTCGCGCAGCTTCTTGCGACACTGCTCCCCCATCCGGGGGGTCTGCCCCACAGCACTGACTGTGGTGCCAACCGCGCCTCACCGCGCTGGATGGCTGGCGATGCCCACGTCTTGGGCAGAGGGTGTCCCTTCTCTGCTCGACCTCATCCACCAGGGTGTCCAGGTCCGTGTCCCGGAACCTCGATGCGGCTCTTCGGGGCTCAGCCATCTCCTCCCTTCTCCGGGTCCTCTGTGCGCGGATCGCGGCATTTATGACGCAGCCGCGTCATTCGGGCCTCGTGCAGTGACGACGCGGCCTATGCGACACGCCCCCCCGAGTTTCTCGGGGCCCCGATCCTAGCCCATTTTCGGGCCCTGAATCGGTCGGGATCGGGGCCGTTTTGCGCCGTCGTGAACCTCGGCGGCGTGGGCACTTCAGCGTTGGAGTGGAGAATCGCGCCCCATGTATCCTTGGACTTGTGTATTTTGTTTTAATATGTCGTATTTCAAATTTTCCCTTACTCGTTTGTCATTGGAAGCATGTTTTGGGTTGACTGTCTGATGTGGGCGGCACGGTAGCATAGTGGTTAGCTTCACAGCGCCAGTATCCCAGGTTCGATTCCCGTTTGGGTCACTATCTGTGCGGAGCCTGCAAGTTCTCACTGTGTCTGCGTGGGTTTCCTGCGGGCACTCTGGTTTCCTTCCACAAGTCCCAAAAGACGTGCTTGTTAGGTGAATTGGACATTCTGAATTCTCCCTCAGTGTACTCGAACAGGAGCCGGAGTATGGGGACTAGGGGATTTTCACAGTAACTTTATTGCAGTGTTAATGTAAGCCTACTTGTGATAATAATGAAGATTATTATTATGTATGATTGTCATCCTTTGTCAGAATCAGTCCAACATTTGCTGATGCCTACTCGAACATGGGGAACACACTTAAAGAAATGCAAGATGTGCAGGGTGCCTTGCAGTGCTACACAAGAGCAATACAGATAAATCCTGCATTTGCTGATGCTCACAGCAATCTAGCCTCAATTCACAAGGTGAGGGTGATGTTTGAAGAATTAAAAAATCTATTTATTCCGACCTAATCTGTGCATTGGGGAAGTGATAGTCATGTGAATTTAAGTGTGCAATTCATGATCAATATTTAAGTAGTACGAGTCTTATTGATTATTCATGGGTTGAAATTGTAATGTCATCCTGCAGCGATTGAAATTCAAACTTACTTGTCTTTATGTTACAGGATTCCGGAAATATTCCAGAAGCCATTGCTTCCTATAGAACTGCCTTAAAGCTAAAACCAGACTTCCCAGACGCCTATTGTAATCTGGCTCACTGCTTGCAGGTAACTGATTACCTATGAATTGGTTGCAGTTTTTTCAGTGGACCAGAACTCTGGCTTATTACACAAACAGTAACTAGTTTTTCATACAGCTCACTCTATAAACATATCTTGCACTAAACAAAATGCCTCTGGGTTACATTTGATGCTGGAATTAAACTTTTTTTCCTGATTATAATTATGCTGTAAAACTCTTATGCTGTTTTATTTCATTGTATAAAAGATGCATAGTGTTTACAGAAACAGACCATTTTGACAGTGGATCTGTGAAGTATTCTCCATATGAGCCTCTTCCCACCCATTTTTATCAAACCCCATCAACGTATCCTTTTGGTCCTTTCAGCCCTGTGTTTACCTAGCTTTCCCTTCAACATATTGATACCAGTTACCTTAACTACTCTAGTTGCTTCAACTACTTGCAGCAGCAAGTTCCACATTCTAACCACTTGTTTTATTGCCTACACTAGGATCAGATTAACGTAACCACTACTGTGCATCTGGAAACTGGATCAGGAATAAGTTGTGCTGTACCAATCATACTGCATGCTGATAAGTTACTTAACTAACATTTGAAATATAGTCCAGTTCTGATATCGGATAAAAGGCAGAAAGGAAAATGTAAAAAATTAAGTGACAGAATTGGGGTTGTCAAACGTTACATGTGATTGGTGGTAACTGTCACCTTATCCATCAACAAAGTTTGTGATTTTTTTTTATTTTTTTTTTTGCCTAACTTGAGATTAGTCTCATTTGCTGAGGCAGTAGACATGTTGCCTGCTATAAGAATGCTCCTATAACCAACTGCTTAAAAGTGTTTGACAGTGTGTAAGCGTGATTCACTTCCAAACATATATTTTCAAGATTTTCAAACACAATTCTTGGGCTGGTATTTTGAGCTGCCTGGCCACTCCTCGAATTGCACCAACAGCAACGTAGATGTCAGGCAGCCTATCTGCCATTTGACCACCCACTGCTACTGGTGATTCCCGGCAATGGTCTCTAAGGGGAGGAAGTAGCCTCCCTTTAGGCACCCTGTCCCCAACAAAGGCTACCTCTGAAAAGTAATTGCCTGCCTCTCCCCATTGAAACCACCTGACTTATCGCTGGAACTGGCCTCCATTGCCGTTTTCGTGTACCAGTCCCAGCAGTAGCCAACGTTCCTGATAATGTTGCTGGGACTGAGAACTGTTTCCCATTTAAATGGCTGACAGCTCTTCGAGGTGGGATATCCTCCTAAATGTGGATGGAGACCAAGACCTCCGCCTTTATAAATTAGAGTGTAAAACATATAAATAATGTCACAAAGCTATGTTGATGATTGTTGGGCACTGTTTGGTCATGTCTGATGGATTGTCCTTCATAATATGTTGTTATTGGGAATTATACAGTGCCATTCTGGATAGTGGCTCATGGTCAACTTGAAATTTGGAGTAAATGGTAGGCGGGGGAATGACAATGGGCTCTGGAGTTTATTTCTGGTCTGAATCCAAAGCTGACCCAGTGGAAGTCTTGATGGTATTCAAGGGCAGCACGGTGGCGCAGTGGGTAGCACTGCTGCCTCACAGCGCCGAGGTCCCAGGTTTGATCCCGGCTCTGGGTCACTGTCCGTTTTTGCACATTCTCCCTGTGTTTGCGTAGGTTTCACCCCCACAACCCAAAGATGAGCAGGGTAGGTGGATTGGGCCACACTAAATTGCCCCTTAATTGGAAAAAATGAATTGGGTACTCTAAATTTGTAAACAAAAAACTTTTAAAAGTCTTGGTGCTATTCACGCATTAGCTATTTAAAGAGTAGGCAGTTTGTGATGGTCACATGCATGGGTTCACTTAAAATCAAAATGTCATATTATGGATTATAACTATATATCAGATATAATTGTGGATTATAATATTTAATCCAAAAATGTGCAGGTTAGGTGGATTGGCCATGCTAAATTGCCGCTTGGTGTCCAACGGTTAGGTGAGGTTATCGGGATAGGGTGGGGGATTGTGCCTAAGTAGGATGCTCTTTTGGAGGGTCGTTGTCAACTCGATTGGCCAACTGGCCCCCTTTCTGCACGGTAGGCATTCTGTACTCCAGAAAGCCAGCTGGTGAAGGATAGAACTGGAGCCAATGATTATACACTTTTTATACATCTTACAAGCAATCGCTTCCTAACCCTAACAATAAAATGTGGAGGAACAGAATCACAAGACTGCTAATTAGTTTTAACAAAAAACATTTATTAAACATTAAAAAATTGGATTCTGATATAATACTCCTTTAATGACTCCATGTGGTCAGTAAGAGCGAAGGATAATTTTGTTTGACGTGAACTTGAGGCCATCTCGGTGGATCCTCGCCCCTGTGATGCAAGCCAACCTCTTGCCGTTAAATACGGGCTGCGATCTCACCAACGTGGCTGTCAAGAAACACCCCGCCAATTGCGCCCCAAAAAAAACAATTAATCACATGTTTTAGGATTAACACAGATTACAAAGTACATTTTAATCTACCATGATCTCATTAACTCAAGTCCCTTGTAAGCACACCTGATGACTGGGCAAATAAATACGCTCCACTCTGAACCCAAGTTAGTGTAGATTTCTCCTTGGAGAATCCCCCTCCGATGATTGTCACGTGAGAGTTTCCAAACTCCAATCCCAAGAACACGTTTAAAATCTTCTCTTATAAGTATGCTTTTCCTTGGTGGTTTGCATTCTGAAATCCAGGCAGGGTTTTCCAAATGACACTTTTAAACAAAGTTTCCGCTCCACATTTAGCAGCAAATCCAGTCTAGGGTTTCACGTCAATCCCTTTAGAATTTCTTTGTCTTGGCTGTTGTGCAACCTACTCACAATTGCTTTAACTCTTATTTCACAGACTATTAAAATTGCATCAATCGTTTCATTTACCTCCTCAAGTTTGCTATCTCACTTTTTAAATCTAGTTACTGCAGTTGTGTCTTTAATTCAGAACATTTTATAACTCTTGAATTCTTTTGAACAATATCTTGGTCTCTATTCACTTTTTAAAAAAACATTTAAAGTGCCCAATTCATTTTTTCCAATTTAAGGGGCAATTTAGCGTGTTCAATCCACCTACCTTGCACATCTTTGGGTTGTGGGGGCGAAACCCACGCAAACACGGGGAGAATGTGCAAACCCCACATGGACAGTGACCCAGAGCCGGGATCGAACCTGGGACCTCGGCGCCGTGAGGCTGCAGGGTTAACCCACTGCGCCACCGTGCTGCCCTGGTGTCTTAAACATTCTTTCTGTCCCGATTCCCTTGTTATTTGCATTGGAACTTGTTCTTTAGGAAGCCTACCTTTTTGCAGCTACTGTCCTGTCCAGCATTAAGAGATGTTCATTCCCCGAGGTCCAGCTATCCTGGCTTACAGTTAAAACTAAGAAAAAAGGAATGACATCCCCTTTGAAAAGTGGCCTCCTGTTGCTAAGCAATGCCTTACTTCTATTTATTCTTCACACGGACTTGAAACCCCACGGGGGAGGAGGACACACGTTCACGGTGGCCGTGAAGGTCACCGCAGCTCTCGACCTCTATGCAACCGGTTCATTCAGGGCTGAGGTGAATGCAGCCTGCTGTTCTTCATGCCCTGTGTCCTTTTATGCCTGTGGCAGACGTCCTCTGAAGGGCCTGGAGCCAGAGAGCCCCAGCTAATTTACCGGTGACACTGGCATCGCCGTGCCACCCTGTTCTGCCTGTTGCCCCTGAGATGCGGCAGTGTTAGGAGAGGGGTGTTCCGAAGAACTGCGTTGTTGTCTCCTTGGTGGCAGGCCATGGGTTGGTTTCCAGTGCTTTCTCCTCCCTGATGGTGCCCATAGGGCACTGTGGGTCTCCAGGGGGATGAAGGGGCAGCTGGACTGTACTCCAGAGGCCTCTGCCAGTCCAGGTGGCTTCCCATTATCTGCACCATCGTGTCGACACCCTCAGCGATGGTCCTCCTTGACTGGACCATGCTCTGCAGTGGCTTGGCAAAGTCCACCTGCGTCTGGAACATGTCCCTCATCGACTGGGACATGATGTCGAGGCCCTCGGCCATAGTTGTCACAGACTGAACCATGCCTTTGTCACTACCATCAAAGCGCAGACCTCGTGGTGTAGGTCTTCCACTGCGGTTGCCACCCTAGCAGTGTTGGCCTCTGCCACACATTGTCAACACATCTCCTGTGCCAGTAGCCTTTGCGGCGACTCCAATCAGCTATGCACTCGCTGGAATGTCACTGATACCTCCTCCTGAATCTGTCAGCATTGTCCTAGCATCTGTGTCAGCTCTGGGATAACCTTGTCCAGAGGCTCGGCATCTGACTCGGATTCAGCCGAGTACTGGGGATCCAGCAAACCTCTGACTGCTGACTCCCATTGATGCTCCTGCCTCTGCCCGATGTGCATCGGCAACTGTGTGGTGCTCACCTGATTGTGTCCCAGAAGTCAGTCCACTAGTATTACCACCGAGGTGTGTGTCTCTGCGCTGGTGGAAGGTGGGGGTGATAGCTGTGGCACCTTGATGGTGGTCTCTTGGGTGGGGAGGGGTTAACTGCTCCAGATGGCCTGACCCCATCAGTTGGAGATTCTGTGAGATAATGGACATGTGGTCAGTAAGAGCGAAGGATAATTTTGTTTGACGTGAACTTGAGGCCATCTCGGTGGATCCTCGCCCCTGTGATGCAAGCCAACCTCCTTGCCGTTAAATACGGGCTGCGATCTCACCAACGTGGCTGTCAAGAAACACCCCGCCAATTGCGCCCAAAATGACACTTTGAAATGTTTCCGTTACTTCGCGCCCGTTGGGTTTGTCTGCCAACACCAGATCGAAATGATAAATTCAATAAAAGGAGATCTTGTGACATAAGCTCTGCATCAAAATCATCCTAAATTGAACACACCTGCTCCCCTATTTATTTGAATTGAACATACTTTGGAACAGCAGGTAAAGTGAACTGACTGCCAAAATAGTAAAATATCAGCGGTTAACATAACACCTTGTATAAAGTCTCGTAGCAGCATTTCAGTGAGAGAAAAGTTTGCCTCCAAAGTAAAGAATAGTAGGACAAAGGATCAAATTGATGACTGCTGAATTGCTTGATATTGCTTTATTAGGGAGGTTATTTTTCTCAGCACACGCGAAGATGGTGAGAGTGGCCTTGCTTGTCTGCATTAATTTCTAACTCCGAATGTGTGTATCAGATTGTAATTAACTATAAAAATACACTTGTTCTTTGTCTCTAGATTGTATGTGACTGGACAGATTATGACGAGAGGATGAAGAAATTGGTCAGTATTGTAGCTGACCAACTGGAGAAAAATCGACTGCCATCTGTCCATCCACACCACAGCATGCTGTACCCATTGTCCCATGCCTTCCGTAAAGCTATTGCTGAGAGACATGGAAATCTCTGTCTTGACAAGGTAGCATATATTTACATATTGCGCAATATAATTTTGCATATCTCAACTTGCCTTCTATCCTATATTGCAGAAGTTTCTCCAGAACACTCCAAAGTCACGTCAATCTTTGAAAGTGTCGAGTATTCGTTCGTTCATTTTCCCCCATAACAATCTGCCGTTGCTCGTAAAGTATCAGGTGGCTTCTGGGGAGTAATGTCACCTTGGAGGCAGAGATTTGTTGCCTCAAGCCACTGCAGTTAATTCAGTCACAATAAGGCGGTCAGGTTGCCAAGAATTGGTATAGGTGATATAACGTTCTACTTTATACAGTAAAGTGTTTTTGAGTTTAATTTTTTACTCTCTTTTTAAATAAACATTTGCACTTAATTAAAGAAATCCTTGTTACTTAACTAGGGCAGCACGGTGGCACAAGTGGATAGTACTGTGGCTTCACAGCGCCAGGGTCCTAGGTTCGATCCCCCGCTGGGTCACAGTCTGTGCGGAGTCTGCACGTTCTCCCCTTGTCTGCGTGGGTTTCCTCCCACAGTCCAAAGATGTGCAGGTTAGGTGGATTGCCATGCTAAATTGCCCTTAGTGTCCAAAAAGGTTAGATGGGGTTATTGGGTTACGGGGATAAGGTGGAAGTGAGGGCTTAAGTGGGTTGGTGCAGACTCGTTGGGCCGAATGGCCTCCTGCACTGTATCTTCTCTGTCTAGATGGTGAATTTGTTGACATGCCAAATTAATTTTTACCTATCAAGCTGCATTTACCTTTTTGGTGGAAGTTTTCTGGCAGTGTTAGAAATCTCTTTCATAAACTTGGTCGAAGGGTGTAGTTTTGGGATCCATTAATAAAAGGACACAAAAGGTACTTGTTTGCGGTACCAATGGCGGTGCTCTCCACTTAGGAGACTGGGTTGGTTTGTTATTTTACGAACTTTATCCTTTCTCCAAAATGATGAAAGTAACATTACAAATAGAAGAAGGAATCGGCCACACATCCCCTTGTCCTGGCCTGGCATTTAATAAGATTTATGGCTGACTCTTGACCTCAGCTCCACTTGCCAGCCATATTCCTCTATTCCCTTTGAGACTAAAAATCTATTGATTTCCACTTTAATGGAGGATTGACTACCCACAGCACTCTAGGATTTACAACCTTGGTGGAAAAGGTTTTCCTCATTTCAGTTTTGAAGCAGAGCTCCTGCAATGGCCCCATTCCCATTCCCCCCAGCCAAGTACTCAAAAGAAACTCAATGGTGCTGGCCACACTTAAAAGGACAAAACCAAGTCAGGCGCCATTGTGGACTGGTAACAATGTCCTCAATGGACTTCTGGTTGCGGCTATGCCTAGGTAGGTTGCACGGTCAGCAGCTCCCGCCCATAACGGACTTTTAGACCCTTTTACGGAGTTCCAGCGGCACTTTGACGGCGATTCCCGGCGTGGGAAGGAAACAGTGAGGGTCCCCCAGTGCTGTATGGAGTGGACCAGGAGTGGGGCGATCAAAAATGTGGCTTTGGAGAAGAGAGGAGAACGGGCGCGAAAAAACAAGATGGCAGCTGGCGGGGATCAGGCAGCGTGGGCCCAGTGGTCACGGGAGCCGCAGGAGTTTGAGAAGCTGCTTGGCAGAGTTAAAGGCGGAGACTTTGGCCCCTATGAAGGCGTTGATTGAGAGGTTGGTGGAGACCCAGAAGATGTAGGCGACGGCGATAAAGGAGGTGCAGCAGAAGGCCTCTGATAAAGAGGATGAGATTTTGGCCCTGACGGTAAGAGTGGAGGCGCACGAGGCGCTGCACAGAAAATGGCAGGAGAAGCTGGAAGACCTGGAGACTAGGTCAAGGAGGCAGAACCTGCGGATTCTGGATCTCCCTGAAGGCGTGGAGGGGTCGGATGCTGGGGCATATGTGACCACGTTGCTGGGTACGCTGATGGGCGCGGGGCTTTTGGGGCGCACAGAGCCCTGGCAAAGAAGCCTAGGGCGAACGAGCCGCCGAGAGCTATGATGGTAAAATTCCACCGCTTCACCGATAAGGAGTGTGTCCTGCGATGGGCGAAGAAGAAGCGGAGCAACAAGTGGGAGAACACGGAGATCCATATCTATCAGGACTGGAGTGCAGAGCTGGTCAAGAAGCGTGTGGGATTCAACCGGGCCATGGCGGTCCTCCACAGCAAAGGGTGAAGTTCGGGTTGTTACAACCGGCAAGGCTGTGGGTTACATATAAGGACCGGCACCACTATTTCGATACGCCGGATGAGGCGTGGTCTTTTATCAAGAATGAGAAGCTGGACTTGAGCTAATGGACTGTAGTATGTTGTGGGGGCTGGCGGTTTATGTTGGGGTTTTCCCCGTGTTCTCTTGTATTTTTGTTGCCCCCTTTGCCCTGGGCCCTCGAGGCTTTGGGCAAGGTCGCAGTTGGGAAGAGCTGCGTCACAGGTGGTGGGTTGGTCCAGAAGGGAGAGCGGTTTATCCACTCAATGGTGGGGGCAGTACCCGAAGCGAGGGGGTTTGAGAGTATTGTGCCTTGTTTTTTTTTCTTCTTTCTCTGTACACATGGGGTGTGGTGGTGGGTGGGGGTGGGGGGGGGGGGGGGGGGGTGTAACTCTCTTTACCTCACTTAGGTGGCGGGTGGGGGGGGGGGGGGTGTTGTAGACTCGTAAGGTGAGCCATCAGTGGGATTGGAGATGGAGGCGGGAGCGGCCAGGGTCAGCATGAGTCAGCTGACCTGCAGGAGTGCAATGGGGGTAGGGGGGGTTAAGCGGATGCTTGACTGGGGTGGTGGTGGGGGGTGGAGTTGAGGGTCTGGGATGCTGCTTTGCTGACTGAAGGAGAATCTATTTTAAAGGGGAGAGTCGGGACGGGGAGCCTCCGGCTGGGGTGCTGCAGTGTGCGGGAGGCGCGGGCACGTGGCTGGCCTAAAAAAGGAGATGGCTAGTTGGTGGGGGGGGGGGAGGGGGGAGGGGGGGGGGGGGGGCGTGAGATGTCAAGAGGGCCCATGTGTTTTTGCACTTAAGGGGGATAAAGGCAGACGTAGCCATGCTACAAGAAACGCACCTGAAGATCGAATCAAACCAGGCTGAGGAAGGGATGGGTGGGGCTGGTTTTCCACTCCGGGCGGAACAAACCAGGCTGAGGAAGGGATGGGTGGGGCAGGTTTTCCACTCTGGGCTGGATGCGAAGACCAGGGGGGTCGCAATTCTGGTGAGCAAGCGGGAGGCATTTGAGGCGGCGGGTTTTGTGGCGGATAAAGAGGGTAGATATATTAGGGTGAGTGGCAAGTTGCAGGGGGCCTGGGTGGTGCTTGTGAATGTGTATGCTCCGAACTGGGATGATGCAGGGTTCATGAAGCGGATGTTGAGTAGGATTCTGGATTTGGAGTCAAGCAGTTTGGTAATGTGGCGGGGGGGACTTCAATACGGCCCTGGACCCGGCACTGGACCTGTCTAGGTCGAGATCGGGTAAGAGACCGGCAGCGGCCAAGGTCCTGAGTGGGTTCGTGGACCAGATGGGGGTGTGGACCCGTGGAGATTTACCAGGCCAACGGCAAAGGAGTTTTCTTTCTTCTCTCATGTGCACAAGGTGTACTTGTGGATTGATTTTTTTCGTGGTAAGTAGGGCGCTATTCCCGAGAATGGAGGGGGTGGAGTATTCGGCTATTGCGATCTCGAACCATGCCCCGCACTGGGTGGAGTTGGGGCTCGGGGAGGAGAGAGGCCAACGCCCTATGTGGAGACTGGGCGTTGGACTATTGGTGGATGAGGAGGTCTGTGGGCAGATTCGGCGGTGTATCCAAAGCTATGTGGAGACCAATGATACTGGGGAGGTTTTGGTGAGTGTGGTCTGGGAGGCGCTGAAGGCAGTTGTCGGGGGAGCTAATTTCAGTCGGCCCACAGGGAGAAGAGGGACAGGATTGAGAGGGAGAGGTTGGTGGGGGAGATACTTAGGGTGGACAGGAGGTACGCGGAATCCCCCGAGGAGGGGTTGTTAAAGGAGCGCCGGAGTCTGCAGGCGGAGTTTGATCTGCTTACCACGGGGAAAGCAGAGGGAGGCTCAGTTGAGGAAGGTACAAGGAGCGGTGTATGAGTATGGGGAGAAGGCAAGCAGGATGCTGGCGCATCAACTACAGAAGAGAGATGCGGCCAGAGAGATTGGGGAATTAGGGATAGGGGGGTAACATGGTGCTAAGCTCGGCAAGGATCAACGAGGTCTTCAAGGACTTCTATGGCAAATGGTATGAGTCAGAACCCCCGGAGGGGGGTGGGGGGGGGGGGGGGGAGAGAGGGAGAGAAAGAGAGGGCTTGAAGCAATTCCTGGACCAACTGAGGTTCCCTAAGGTGGAGGAGGGGCGGGTAGAGGGACTGGGGGCCCCGATTGAGATGGAGGAATTAGTTAAGGGGTTGGAGGATATGCAGTCGGGCAAAGACCAGATGGGTATCCCGTAGAATGTTACAGGAAATTCTCCGAGCTATTGGGTCCGCTATTGTTGAGAACTTTTAACGAGGCTAAGGAAAAGGGAACCCTTCCCCCGACGATGTTACAGGCTCTGATCTCGCTTATCCTTAAGCGAGATAAGGACCTGTTGCAATGTGGCTCCTATAGGCCGATTTTGCTGCTTAATGTAGATGCCAAACTGTTGGCCAAGATCTTGGCCATTAGGATTGAGGACTGTATCCCAGGAGTGATCAATGAGGATCAGACGGGGTTTGTGAAGGGCAGGCAGTTGAACACGAATGTGCGGAGGCTCCTGAATGTGATCATGATGCCCTCGGAGGGGGGGGGATGTAGAAGTGGTGGTGGCAATGGACGCGGAGAAAGCCTTCGATCGGGTGGAGTGGGAGTACCTGTGGGAGGTGTTAGGCAGATTTGGGTTTGGAGAGGAATTTATAGGGTGGGTTAAATTGTTGTATCAGGCCCCGGTAGTGAGTGTGTTGATGAACCGGCTGCGGTCGGAGTACTTTAGGTTACATCGAGGAACGAGGCACGGGTGCCCCTTGTCCCCCCGGCTGTTTGCCCTGGCAGTCGAGTTGCTGTATGCGGATGACCTGCTCCTGTACATTGCGGATCCGGTGGAGGGGATGGGGGGGTCATGCAGATCCTTAGAGATTTCCGGGACTTTTCGGGGTATAAGCTGAATGTTGGGGAAAGCGAGCTGTTTGTGATACATGCGAGGGGTCAGGAAAAGAGACTGGGAGAGCTACCGCTTAAGATGGTGGAGAGGAGCTTTCGCTACTTGGGCATTCAGGTGGCTAAGAATTGGAATGCCCTGCACAAGCTCAATTTTGCGCGGCTGGTGGATCAGATGGAGGAGGACTTTAAGAGGTGGGACATGCTGCCGCTTTCCCTGGCGGGCAGGGTGCAGTCCGTGAAGATGACAGACCTCCCCAGGTTCTTCTTCGTCTTCCAGTGCCTTCCCATCCTCATCCCCAAGTCCTTTTTCAAGCGGGTAAACAGGATTATTACGGGATTTCTGTGGGCAAACAAGACCCCGCGTGTTAAGAGACTGTGTTCATAGAGCGCAGTCGGGGTGGGGGTGGGCTGGCGCTGCCGAACCTTTGCAGCTATTATTGGGCAGCCATGATTCGGAAGTGGGTAGTAGAGGAAGGGGGGCGGCTTGGAAGCGGTTGGAGGTAGCGTCTTGCAGGGATAGTAGCCTGGGGGCATTGATAACTGCTCCGCTGCCGCTCCCGCCGATACAGTACACCGCGTGCCCGGTGGTGGCGGCGACATTGAGAATCTGGGGTCAGTGGTGACGGCACAGGGGGGAGGCAAGGGCTTCAGTCTGGACCCCGATACGGAACAATCACAGGTTCGTTCCAGGTAGAATAGATGGTGGGTTCCTAAGCTGGCACAGAATGGGTATCAAAAGCATGGGGGACTTGTTTATTGATGGGACGTTTGCTCGTCTGAGGGCGCTGGAGGAGAAATTTGAGTTGCCCCCAGGGAATACCTTTAGGTACATGCAGGTTCGGGCGTTCGTGAAAAAGCAGATGGGGGAATTTCCATTGTTATTTGCCCGGAGGATACAGGACAGGGTGGTCTTGGGCGTGTGGTTTGGGGTTGGCAAGGTATCGGACATATACCAGGAGCTGCAGGAGGCGGAGGAGGCCTTGGTGGAAGAGCTGAAGGGCAAGTGGGAGGAGGAGCTGGGTGAGGGCCTGTGGGCTGACGCCCTGGGCAGGGTCAATTCCTTCTCATCTTGCGCCAGGCTTAGCCTGATTCAGTTTAAGGTGGTGCACCGGGCGCACATGACAGTGGCGAGAATGAGTACGTTCTTTGGGGTGGAGGACAGGTGTGTGAGGTGTTCAGGGGGCCCAGCAAACCATGTCCATATGTTTTGGGCATGTCCAGCACTTACAGAATTTTGGAAAGGCTATGTCCAAGGTCTTGGACATTCGGGTAAAACCGAGCTGGGGGATAGCGATATTTGGAGTGTCAGACGATCCGGGAGTGCAGGAGTCGAAAGAGGCCGGAGTTCTGGCCTTTGCCTCTTGGTAGCCCAGAGGCGGCTCTTGTTAATGCGGAGGGATGCGAAACCCCCAAGTGTAGAGGCTTGGGTCAGTGACATGGCTGGATTTCTCAGGTTGGAGAGGATAATGTTTGCCTTGCGAGGCTCCTTTCAGGGGTTCTCCAGGCGGTGGCAACCGTTCGTTGACTTTCTCGCGGAACGTTAAGTGGAGGTCAGCAGCAAACGGGTGGGGGGAGTGGTGGGTGGTGGATAGATATTATTTGTCAAGGGCAGTTACCTCACTTTGTTTTGTTAAGTTATCTTAATTATTACTATGCTTTTTGTTGTTTTGTTTTTGTAGTGGTTTGTAAAAATTTTGAATAATAACTAATTTTAAGAATAAAAACAATGTCCTCAATGGCCCCTACCTGCAAGAATCATAAATTCACCAGGTGACATTGGATGTCTCCTTTAAAAGGTGAAGACCAGATGAGGCAACACTGACTGTAGGAGACCTATACATAGACGGCAGGATAGCGAATCCGGATGAACTGACGGACATACTACAGCTCCCAAAAGAGAACGAGGTTTCCTCCCACAAAGTCCCGAAAGACGTGCTTGTTGGGTGATTTGGATATTCTGAATTCCCATTGTGTACCCGAACAGGTGCCGTAGTGTGACGACTAGAGGATGTTCACAATAATTTAATTGCAGTGTTCATGTGAGTCTACAAGTGACTAATAAAGATTATTATAAAGCAGGGGACTGAAGCTGATGAAAGATGGAGGGGGAGAGAGAGAGAGGGGGGGGGGGGGAGATGCCAGCCAGAGTACAGGGGACAGGGCAGAGCGACCAAAGGGCACCCAAGGGGGGAGAACCCAGGATGGCAACAACAGCAAGAGGGTGCGCCTGGGTGACCTTAAACAAGCCCGTGGTATGTTTTAATACCCTGGGACCATCGATTACTGACGGCCTAATGCTAACAGGCCTCAAATCTGCATGTATGTTACCTGCGTGTTAATATTGGATCAGTTTGTTTCCCTGTTCTCGTTTTTGTTTTGTCGTGTACTGTGAATCTTTTGCTCTCTTTTGTTTATTATTTAATTTTTTATTCAGCAAAGTTGTTTCAAGTTAAATGCAAAAACTAATAAAAACATATTTCCAAAAAAAAGTTCTCTACTGCTTTATGTTTTTAAGTTTCATACACTTTTTAGACCCTTGGTTCCCTGCTATTTCTACTATGACGGCGGACAGTATTTGTTTAATGATTCTGCTACTTCCTTTTTCCTGCATTATAATTTCTCCAATCTTTGCCTCAAGGCATCTTTTATTTACACGCTTCCCTTTTACACCTTGTATAAGCTCTGACAATCTGTTCTGGTATTTCTGGCTAGTTTCTGTTCATACATTTTAATTTTCATCCATTAATTATTTTGATCATCCAGTACTTATAACTTCCCCAATCTGTGGACATATTTCTCCTTGACACTATTTTGAACCTCCTAATATAATACCATCCTTCACTTCAGTCAGCAAGTTTGTCTTTTTTCTTATGGTGATTTTGTGTCTCAATGGAATGTAGATATATTTATAATTGCAAATCTATTTCTTCAAATGATCACCCTTTTTATAAAAAAAAAAAGGGTGCTATCTGCTATCATAACTTTGAATCTAATTTCCCAATCTATCTTATACTTCAGTAATTGGCTCTATTTAATTCAGAACTTTAGTTTTGGACATGTGTACATCACTGTCCGAATTTTTCATATTCTGATCACTCTTTGCCATAGTATTCCTTGCGATGCGATTCCTAGTTAACCCTGTCATCCGACACAAAAAATAATCTGAAGTAGCTTCTTCCATGGTTGATCACAAATGCATTCCATTAACTTGTCCTCCAAGCTATATTTTCCAATTTGATTTGTCCAGTCTATATGAAGATTAAAGTTATCTTTGATTATTCCATTTCATTTATTACAAGCTATTTCTTGATTAATAGCTGCAATGGTATATCCACACTAATTAATTATTCACATGATTAGGCTTTGTTTGGATTGGATTTGTTTATTGTCACATGTACCCAGATAAAGTGAAAAGTATTGTTCTGCGTGCAGCTCAGACAGATCATTCCGTACATGAAAAGAAAATACATAATAGGGCAAACATAAAATACACAATGTAAATACATAGACACAGGCATTGGGTGTAGTATTACTTGGTAGAGAAGATGTGTGAAGATATCAGATCAGTCCATAAGAGGATTGTTTAGGAGTCTGGAAATAGCGGAGAAGAAGCTGTTTTTTAATCTATTGGTGCGTGTTCTCAGACTTTTGTATCTCCTGCCTGATGGAAGAAGTTGGACGAATGAGTAAGCTGGGTGGGAGGGATCTTTGATTATGCTGCCTGCTTTCCCAAGCCGAGGGGGGGGGTGTAGACCGAGTCGAGGATGGGAGGCGGGTTCGTATGATAGACTGGGCGGTGTTCATGACTTTCTAGTTTCTTTCGGTCTTGGGCCGAGCAGTAGCCATACCAGGCTGTGACGCATCCACATATGATGCTTTCTATCGTGCATCTGGAGAAGTTGGTAAGAGTTACTGTGGACATGCCAAATTTCCATAGTTTCCTGAGGAAGTATAGGCGCTTTCTTGGTCGTAGCATCGACATGGGTAGACCAGGACCGTTGGTGATGTGCACACCTAGGAATTTAAAGCTGTCACCATCTCCACCTTGATGCAGACAAGGGTGCTTCCTGAAGTCAATGTCCAGCTCTTTAGCTTTGCTGACGTTGTGGAAGAGATTGTTGTCGGTGCACAACTCCTCTAGGTTCACTATTTCTCTCCTGTATTCTGACTCATCGCTGTTTGAGATCCGACCGACTACGGTCGTGTCATCAGCAAACTTGTAGATGGAGTTGGAGCTAAATTTTGCCCCACAGTCGTGTGTGTACAGGGAGTATACTAGCGGGCTAAGTACGCAGCCTTGCAGGGCCTCGGTATTTAAGATTATCATGTAGGAGGTGTTGTTTATCCTTACTGATTTGTGGTCTGTGGGTCAGAAAGTCGAGGATCCAGTTGCAGAGTGAGGAGCCAAGTCTTAGGTTTTGGAGCTTTGATATGAGCTTGGCTGGGATTATGGTGTTGAAGGCAGAGCTGTAGTCAATAAATAGAAGTCTGATGTAGGAGTCCTTGGTGAGTTTTATTGGTTAGATGTTGGAATGAAAAGCTGCCTACTGGAGGTCATAAACAGGTCTTCCAAGGGGGTGCATTTAAACTTAGACCTGGAGTAATGTTGTGAGGAGCTGATTAACATTTGTCCCGACCTTCCCGAATCGCCCCCACCCCAAGCCGACACGTGCGCGCACAGACACTGGTAATGTTTACGTTTTTTCTCTGCAGATTAATGTGCTTCACAAGCCACCGTATGAACATCCAAAAGACTTGAAAGCTAGTAATGGACGTCTGAAAATTGGTTTTGTGAGTTCAGATTTTGGGAACCACCCCACCTCTCATCTGATGCAGTCGATTCCTGGGATGCACAATTCTGAAACATTTGAGGTAACTAGAAGTAATTCATATTTCTTTTGGTTAAATTCTAGAATTAAAAGCTTTTTAGATAAGTGCTGGTCGTGTGGCCTGTGACTTTTTTTTTGTCGTCTGGATTGTGGAACTCTTTTGTACCCTTCCACAGGTTGAACGATATGGAATTGAATTTCAAGTGCAACAGCCATGTGTGAGATTATGATTTAATTAAACCTCCAACCAGAGAAGCAAATGTGTCTTCATAGATGAAGCTTCATTTTAAGACTTGTTTAGTCTTCCAGAAATATGGTTAATTGGCAATATGCCTAATGATCAAGAGGAAGTTTAAATGCTTGTCCAAAAAAGGGAAGTTTTATCTACTTCATTATCTTTTATGGTTTCAGGGTATCTAGTCCTTTCATATGCCACCCTGTTACAATCCCCGTTGATGTTACTGCTGGACTAGTTAGGTCCCAGAGGAAAACCTGGTTTGATGGATCCTAACTGCATTTTTTTTTTTTTTTTAGAAGTGATGGATGGTAGTTCTTGAGTAGATTCACAGGACTTTGCTGATTAACTTTTAACTAAGGAATTAAATGTTTATTAAACAAAAAATTATAATGCCGCTTTCACTCAAAAGCTTTCAAGAATCCACCTTCAGCATTTCAGTTTCTCCTTGAGTTCCTTTCCCCTGGATCACTACGGGGGTTCAAGCTTCACCTTTCATGAATATCTTTATGACTTAATGACAGTCGTGAAGTTTGATTTTGGGGACTGGCAAAGGGAACAGCTGAAAAATAGGGCTGGAATGGAAGGCTATCATGGTGGTTTGAATTTTAATGGCATGAATCTTGGAGAGGTGGATAAGCCTGTACCTAAATCAATTTATTTTAAACCTAAATCTTTATTTCCGTAATTTTTTCTCCCATTAATGGTAATGATAAAATGTAACAAATTATTGTTTTAATTTAAAGTCATTATTTGACCTCGGTTGGATCCATACGACCAATTCACTTGAGAACAATTGCTCATATCTTCCGCCCAATAATTTTCAGCTACTTCATCAATGACCATTCCTCCAACATATGATCAGAAGTGGGGATATTCACTGATGATACACAATGCTCAGTACCATTTGCGATTCCACAGGTACTGAAGCAGTCCATGTTGAAGTGCGGCAATACCTGGACAATATCGGCTTGGACTGACAAGTGGCAAGTAACTATTGCACCACGCAAGCACCAGACAATGACCATCTCTAACAAGAGCGAATCTAACCATCTCCTGTCTGATATTCAATGGCATTAACATCGCTGAATCTCCCACTATCAACTTCCTGGATGGTGGGTGGGTGGGGGGGTTAACCATTGACCCGAAACTGAATTGGCTGACCATATAAATACTGTGGCTATAAGAGCAAAGAGATTGGGAATTCTGGAGGGAGTAAATCTCCTCCTGACTTCCCAAAGCCATCTCTACCATCTGCAAAGCAGTCAGGATGGAATATTTTCTACTTGCCTGGATAGATGCAGCACCAATATTCAAGAAGTGTTGACATCATCCAGGGCACAGCATCCCGCTTGATTGGTATCCCATTCACCTTCAACATTCATTCCCTCCACCAGCACTATACACACTGTTCAGTCTATAAGGTGCACTGCAGCTACTTTCTAAGCTCCTTCGATAGCATCTTCCACACCCATGACCTTTATCACCTAGAAGGACAAGGGCAGCAGGTTCACAGGAAACCACAACCCTCAAGTTCCCTTCTAAGCCCTACATCAACCTGACTTTGAGCTATGTCATCATTCCTTCAAGGGGTCGAAATCTTGGAAATCTCTTCCTAACAGCACTGTGGATGTACCTACACCACATGGACTACAGCTATTCAAGGAGACTGCTCATCACCACCTTCTCCAGGGCAATTATGGGTGGACAATAAATGTTGGCCTTGCCAGTGAGGCCAATATCCCCAAATTAATATTGACTAGTTTGACTGCTTTTATCATAAGCTAAGATCTAGCTTTTTTAAGAATAAAAATTATTTTATGGCTTTTATAATAGTCTTCACTGGAACTGTAGTTCGAGATAAATTACCACAGGATTCGTATAAATTGAGCTTCATTTTGCATTTCTCTATGGTGATGAATGAAAAGCCTATCTGCTTAATTTGGAAATAATAAGCAGCTAGGTGAAGACAATGTAAAGCTAACAAGAGTGATAAATACATTGTTATGTAAAGTTAAATCGTTTAAATCGGTACTGATGTTTTATGGCAGCTACGTTTGTTCATTCTTGCCCTATAATTGCTTCTGTGAAGATGTTCTTTGTGATTGCCTATGCAATAGCTGCATCATCAGAATCATTTTCTGAGGGTTTGAACTCATTGTGAAACCTTCAAAAATAGTGGTGGTTGAAAGCCATAGGTGTGCCGGGGCCTCTGTTAATTCAAACTACTTTTATGAATAATGGTCAGCAGCAGGGCAGCCTGTGTGACTTGTGGGATTAAATGTAGGCATTGTATATTTCCAGTAAATCCGTTAATAGTGTGGAAGAAAATGAAGGAGAGTAGAGTGCTGGCTGGAATTAGCCCTCAGTGATACAGAGCTGGAAGGAGCACCATTGCTCCCACTGGCTCTACAGAAACAATTTTTAAACTTTCCCTATGATTTCTTCAGCCTCCACATTGATATATATTGTGCCAGCTTCAGCTGAAAATTGGAAGCAGACCAATATTTAGTCTAATGTGTCCCAATAGTTAATGTGGCCTGTACCAAGTTTCAGGGTTTCTGGTCGGGTCCAGCGTTTAAAGTTAGATTGACAACCTTGCTCATGTGAAATTGAAACTAAACATGACATTTATGCCAGCAACTTAATGTAGCATTTTATTCGGTGTATATCAAATTATTGTGTTTCACCTATTGTCTGGCAGGTTTTTTGCTATGCATTGAGTTCCGATGATGGCACTAATTTTCGTGTGAAGGTGGTTGCTGAAGCTAATCATTTTGTGGACCTATCCCAGGTAAGAACAAGTGGCATGTACATTTCAGGTGCAATAAACATTGATTGGGAATTTGTACACCATGTAATTCCATCATAGTGTATTTCTACTTCTTATTGCCTAGATCGCGATCTGTGCAGTTATGGTCCAGGGTTTAATTTGTAGCCTACGAAAGGCAAGCTCAGTATAACAGCATTACCGTTTAATGCCTTTGGAGCTCAAAACAGCACCAAAGAACAAATGGTCCATTTTTTCCCTTTGTTTTCCTTTTTTCACTTTCATTAAATTCCTTTCTGAAAATCCATCTTGTGATCAAGGAGTAGAGTAGATGTTAGTATATTCGTTTTGCTTTTGTCCCTGTTATTTTCACTTCAGTAGTGGGTTGGAGATTTAACTGTGCTGTCTGTCAAGCAAACTAGTGGCACTTGTTTTTATTGTGACCTAGTCAGGTTTTGTTTTTATTATATAGACTCTAGGTTGCAGAATTTGATGCTCTCCCCAGGGATGAGAAGGCTCAGGGTGGAGAGCCTGTCAACTTCACCTCTCCTAATTATGGGGTGGAAATAATGTAGCAATCCAGGTGTTTCTGTCAGCGAGACTACACTCTTCCTGCATAGACTGCATGTAGAGGTTCCTTTGCAATCATGATTTGATGAGAACTTCCACTTCTGTGCTGTGCTATTCGTCTCTCTGTAAAAATCATTGAAAAGTTTGCATCTGGTTGAATAAGGTGTAACTGATTTTTTTAAATGGTGTTCTAACTTCATAATTGTTTATAAATACACTACAGTAAAATGATAATAAATGGTTTGAAGTTCCTAATTTATTGTGTGCACATGCTTCCTGATGCGTTTGCTGATCTCACTGCTGTTGCATGTCAAGATATCCCCTTGATTTGGTGCCAAATTTAAAATGCCGCCTCGAGCATAAAATGATGCCATAAAGATTGCTGTGTCTTTGTGAACAGCTTTCTTGGGTCAGCGGTGAATACATTTGATTTGTTGCTAATGGCACAATCTGGGCTAATGACCTCTATTCACTGCTCATTTGTACTCCCTACATTTAACTGTACAGTTATTGTGCAATTTAAGGCCTAATTAGTTACTACTTGTTTAGTGGCCCTTCAATGACCAGTTGAATCATTTGGTGTTATTAGTAAGGAAACATTAAGTTCTAAATTGCATCACCTTCCCTAGAAATATCTCAACAGTTTACAAGACAAAAGACTACTACCTAAAGAAATGCAAAATTAATTGGAGCGACAGACCCCTTTCATCATTAGATTTGGCCTTGACTTGCCTTTCCCTTCTGTCGGTACAGAGGCGAGGGTATCTGGTCTCTCCAGCACAAAGTTTAGTGCTTGTACCATTTGATTTTTGTAGAAATGTGTTGTGAAATGTTTAAATAATCAGAGTATCCACCCCCCTCCCTGTACATTGGTACTGAGGGGAAGATACCCAGTTTCTCCAACACAAAATTAGCGTTTGTACTCTTTGGCCTTGTATATATTGTTCACTGTTTTAATAAAAAGATATGGCCAAAAAAAAAAATTGAAATGTGTAAACTAGCACTGCTGCTTGAAGAGGAAGATGTGTTGGGAATGGTGTATGCTCCAGATTAAGCTGTCGGAAATAAAATTGAAGGCTTCTGTCGGGCAAATTTACTGGAGTGTAGCACTATTCGGTAGAGAAGATGTGAGAAGAGATCAGATCAGTCCATAAGAAGGTCGTTTATGAATCTGCAGACAGCGGGAAGAAGCTGTTTTTGAACATGTAAGAGCGTGTTTTCAGACTTTTGTATCTCCTGCCTGATGGATGAAGTTGGAAGAGTGAATAAGATGGGTGGGAGGGTTCTTTGATTATGCTGCCAGCTGGAGATGTAGAAAGAGTCTGGATGGGAGGCAGGTTCGTGTGATGGACTGGGCGGTGTTCAGGTCTCTCTGTAGTTTCTTCGGTCTTGGGCCGAGCAGTTGCCATACAAGGCTGTGACGCTGCCAGATAGGATGCTTTCTATGGTGCATCTGTGAAAGTTGGCAAAAGTCAGTGTGGGCATGCCGAATTTCCTTAGTTGCCTGAGAAAGTACAGGCGCTCTTGTGCCGTCTTGGTCGTAGCGTCAACGTGGGTGGACCAGGGCAGAGTTTTGTTGATGTGCACACCTAGGAATTTGAAGCTGTCAACCATCTCCACCTCGACCCTGTTGATGCAGACAGGAGTATGTACGATACTTTGTTTCCTGAAGTCAATGGCCAGCACTTTAGTTCTGCTGGCATTGATGGAGAGATTGGTGTCGTTATACCACTCCACTAGGTTCTTTATCTCCCTCCTGTATTCTGACTCATCGTTGTTCAACTATTGTGTGGAGGAGGTGTTGTTTATCCTTACTGATTGTGGTCAATAGGTCAGAAAGTCGAGGATCCAGTTGCAGAGTGAGGAGCCAAGTCCTAGGTTTTGGAGCTTTGATATGAGCTTGGCTGGGATTATGGTGTTGAAGGCAGAGCTGTAGTCAATAAATAGGAGTGATGTAGGAGTCCTTGTTGCTCCAGGGATGAGTGTAGGGCCAGGGAGATGACGTCTGTTGTGAACCGGTTGTGGTGACATGTGAATTGCAGTGGATCGAGGCATACTGGGAGTATGGAGCGACTGTGCCTCATGACCAATCTCTCGAAGCACTTTATGATGAATGTCAAGGCCACTGGATGGTAGTCGTTGAGGCACTTTGCCTAATTCCCCCCAAAAAAGAATAGTCACCTGGAACGCCAGGGGCCTCGATGGCCTGGTTAAAAGATCCAGAGTCATAGATTTTACACTGCAGAAGGGGGCCATTTAGACCATTGAGTCTGCACCGACCCTTGGAAAGAGCACCCTACTTAAGCCCACGCCTCCACCCTATCCCCGTGGACCAAGTAACCCCACCTAACCTTTTTGGACACTAAGGGACAATTTAGCATGGCCAATCTTCGCCCATCATAAAAGTCTGAAGGGCGATATATTTTTCCTACGAGACACGCGTGTTGGAGAAGGACCGACTTGAGGGTAACGCAGAGCTGGATAGGACAGATGTATCAAGCGTGCTATGGTACGAGGGCAATGGGGATGTCCATACTGTTGGCAAAGGACGACCTTTACATTGGGAAACAGGGATGAACCCGGGGTATGGTATGTAATGGTTAGCGGTGTCCTGGAAGGGACAGTGATTTGTAAACCGAATCACTCCTAACTGGGATGACGCCGGCTTCATAAGAACAACCATGACTGAGAGGGGGCAGCATGGTAGCCTTGTGGATAGCACAATTGCTTCACAGCTCCAGGGTCCCAGGTTCGATTCCGGCTTGGGTCACTGTCTGTGCGGAGTCTGCACATCCTCCCCGTGTGTGCGTGGGTTTCCTCTGGGTGCTCCGGTTTCCTCCCACAGTCCAAAGATGTGCAGGTTAGGTGGATTGGCCATGCTAAATTGCCCTTAGTGTCCAAAATTGCCCTTAGTGTTGGGTGGGGTTACTGGGTTATGGGGATAGGGTGGCGGTGTTGACCTTGGGTAGGGTGCTCTTTCCAAGAGCCGGTGCGGACTCGATTGGCCGAATGGCCTCCTTCTGCACTGTAAATTCTATATCTATATCTATATGCAAGACCCAAGGACTGATAAATCCAGCCCCAAATCAGGGAAACAATCGGCAATGGCTGAGGAACTGAACACCTTTGTGGAGCAGATGGGAGGGTAAACCTGTGGAGGCTCAATCATCGAGGGGGAAGGAGTTCTCCTTCTCCCAAGCCCACAAAGTATATTCCCGTATTGACTTCTTTGCAGTTGGTAAATTGTTGCTTCCAGGGGTAGTGGGGGCAGAATATTCCGCAATCGTAATCTCGGACCATGCACCACACTACATGGATGTGAGGTTCGAGATGGGCTGAGCCCAGCGCCCCCCATGGAGGCTGGACACAGCCTCCTCAGCGACGAGGTGTTCTGCAAAAGAATATCATAAGCCATTGATGGGTATATAACCTGCAACCGAAATAGGAAGGTGTCGCTCTCCATCTTCTGGAAGGCACTGAAGGCGGTGATAAGGGTGAAATAGTTGCATTCAGGGCACTTAGGGACAGGAAGGAGAGGACGGCTAGGCAACGGCTGATTGACTCCATATTGGATGTGGATCGACGATACTCCACCGCCCTGACCGTGGAACTACAGAAGAGAATCTGCAGCGAACAACTCCAAATGGAATTTGACCTGCTCTCCACCTGGAAAGCAGTGAACCAACTCCGCCAGACACAGGGATCCTCTATGGACATGGAGACTGACGTCTATGAACATGGAGACAAGCCCACCAGCTGAGAAAGCAGGCAGCTTTGAAGGAGATAACACAGGAACAGCAAGTTAGTCACGGCAGCAGGCAGAATCCATGAGGCCGTAGCGACTTAATACCTCTGAGCCCCCGGAGGGGAACTTGGAAGATGAAGCGCTTTCTCAATGGGCTGGACAGACCAGCTGTGGAGGAGGAAAAGAGACAGAACTGGAAACACCACTGGAACTAGGGGAAGTCATAGGAGAGCATCTAATCCATGTAGTTGGGGAAGGCACTGACTGGGTCCATATGCATTTCTGGTGGATTTCTGTAAAGAATTCGAGGCAGCACTGACCCCGCATTTGTGGGAGATGTTCAATGACTCACTGTCGAGCTGCACTCTGCTGCCCACATTGGCGCAGGCCTTAAGATCACTGATCCCTAGAAAAGGACAAAGACCCGACTGAGTTCGAGTAATCTAGGCCCATCTAACGCTATAGTCCTGGCGAAGCTCCTGGCAAGGCAAATGGAGAATTGCGTGCCAGAGGTAGTCGTGGAGGATCAGACAGGCTTTGTTGAGGGCAGGCAGCTAATGGCGAACTGCAGGTACTTGCTGAACATGATGACACCAGAAGTGTTCATCTGCCTGATTGCAGAGAAGGCCTTTGACAAAGTCGAATGGAGGTACCAGAACGGTTTGGGTTTGAACCAGGGTTCACTTCATGGGTGAATCAACTGTACTGTACTCGGTGAGCGTCCGGACAAAAGCCATCAGCTCTGAATATCTCCGGCTGCACAGAGGTCCAAGGTGCCCGGTGGTGTTGGCCACTCTTGAGGATGGGGAATCAACACCGGCACATTTCTATCTGGGTGCAATATCTACTATGGCCCCCATTTGTAAAAAAACAAAATTCACCCTTCAACAATAGACGCTTCCTTTAAAAGATGGAGGCAAGATGATGGGGTACTGACGTTAGGGAACCTATACATAGAGAAGCAACTCTGGGGGAACTAGCTGGCGAGCTCCAGCTCCCGAAAGGGAACAAGCTCTGGTACAGGCAACTAAGGAACTTCCTCTGCAATGAGACTGCAACATTCCCCCAGGGACTTGTACACATCCGACTGGACAGACTTTTAACATTGGACAAACTAGGGGATGGTAGCTGCGCTGACCAGTACAGACGACTGCTAGAGGAGATAAGGGCCGCGCTGGATGAGACTTGGGAAAAGTGTGAGGAAGAACTAAGCATGGAGGTAGGGGAGGACTCTGGATCGAAGCACTGTTTCGGGCGAACTCCACCTCGTGCTCAGGGATGAGCCTAATGCAGTTGTAGGTCGTGCATAGGGCGCACAAACGGGTTCTTTGAGGTGGACGACAAATGTGAACGGTGCCAAGGAGACCCCGACAACGACACCCACATTCTGGTCCTGTCCCAGACTTGTCGAGTACTGGACCAGCTTTTTCAAGGCCATGTCCAAGATTGTGGGGTGAGGGTGGAGCCATGCCCACGAGTGACGGTCTTTGGTGCGTCGGAACAGCCAGAGCTCTTTATGGGACAGGGGCAGGCGCCTTTGCCCACCGGAGACTCCTGCTCAACTGGAGATCAGCACCACCCAAGGCTGCAGACTGGCAGGCCGACTTAGCGGAATTCCTCAAATTGGAAAAGGTGGCAGAGGAACCAAAAAGCGCAGAATGAAAGAGAACCCATCGGTGTGGTCACAACAACAACAACAGGGTACGCCTTGGTGGCTGCAAACACCCCTGGTATGTTTTAATACCATGGGGCTATATGTAAATAGTCAAACAGTACGGTTGTAGGATCCGATTACTGGGAGCCCGCCCCGTAACTGTGTATATATGTTTACTATGTATTCGTACCAGATTAATTTGTTTTTCCCTTTCGTTATTTTATTTTCCTGTATGCATTTTTGATTTTTTTTTTTTTTGCAATGTTGTCACAATCCAAGGCAAAAACCAACAAATTTTTTTATTTTTTTTTACATCCATCGACTCTTTATTTCCTGTTGCTGAGATTATTTCGGATCCAACTTGTCACTTTCCCCTGTGTCCCATGGGATTTCACTTTCCTGATTAGTCCGCTGTATAGAACCTTGTCAAATGCCTTCCCAAAATCCATGTAGAGAACATCCACTTCACCGTCTTCATCAATCTTTCTTGCTACTTCGTCAAACAAATTGATTTTAACTAAGTAAGATACGATCTTGGCTATCCGTGATCAACTTTCCAAGTGACGATTTATCCTGTGTCTTCGAATTGGTTCCAATAACTTGCCTACGACCAAAGTCAGACTGACTGGCCTATAATTTTCTGGCCTGTCCCTCACACCATTTTTAAATAATGGTGCAGGGTTTCATGTTTGTAGTCCCTCATTTCTACCTGGTGAGAATTGGAAACTGACCATCTGAGCAACCGCAGTTCTCGCCCTAGCTTCATTTAACAGCTTGGGCTACAATCCATCTGGCCCTGGTGAATTATTTGCCTTCAGGGTGGTCAGTGCCTCCAGTTCAGTTATGCTTATTCTATCTAATATTTCACACTCCTCTTTAACTTGAATGATCCCTTGGTAAGACTGACACAAAGTACTATGAGAACCCTGCCCACACCTGCATCAACGCATAAGTTACCATGTACATCTCTAATGGGCCCTATTCTTTCCTCAGTTATTTTCCTGCTCTTAATGTACTGGTATAACATCTTTGGGTTACCTGTATGAGTATTTTCTTGAATCCTCTCTTTGCTTTCCTAATTTCCATTTTTACGTCCCTCTTTACCATCTATGCTCACAGGCTTTCTATAGTATTAAGCTTAGTCTTTAATTTCTGTATATGTTGTTTGGGAAAGGAGAATTAGGGTTAAATAGTTTTTTTTCAGTCTCCAGTCCTAACTTTATACACAGGCATTGAAGACCCATGTGCTGCAGTACAGCCTGCTGATTGCTGACATTTTCATGTATGTGTTCAACACCTGATGTTCCCAGAGCCTTTCGGGTTCTCCTGTGTGAAGGGTATATTTATCAAAAGATTAAAGATACCATGTTGTATGTAGATGTGTCGCTGGTATATGACACAAACCCGCTGCAGTATAATCAGGCTAGATCTAGAGACCGTGAAGGACTGTGCCGGCTGAGATCTCAAATTCCTTGTATTTGAGTAAAGCGCAGCTTACTTTTTAAAAAAATATATTTTATTGAAAATTTTTGGCCAACCATCACAGTACATTGTGTATCCTTTACACAGTAATATCACAATATAAGTAACAATCGCCAGTTTTATAAACAAGAAATAAATAATATATAAACAAAAACAAAACTAAATGGCAACTGCCTTGTCCCAGATAAATATTCTCCAAAAATATATTTTAACCGTCCAATATACAATTATCTATAACAACAACCTATACATATTATACTTATATATTAACATCCCTGAGAATCCCTCTGGTTCCCCCCCCCCCCCCCCCCCCCCCCCCCAGGTCTCCACACCCGGGGGCTTGGCTTCCTTCCACATCAACAGTATCCTGCGCCGGGCTACTAGGGATGCAAAGGCCAAAACATCAGCCTCTTTCGCCTCCTGCACTCCCGGCTCTTCTGCAACCCCGAATATAGCCAACCCCCAGCTTGGTTTGACCTGGACCCCCACCACCTTCGAAAGCACCTTTGTCACCCCCACCCAAAACCCCTGTAGTGCCGGACATGACCAGAACATGTGGGTGTGATTCGCTGGGCTTCTCGAGCATCTCGCACACCTATCCTCTACTCCAAAAAATTTACTGAGCCGTGCTCCAGTCATATGCGCCCTGTGTAACACCTTAAATTGTATCAGGCTTAGCCTGGCACACGAGGACGATGAGTTTACCCTACTTAGGGCATCCGCCCACAGCCCCTCCTCAATCTCCTCCCCCAGCTCCTCTTCCCATTTCCCTTTCAGCTCATCTACCATAATCTCCCCCTCGTCCCTCATTTCCCTATATATGTCTGATACCTTACCGTCCCCCACCCATGTCTTTGAGATCACTCTGTCCTGCACCTCCTGCGTCGGGAGCTGCGGGAATTCCCTCACCTGTTGCCTCGCAAAAGGCCTCAGTTGCATATACCGGAATGCATTCCCTTGGAGCAACCCATATTTCTCGGTCAGCGCTCCCAGACTTGCAAACGTCCCATCTACAAACAGATCTCTCAATTGTGTTACTCCTGCTCTTTGCCATGTTCCAAATCCCCCATCCATTCTCCCCGGAGCAAACCTATGATTATTTCTTATCGAGGACCACACCGAGGCTCCCGTCTTTCCCCTATGCCGTCTCCATTGCCCCCAAATTTTCAGAGTAGCCACCACCACCGGGCTTGTGGTGTATTTCTTCGGTGAGAACGGCAACGGCGCCGTCACCATGGCTTGTAGGCAAGTCCCCCTACAGGACGCCTTCTCCAATCTCTTCCACGCCGCTCCCTCCTCTTCTCCCATCCACTTACATACCATTGAGATGTTGGCGGCCCAGTAGTACTCACTCGGGCTTGGTACCGCCAGCCCCCCCCCCCCCCCCCCCCCCCTTATCCCTACTACGCTGCAAAAATCCCTTCCTCACTCTCGGGGTCTTCCCGGCCCACACAAAACTCATGATACTCTTCTCAATCCTTTTGAAAAAAGCCTTCGTGATCACCACCGGGAGGCACTGAAACACAAAGAGGAATCTCGGGAGGACCACCATTTTAACCGCTTGTACCCTCCCTGCCAGTGACAGGGATACCATGTCCCATCTCTTGAAGTCCTCCTCCATCTGTTCCACCAACCTCGTTAAGTTTAACCTATGCAATGTACCCCAATTCTTGGCTATCTGGATCCCCAAGTAGCGAAAGTCCCTTGTTACCTTCCTCAGCGTTAAGTCCTCTATTTCTCTGCTCTGCTCCCCTGGATGCACCACAAACAGCTCACTTTTCCCCATGTTCAGCTTATATCCTGAAAATTCTCCAAACTCCCCAAGTATCCGCATTATCTCTGGCATCCCCTCCGCCGGGTCCGCCACAGACACCAATAAATCGTCCGCGTAAAGAGATACCCGGTGTTCCTCTCCTCCCCTGAGTACTCCCCTCCACTTCCTGGAACCCCTCAATGCTATTGCCAGGGGCTCAATCGCCAGTGCAAACAATAATGGGGACAGAGGACATCCCTTCCTCGTCCCTCCTATGGAGCCGAAAATACGCAGACCCCCGTCCATTCGTAACCACGCTCGCCATCGGGGCCCTATACAGCAGCTGTACCCATCTAATATACTCATCTCCAAAGCCAAATCTCCTCAACACCTCCCACAAATAATCCCACTCCACTCTATCAAATGCTTTCTCGGCATCCATCGCCACCACTATCTCCGCTTCCCCCTCTGGTGGGGGCATCATCATTACCCCTAGCAGCCTCCGTATATTCGTATTCAGCTGTCTCCCCTTCACAAACCCAGTTTGGTCCTCATGGACTACCCCTGGGACACAATCCTCTATCCTCATTGCCGTTACCTTGGCCAGAATCTTGGCGTCTACATTTAGGAGG
Organism: Scyliorhinus torazame; assembly: GCF_047496885.1. Lineage (NCBI taxonomy): Eukaryota > Metazoa > Chordata > Chondrichthyes > Carcharhiniformes > Scyliorhinidae > Scyliorhinus > Scyliorhinus torazame. The sequence continues at coordinate 262,478,870 of NC_092711.1, forward strand.
GAAATAGGTCTATAGGACCCGCAGTGCAGCGGGTCTTTTTCCTTCTTTAGGAGAAGCGATATCGTTGCCTCCGACATAGTCGGGGGCAGCTGTCCCCTTTCCTTCGCCTCATTAAAGGTTCTCATCAGTATCGGGGCAAGCAAGTCCACATATTTCCTATAAAATTCGACTGGAAATCCATCTGGTCCCGGAGCCTTCCCCGCCTGCATACTCCTAATTCCTTTCACTACTTCCTCTCTCTCGATCTGTGCTCCCAGTCCCACCCTCTCCTGCTCCTCCACCTTAGGAAATTCCAGCCGGTCCAGGAAGCACATCATTCTCTCCTTCCCATCCGGGGGCCGAGCTTCGTATAATCTTTTATAGAATGCCTTGAACACTCCATTCACTCTCTCCGCTCCCCGCTCCATCTCTCCTTCCCCATCCCTCACTCCCCCTATTTCCCTCGCTGCTCCCCTTTTCCTCAATTGATGGGCCAGCAACCTGCTCGCCTTCTCCCCATACTCATACTGTACACCCTGTGCCTTCCTCCACTGTGCTTCTGCAGTACCCGTTGTCAGCAAGTCAAATTCTACGTGTAACCTTTGCCTTTCCCTGTACAGTCCCTCCTCCGGTGCCTCCGCATATTGCCTGTCCACCCTCAGAAGTTCTTGCAGCAACCGCTCCCGTTCCCTCCTCTCCTGCTTTCCTTTATGTGCCCTTATTGATATCAGCTCCCCTCTAACCACTGCCTTCAGCGCCTCCCAGACCATTCCCACGTGGACCTCCCCATTATCATTGAGTTCCAAGTATTTTTCAATGCACCCCCTCACCCTTAGACACACCCCTTCATCTGCCATTAGTCCCATGTCCATTCTCCAGGGTGGACGCCCTTCTGTTTCCTCCCCGATCTCCAAGTCTACCCAATGTGGAGCGTGATCTGAAATGGCTATAGCCGTATACTCCGTCCCCCTCACCTTCGGGATCAACGCCCTTCCCAGGACAAAAAAGTCTATTCGCGAATAAACTTTGTGGACATGGGAGAAAAACGAAAACTCCTTACTCCTAGGTCAGCTAAATCTCCACGGGTCTTCTACTCCCATCTGCTCCATAAAATCTTTAAGCACCTTGGTTACAGCCGGCCTCCTTCCAGTCCTGGATCTCGACCTGTCCAGCCCTGGCTCCAGCACCGTATTAAAATCTCCCCCCATTACCAACTTTCCCACCTCTAGGTCCGGGATGCGTCCTAGCATGCGCCTCATAAAATTGGCATCATCCCAGTTCGGGGCATATACGTTTACCAAGACCACCGCCTCCCCCTGTAATTTGCCACTCACCATCACTTATCTGCCCCCGCTAACCGCCACTATGGTCTTTGCCTCAAACATAACCCGCTTCCCCACTAGTATTGCCACCCCCCCTGTTTTTCGCATCTAGCCCCGAATGAAACACCTGCCCCACCCATCCTTTGCGTAGTCTAACCTGGTCTATAAGTTTCAAGTGCGTCTCTTGTAACATAACCACGTCTGCCTTAAGTTTCTTAGGGTGTGCGAGTACTCGTGCCCTTTTATCGGCCCGTTCAGCCCTCTCACATTCCACGTGATCAACCGGGTTGGGGGGCTTTTTACCCCCCCCCCTTGTCGATTAGCCATCCCCTTTTTCCAGCTCCTCACCCGGTTCCCACGCAGCTGTGTCACCCCCCAGGCGGCGCCCCCCCCCGCCCACCCCACCCCATTCCGGCTCTCCCCTCTCCCCAGCAGCAGCAACCCAGTAACTCTTCCCCCCCCCCCCCCCCCCCCCCCCCCTCCCACCCCACCCCCGCTGGATCCCCCACTAGTGTAGTTACACCCCCCATGTTGCTCCCAGAAGTCAGCAAACTCTGGCCGACCTTGGCTTCCCCCCGTGACCTCGGCTCGCACCGTGCGACGCCACCTCCTTCCTGCTCCCCTATTCCCGCCATGATTATAATAGCGCGGGAACAAAGCCCGCGTTTCCCTTTTGGCCCCGCCCCCCATGGCCAACGCCCCATCTCCTCCACCTCCCTTCCTCCCTCCACCACCACCTGTGGAAGAGAGAAAAGTTACCGCATCGCAGGATTAATAACATAAGACTCATCATTCCCCCCCCCTCTTCGCCCCCCATACTCGCCCCACCACTTTGTTTCAAACGTTCTTTTTTAGTAACCCGCTTATTCCAGTTTTTCTTCCACAATAAAAGTCCACGCCTCATCCGCCGTCTCAAAGTAGTGGTGCCTCCCTTGATATGTGACCCACAGTCTTGCCGGTTGTAGCATTCCAAATTTTATCTTTTTGTGAAGCACTGCCTTGGCCCGATTAAAGCTCGCCCTCCTTCTCGCCACCTCCGCACTCCAGTCTTGATATACGCGGATCACCGCGTTCTCCCACCTACTGCTCCGAGTTTTCTTTGCCCATCTACGGACCATCTCTTTGTCCTTAAAACGGAGGAATCTCACCACTATGGCTCTATGAATTTCTCCTGCTCTCGGTCCTCGCGCCATCACTCGGTATGCTCCCTCCACCTCCAGCGGACCCGCCGGGGCCTCCGCTCCCATTAACGAGTGCAGCATCGTGCTCACGTATGCCCCGACGTCTGCTCCTTCTACACCTTCAGGAAGACCAAGAATCCTTAAATTATTCCTCCTCGCGTTATTCTCCAGCACCTCCAATCTTTCCACACATCGTTTATGGTGTGCCTCGTGCATCTCCGTCTTCACCACCAGGCCCTGTATATCGTCCTCGTTCTCGGCAGCCTTTGCCTTCACGACCCGAAGCTCCCGCTCCTGGGTCTTTTGCTCATCTTTTAGCCCTTCGATCGCCTGTAATATTGGGGCCAACAGCTCCTTCTTCTCCTTTTTAAGCTCTTCCACGCAGCGTTTCAAGAACTCTTGTTGTTCAGGGCCCCATATTAAACTGCCACGTTCCGACGCCATCTTGGTTTTTGCTTGCCTTCCTTGTCGCTGCTCTAAAGGATTCACCGCAATCCGGCCACTTTCCTCTCCTTTTTCCATCCGTATCCAGGGGGGATTCCATTCTGGTTTACCGCACAGTGCTTTTAGCCGTTAAAATTGCCGTTGGGGCTCTTATTAAGAGCCCGAAAGTCCGTTCCACCGGGAGCTGCCGAAACGTGCGACTCAGCTGGTCATCGCCGCACCCGGAAGTCCAAAGCGCAGCTTACTTAAGGATGAACTTCCTTCCTAAAATACGGAGTTGAGATTCGTGTATCTCTGAATCACTCGCGGGGCATTTTTGGTCCATGGAGATGGTAATGTTTCTTTTAACTGTTCAGATCTGTTCACTGATGACCCATCATCCTCTAGCCTCTTACTTTCTAATAGACTGGATGGTTCTGGAAATTGAATTTTTAAAATTGTTAGACAAGCTGCTACATGAATAATGTAGGATTCGTATGAATCATTTGTATGATTTGAGTGTCAAACATTTTATTGCACCAGGGTTTGTCTTTAAATATTCTGCAGATCTTGTTACGCCTTCTGATAGTCCCCTAGAATACTGTCTTATTTGGGTTTCCTGTAGAATACATTTCCCTGTTGCATTTTTGTGCAGATCCCATGCAACGGCAAAGCAGCCGATCGTATTCATCAAGATGGAATTCACATTCTTGTTAACATGAATGGGTACACGAAAGGAGCACGGAATGAACTGTTTGCTCTTCGTCCAGCTCCTATACAGGTCTGTAACCAATTAATTCATTTAAAAGTTATGATGTAAATGAGATAATGGTAACCAAATTATTACATATTCTGCAAAGCACAATGTATCAGTTCAATACTGATATTCAACACTTAAGTGATGTTGAACATTTCCTTATTGTTCTTAGTCCTAGAGTTTACCTTAGTGTATTTAAGCCCTGCTTGATAGTAAGCTGAGTCTCCAAAAATTGTTGTTCTTTCCCTACCTCAACTGTGTTCTGCCAAATCCATCATCTTTGTCTTCACAGCTTTCCAGGATTTTGTTCAGTGCTTCGTTTACTTACCTTCTGGAATCTAAGATGCGCAAACTCCAAGCCATCCAGAATGTTTCACCCACATCTTTTACCCATTTTCTCAGTGCATTGAATTCAAAATGTCACCTTTGTCTTAACATCCCTCTCTGACGTATGCTGCTCCTTAACAATTTGGTTCCAACTTCTACCCTCTGTTCTTTGACACCATCTGTGAAGGGATATAGATAAGTGAGTGGGCGATAAGATTTGCAGATGGAGTGTAACGTGGGAAAATATGATTGTCCACTTTGCTGAGAAGCATAGAAAAGCAGAACATTATTTTAATTGGGAGACTTCAGAATGCTGCAGTATAGAGTGATCAGAGTGTCCTCATGAATCATAAAAAGCATGCAGATACAGCGAGTAAAAAATAGGGAAATTTTGTTTCAACTATATAGGCCCACACCGAGGGTACGGTGCAATTTAATTTCTTTATTTAAGGATGCACTTGCATTGGAGGCAGTTGAACGAAGGTTCCCAATGTTGCTTTCTGGGATAAGAGGAAAGCTTGAGCAGGTTCGACCTATACTTTTAGAGTTGAGAAGAATGAGGGGTGATCTTATTGAAACCAAACATTTCCCATCCACCACCACTCCTCCGCCTGGCTGAACTCGTTCTATCTCTCAACAACTTCTCCTTTAGCTCATCCCATTTTCTCAAATCAAAGGTGTAGCAATGGGTACCCGCATGGGTCCCAGCTACGCTTGCCTTTTTATGCGTATGTGGCACATTCCTTGTTCCAGGCCTACCTGGGTCCACTCTCGCAACTCCTTTACCGGTACATTGATGACTATTTTGGTGCTGCTTCATGCTCTCGTCTGAACCTGGAAAAATTCATCAACTTCTCTTCCAGTTTCCACCCCTCCGTCACTTTCACCTGGTCCATCTCAGACACTTCCCTTCCCTTCCTTGACCTTTTAAAAAAAATTTAAAGTACCCAATTAATTTTTTCCAATGAAGGGGCAATTTAGCATGGCCAATCCACCTACCCTGCAAATCTTTGGGTTGTGGGGGAGAAACCCACGCAAACATAGGGAGAATGTGCAAACTCCATACGGACAGTGACCGAGAGCTGGGATTGATCCTGGGACCTCGGCACCCTGAGGCAGCAGTGCTAACCACAGCGTCACCGTGCTGCCCTTTCCTTGACCTTTCTGTCCCCATTTCCGGCAATAGACTATCTACTAATATCCATTACAAACCCACTGACTCACACAGCTATCTGGACTACAGTTCTTTGCACCCTACACCCTGTAAGGACTCCATCCCTTTTCTCTCCGCTCCTTCGCCTCCGTCGCATTTGTTCCGATGATGCCACTTTCCAAAGTGGTGCATCAAAAATGGATACCTTCTTCCTCAACCGTGATTCCCACCTACAGTTGTTGACAGGGCCCGCAACACACCCCTCCCTCCCAGAGCAAGGCTAGAGTCCCACTCGTGCTCACATTTCACCCCACCAGCCCCCGCACGCAAAGCATAATCCTTCGCGATTTTTGCCAACTCCAGCGTGATGCCACCACAAAACAGATCTTCCCTTCACTCCCTCTGTCAGCATTCTGCAGAGACCGTTCCCTCCGAGATAATCTAGTCCACTCTTCCACCATACCCAACACCTCTCCCATCACCCATGGCACCTTCCCATCAATCGCAGTAGGTGTAACATCTACCCCATTACCTTTTCCATGCTTAACATCACAGCCCAAAACACTCATTCCAAGTTGAGCAGCGTTTCACTTGCACCCCTTTCAATTTGGTCTATTGCATTCACTGCTCCCAATGTGGTCTCTATATCGGAGAGACCAAACGCAGACTGGGTGATCGCTTTGCTGAGCACCCTCGGTCTGTGCGCATTCAGGACCCTGACCTTCCCATTGCTTGGCATTTTAACACACGACCCTGCTCCCATGCCCACATGTCTGTCCTTGGCCTGCTGCAATATTCCAGTGAAGCTCAATGCAAACTGGAGGAACAGCATCTCCTCTTCCGGTTAGGCACGCTACTGCCTTCCAGTCTCGAAGTCAAATTCAACAACTTCAGATGATTAGCTCTACCTCACCTCGGCCCCTTTGATTTCATTTTGTTTTTTTAAATAATTCAGTGTATCCAATTCATTTTTTCCAATTAAGGGGCAATTTTGGCATGGCCAATACACCTACCCTGCACATCTTTGGGTTGTGGGGGCGAAACCCACACAAACACGGGGAGAATGTGCAAACTCCACACGGTAAGTGACCCAGAGCTGGGATCGAACCTGGGACCTCGGCGCCGTGAAGCAGCAATGCTAACCACTGTGCTACCGTGCTACCCATTCCATTTCATTTTAATTGTCTTTTACATTTTATTTCTTGTCTTTCTTCATATATTTCCCCCCCACTATCTTATCCCCCCCCCTTCCTTACCTTTTCTCCCCTTTGCTTCCCCCTTCCCCTCCCCCCACATCTACAACTATCACAGTTTACTCTCTGATTTTAGTTTCTGTGCTGTTTGGCCTTTCACACCTTTTGTTCTCTCTGTGGGCTACCATTAGCACCTTGGCTTCTGTGGGTATTAGCACACCGTTCCCTTGGTTTCTAAACCTATGACTCCCCTTTCTATCCCCCCCTCCCCTCAGTATATATATTTCCCACTTTCTATCTCTTTTAGCTTTGACAATGGGCGATCTGGCCTCGAAACGTTAACTCTTCTCACCCTGCAGATGCTGCCAGACTTACTGAGATTTTCCAGCATTTTCTCTTGATTTTTAGGGACCTTGTTGGGTAGCTGCTGAGAGGATGTTTCCCCTCTTGGGGGAATCTAGACCTAGCGGCACAAGTTTAAAAATAATGGGTCTCCCATTTAAGACTGAAATGAGGAGGAATTTGTTTTCTAAATAGTGTTAATCTTTGGAATTCCTCAACCCAGGGATCAGTGAAGGTTGGGTCATTTAATATATTCAAGACTGAGATGAACAGATTTTTGATCTGTAAGAGGGATGAGGGTTATGGGGGACGGGCAGGAGGAGTTGCGGCTGTTCTCAGATGATACCTGATTCTATTGAATGGTTGAGTTGACTCATTTGGTCAAATAGCCCACTCCTATTTACTTTGTATGTATGTCGTTGGTCCCCACCACAAATTCTGTCCCTGAACCCATCACTCCATCCCTCCCTCTGGCAACTGAGGCTGAATCAAACTGCTCACAACCGTTGTATCATAATTAATGGATTTCCAACCGCATACCGACATCACCATGACCTGTAACTCCTATCTGACAGTGAGATGTCTTAGCTCATCTGATGGAATCCTCATCTATGCCTTTGTCATCTTTAGACGTGACTGTTTAAATGCACATTTGTTCAGCCTTTCACGTCTTACCCCCTCTAAGGTTATCCAAAACTCTGCTGCTCCATTCTTAATTACACCAAGTTCCATTCACCCATCACTCTTTTTGGCTTCTGGTCTAGCAATGCCTCAGTTTTTGCATTCTCAACTTGTTTTCAAATCCCTCCATTGTTCATTGCTGGTCCCTGCCTATCTCATCCTACAACTCTGCGAGATCTCTGCACTCCATCCATTTCTTCTTTCTTGCATATCTCGGATTTTCATTGCTCCACCATTTGGCAGCTCTGTTTTCAGGGTCTAGGCCCAGAGCTCTGGATTTTCCTTCACTAAACTTCTCTCTAACTCTCTTCTTTAAGGTGCTCCTTAAAACCTATCCCCCATAGCAGCCTTTTGCCATGTGTCCTAATCTTGTGCCATGACTCTCAAATTTCATAATGCTCCTCCCCGTGTCTGCGTGGGTTTCACCCCCACAAATCAAAGATGTGCAGGATAGGTGGATTGGCCACACTAAATTGCCCCTTAATTGGAAAAAATAATTGGGTACTCTAAATTTAAAAAAAAATGCATAATGAAATGAAAATGAAAAAAAAAATGCTCCAATTAAGCAACTTGGAGCATCTTACTGTGTTGCAGGTGCTTTGTAAATCCAAGTTAATAATGATTAGGTGCATTGGAGCATTTTGATACACCAAACGTTCTGTATAAATGTAGATGCCAGATCTTTTTGAATGAGAATATTTATCTTCTAGTGAGGGCACTGCCGTATCCTGCTTCCGTTCACTACATAATTTATGCAGCACAGCAATTAGATGTCCTCTATGGAGTAGCCAGATGCCAGATTTGTATTGCTCATTGTTTTGTTCATTGCTTGATATTCTAATGAGTACACTGTATAAATTAAACTGTAATTTTATGGAAAGGCCAGTGTTATATTGAAGTACATCTTTACATCCCTAGGCAATGTGGCTTGGTTATCCTGGAACAAGTGGAGCCCCATTCATGGATTACATTATAACCGACAAGGAAACATCACCACTTGATCTGGCAGACCAGTACTCCGAAAAGCTGGCCTACATGCCCAACACCTTCTTTATTGGAGACCATGCCAACATGTTCCCACACCTGAAGGTAATCTGTTGAACTGGCTTTTGTGTGTGTCTCCATTATCGGGTTTCTTTGAAACATCATGGTTGAGTTAGACCATAAGACATAGGAGCAGAATTAGGCCACTCGGCCCATAGAGTCTGCTCTGCCATTCAATCATGGCTGATATTTTTCTCATCCCCATTCTCCTGCCTTCTCCCCATAACCTCATCCCCTTATTGATCAAGAACCTATCTATCTCTGTCTTAAAGACACTCTCTGATTTGGCCTCCACAACCTTCTGTGGCGAAGAGTTCCACAGATTCTCCACCCTCTGGCTGAAGAAATTCTTCCTCATCTCTGCTTTAAAAGATTGTCACTTTTGGGTATATGATCCATTTCTGCATTATATTAGTAATTGTAAAAGTCAGTTATGAACGGAGTAAGAATGTCCACGGCCACAACTGTTAATTCTGCAATAGGTAACTAGAGAGCAAGGAACGAATATTGGGCATGGGCACAAACTGAGCTGCAACATAATTATGCCTTTTAGGCACTGCACTCTAATTTAGTCTGAAAAGCATTGTATTGAACTGTATAATTTAATGAACCAGTGTGTGCCAGCTACAAGATGCACTCAGCACCTCTTTGAGGCTTCTTTGGCAGCGCTTTCCAAACCTGGAATCTCTTCCATCTAGAAGAGCAAATTAACAAATGCATGGGAATAGAAGTTCCATTCCCAGTCACACCATCCTAACTTGGAACTGTATTGTTTTTCCTTCACTGTCACTGGGCCAGAATCCTGGAACACAATTCCAAACAGCACTATGGGTATACCTACACCACATGGACTGAAGTGGTTTACGAAACATAGAAAACATGGAAAATAGGAGCAAGAGTAGGCCATTTGGCCCTTCAAGCCTGCTCAACCATTCATTATGTTCCTGGCAGATCATTCAACCCAATAACCTATTCCTGTTACTCTCTTCCTTTACCCCCCTCCCCCTTCCCCATGTCCTTTGATCCCTTTAGCCTCAAGAGCTATATCTAACTCCTTGAAAGCATATAATGTTTTAGCCTCTACTGCTTTCTATGGTGGAGAATTCCACAGGCTCACCACATTCTGGGTGAGTAAATATCTCCTCACCTCAGTCCTAAATGGTCTATCCGTATCTTCAGACTGTGACCCCTGGTTCTGGACACCCTGCCATCGGGAACATCCTTTCTGCATAAACCTTGTCTCACCCTGTTATAATTTTACAGGTTTCAATGAGATTCCCACCTCATTCTTCTTCAAACTCCGGAGAATATAATCCGAAACGACTCAATCTCTTCCTATGTCAGTCCCACCATCCCCGGAATCAGTCTAGTAAACCTTCGCTGCACTCTCTCCATCGCAAGAACATCCTCAGAGAAAAGAGACCAGAACTGCACACACTATTCCAGGTGTGGTCTCAGAAAGCTGCAACTGCAGCTCCTGTACTTCAATCCCCTCGCTATGAAGGCCGACATACCATTGACTTTTTTTCCCCTTTTTTTATAACTTTAGAATACCCAATACATTTTTTCCAATTAAGGGGCAATTTAGCATGGCCAATCCACCTACCCTGCACATCTTTGGGTTGTGGGGGTGAAACCCATGCAAACATAGGGAGAATGTACAAACTCCACACAGACAGTGACCCAGGGCCGGGATCGAACCTGGTACCCCATTGCCGCCTTCAACACCTGTTGCACCTGCATGCTTACTTTCAGCGACTGGTGTACAAGGACACCCAGGTCTAGTTTCACATTCCGCTCTCAATCTATAGCTACTCAGATAATCGGCCTTCCGTTTTTGCCACCAAAGTGAATACATGATATCACATTTATCTACATTATGCTGTATCCGCCATGCATTTTGTCACTCAGCTTGTCCAAATCATACTGAAGCCACTCTGCATCCTCCTTACAACTCATCCTCCCACCCAGCTTTGAGTCATCTGCAAATTTGGAGACATTACATTTAGTTCCCTCATCTAAATCATTAATATACATTGTGAATAGCTGGGACCCCAGCACTGACCCCTGCGGTACCCCACTCATCACTGTCTGCTGCTTGGCAAAAGACCCGTTTATTTGTCCTTTTCCTGTTTGCCCATCCGTTTTCTCTCCATCTAAATACTCTATCCCTAATCCCATGTGCTTTAAATAAACACGCTATTATCTTATGTGGGACTTTGTCGAAAGCTTTCTGAAAGTCCAAACAAAGCAAGTCCACTGGCTGCCTCCCATCAGCTCTACTAGTTACATCCTCACAGAATTCCAGTAGTTTTGTCGAACATGATTTCCCTTTCGTAAATCCATGCTGACTCTGTCCGATCCTGCCACTGTTTTCAAGTGTTCTGCTATTACATCACCTTTTCCAAGGCAATTGAAGATCGGCAACAAATGCTGGCCTTGCCTGCGACATTCACGCCTTGGAAACAAATTAAAATAAGAAAAATACAGCTTTCAAATATATTTTTTATCTCAAAATGCTCAATGAGGCGATGAATACGTAGTATCATTTTTTCAGTTACAGTGCACTGCTGAGATTCCGAATATATGTTGAAAATCTTATTGTGAAGAAGGCAGACTTTTTTAGTCATTCCTTTGCACTTGATTCAGTAGAGCCCAACAAGTGGAAATAAGTTTAGACCATCATGGTGATCATAATTAATTATAACCCTAACTAGCGTGGATTTCTTTGAGCCTTTAACAATAGTCAGCAAGTGTGTTAATCTATTTATTCCTTGGTAATGTGTCTAAAATAGTTGAATTGTACTGAATGATGCTGTCCTAACAATATGTTGTGCTAAATATATGTAAATCATGAAATTAATTGAGCGTCTTCAGTAACTTAATGGTTTCTGTTCTATATATTTCACCTATCAAGTTTGCAGTAGTGTGTGTCATGTTCAATTTGACCTTGGTGGTGACTTAGAAGCATGAGAACAGGAGTAGGCAATTCAGCCCATTGTGCCTGCTCCAGCATTTAAAACGATCATGGCTGATCGGACACTTCAATGCCTTTTGCGTCCACTATCCCTGGAATTTTGCGTCCCAACTAATTGGGCTGTCATTTAGCGTATTCAATTTTTTTTTTCCCCAATTAAGGGGCAATTTAGCATAGCCAGTCCACCTAACCTGCACATCTTTGGTTGTGGGGGGAAACCCACGCAGACATGGGGAGAATGTGCAAACTTCACACGGACTGTGATCCAGGGCCGGGATTCAAACCCGGGTCCTCAGCGTTGTAGTCCCAGTGCTAACCACTGCGCCACATGCCACCCTGATTGTTGCTACTCTTAATTAATCTTCCTGACCTCCGATATAAATTGTGTTATCTTATATTCTAAATCCAAAGCAGTTATACTTGTGCTGGCTCTTTGAAAATGCTTCAAGTTAGTCCCACTGTTTACCCCACTCCCACACTTCCCCCATAACTCTCCAATTTTGGCTGTTGATATTTTGAGATATTGTCCTACAGAAGGTGAAGGGGCATGCCATCACTTGTGTTTAGGCAAATGTTAGTATTGCATATTAATGTGAAAATGATTGCATCTGCAAATTGAACACCCTTATCCATTGTGTAAAAGCAAGTGGCCCTGAGAAACCAACAGGTGATGTTCTTTCCAGATCTGATGTTTTGTAAATATAGGTGTGTTTTTTTTTGTTTTAGAAAAAGGCTGTGATTGACTTCAAGTCAAATGGACACATTTACGATAATAGAATTGTTCTGAATGGTATTGATCTAAAGGCGTTCCTGGACAGCCTGCCTGATGTCAAAGTAGTGAAGGTAAGAATGTAAATGCAGCTGCGTTAACTACGACAATTAAATTGAGCCAAGTTGAATTTAACACTTGTGTTTCCTTTTGGGTGTACATGAAGTGATAAATGAATGCAATTTTTTTTTTTTTTTTTTTTTTTTTGCTTCTGTTTTCATTTGGTCTGCTGAGCAACTAACAAGCTTGTTTTGTTTTAATGTCAATGGAGGTTGCTCACACTTGCCAATGGTAGAGTGACTTGCATGTCACTGTTCAAAGGTTCTTTGGCCACACCTTGGCCATTTTTTCACACTCCTTGGGTGCAGTTGTGTTTTCCTCAGCAAAAACATGCTGAGATGTTGGGTGGATGCCGCCTTTGTACATAAAGACGTTTGATTCAAACCAAATGTCTGTTCATGCGGCGGTAAATAAGCAAATTAATAGGGCGGAATTCTCTGTTGGCTGAAAAAAGGCGATTTGAGCGGAAAATCAGTTCTGCCAAGATAGTGGCTGCCGTTGGTTTGACGCCAAAACGCAATGCTCCAACACCTCGACAGCGGCGTGAATGCGTTCTGGAACGCATGTACAGTAAACACCGTTTGCATATAATTAGCGGGCCTCCGGGAGTTCTCTCCTCCAATGGGCTGAGTTCCCGACAGCGCGTTTCACTTGTGCTTTTAAAAATCGTGAAACTGGTGTGGTGGCTGATGGAGAGAGAAAGAGGAGGTAGGACCCGGAGAGGAGTGACTGCCGGCCCGGACACTGGCTGTGCTGGTTGGGTGGGGAGGGGGGCGGGCGGCACTGCTAGGGCCTAGGGAGGGAGGGGACGATGACGACGGGGGGGGGGGAAACAGGCCGAGTGGCCGGGGTGACCCCCCATAGGACTGGGGCGGTGTCCATGCACGTGCCACCGTTACTGCGGCATGCAAGGCCACCCAACCTGGCCCTTAGTTCTGCAGAGTGACACTGACCATATGGGCACCCGCACCCCATTCTGCCACCCGCCGGCGGCCCACTCAGGGCAACGTCCACAGTAACCCCTAGGGGGACTGCGGTGCCTACTCCTGGCGGGGGCAGTACTGGTCAATGTTATCCCTGACATCTGGGACATGCGCCAGGGCCAGAGGATCCCACGGTGCTGGCCACCGACGAGGGGGGGGGGGGGGGGCGGGGGGAGGGACAAGCGGCCTCCTGTGTACCGGCAGTGCTTGTCATTGAATGACCTGCTGGACCGGGCATGCCATCGAAGACCCCGGCTGAGCAAAGAGACAGTGCGGCATTTCTGCCAGATGATGGAACACTTGGCACCATGGGGTTATGGGGACTGACACCCGCTCCCCGTGACCGTCAAGGTGACGGTCGCCCTGAACTTCTACGCCACGAGATCCTTCTAGGCGCCTTCTCCGGATCGAACCTGTCGGGGATCTCTGTTGCACAGTGCTTAGCACTGTTGCATTGCAGCGCCAGGTTCCCGGTTCGATTCCCGCCTTCCGTCACTGTTTATGCGGATTCTGCACGTTCTCCCTGTGTCCCCGTGGGTTTCCTCTGGGTGCTTCGGTTTCCTCCCAGAAGTCCGGAAAGATGTGCTGTTAGGTAATTTGGACATTCTGAATTCTCCCTCTTGTGTACCTGAACAGGTGCCGGAATGTGGTGGTTAGAGGCTTTTCACAGTAACTTCATTGCAGTTAATGTAAGCCAACTTGTCACAATAATGATTATTATAATCTCTCTGACCTCGGTGCACAGATGCATCCTTGCCGTCTGAGTGAACCCAGACTACCCAGAGGGTCCGCTCATCTTCCCGGCCAGCCCACCCATCAGACCGAGCACCGAGGCAGGTTGTAACGGTGGCAACAGGTGTGCAATGTGAACAAATATGTACAGATTTGTGCTCTGGCCCCATAACTAAACTGTTCCCTGCAACCGTGCCAACTTAGCTAATGTCTAACTTTCTGGCATTATGGCCTCTAACGCTACATCTAGGTAGATCCCCAGACGGCACAGCAGGAGTGGAGGTGGCCTGCTGTGATTCCTGCCTGCAACCTGGGTCACCAGGTGGCGTGGTGCTGCCCTGTTCTGCCCGCTGGCGACCAGATGGCAGGGACAGGAGTGGGGCGGGGGGGGGGAAAGAGGAGTCTTGTGTGCTGCGGTGTTCCAGCATTTCCCTGCGGGAGTCACCAGCATGGGCTCCATGACCACCTCCTCCCTCGGGGTGCCCATTGGCCCCTGGGCTACTCCATGGGATGGGGGTGCGAGGGGACATATCCCCTGAGGCTCCCCTGCCACCTTCCACTGCCGGTTCTGGAGGCCCGCCCTGGTCTCAACCAGAGTCCGCACGCTCGCGGCCAGGAGCACAGGTAGTGGACCATTGTTGCTATCTTTACTTGCTATAAATATGGCAGTCAATAATGTTGCCCTTTTATCTAGATATCAATATATTGCTTTCAGAGTCGCCAGGTATCAAATGATATCACCCCACGGTTAAACCGGATATCGATCAAAGACCCCAACAACCAGTTAGTTAGTTCAAGGTCAATGATACTTTATTTACACGCAAGATTAACTTACACATGCAACATAAACACTACGCGCTAAACTACACCTAACAACTATGACAACCTGTACTTAACTTCAGGCACCTGGCTAAGGTCAGAGGAACAGTGGCCTTTGTTCGAATCTGGATCGGCTGGATCTGGAGAAGTAACTGCGGTTCGGCTAGGATCATCCGTCTGGTAGCGAGCGTTGAACTTGAACTTGCTTCTGGTCGTGGTGCTGCAGTTGGCGATGGACGTTGCCGGAGCGCCAGGTCCACAAGAGATCGAACACATGGCAGTGTCTCTCTTTATCCTTGGGAATTTTGCGCTCTTTTGGGCGGTCCTTAGGTTTGGACCCAATTAATTGGGCAATTCTCGATCACTGCCTTCGATCTGAGCCAATAAAGGGGCGGGTGCCTTGATAGCTGGGCGTGTCCTCAATGTTCATTGACCTTGCTGTTTATGCTTCCTGAGTATAGGGAGTGGCGCCGAAATGTCTGGGCTTGTATCGGTTACCTGAGTATCAAAACTTTGTCTTACGGAGA
This sequence comes from Scyliorhinus torazame, assembly GCF_047496885.1. NCBI lineage: Eukaryota > Metazoa > Chordata > Chondrichthyes > Carcharhiniformes > Scyliorhinidae > Scyliorhinus > Scyliorhinus torazame. The sequence goes on from NC_092711.1 coordinate 262,494,139, forward strand.
TGGGCCATTAAATGCTCGTCGGTTGGGGGTTTCGATGCTGTCTGGATTCTCTACTCACGAATATACATTCAGGCTCTGTGCCTGCCTGAATCTTACATTGTCCATACTTCCCTTTAGGCTTTGCAAACGTCCATGTTCCTTGTTGTAAGTGGCCATCCCAGATGGCTACAGTATGTCCTTCTGGGACTCAGCCACATCATGTTGCGACTGAACACTTTTGGGTTTGTGTCACATTAGCCAGTGACTGTGCCATTTCCCTCTGTGACTGGGCCACCTCCCTCTGTGTTGGCGCCATGTTGGCCAACGCCTGGTCAATGTTGTAGGCATTCCCAGCCATGGCCAGCTGTGACTGGTCCATGCTGCGAGGTCCCAGGTTCGATCCCGGCACTGGGTCACTGTCCGTGTGGAGTTTGCACATTCTTCCCATGTTTGCGTGGGTCTCACCCCCACAACCCAAAGATGTCGAAGGTTGGTGGATTGGCCATGCTCAATTGCCCCCCTTAATTGGAAAAAAATAATTGTGTACTCTTTAAAAAAAAATTTTATAAATAGGGAACAGACCCGTTAGCGCACCGCTCACACTTATCCTCAAACTCCTCAAAAAATCCGCTCATCCTGGCCTTGGTGAGGTGTATCCTAAATGTAACCTTTTAAAAAATAAATTTAGAGTACCCAATTCATTTTTTCCAATTAAGGGGCAATTTAGCGTGGCCAATCCACCTATCTTGCACATCTTTGGGTTGTGGAGGTGAAACCCAAGTAAATATGGGGCGAATGTGCAAACTCCCCACGGACAGTGACCCAGGGCCAGATCGAACCTGGCACCTCGAGGCTGTGATTCAGCAGTGCTAGCCACTACGCCACCATGCTGCCTTCTAAACGCAACCTTGAGTTGTACCAAACTCTTCCTCACATAGGATGATGAAGCATTTATCCTGCAGAGGGACTCATTCCGCATCACCACCTCCAAAATGGGTTCTAACTCGTCCCAACTGGCCTTCACCTCATCCTCCGAAACCTGCTCTTTTCCCATTTTCCACCTAGAAATCCCAGACATACTGCCCTTCTCCTGTACATGAAAATATCCTTTCCACCAGTGCCTCTGGGAAAGTAGGAAGTGCTGGCCTAACAAAAGTCCCACACCTGAAAATATATGAACCTGCTTGATCTCCCAAGCTATGCTTTCTCCTTCAACTCCTCCCAACTCTCAAAGCGTCCCTTATCTTTCCACTCCCTGAATGGCAGTATCCAATTTTGTTAGTTCAAATAAGTGATTCCGACAGATTGGGCCCACTTTGACTTGCCCTCAGCTCGAAATGCTGACTTAGTTACCGCCATATTTTTAAATTGGACACTACCACCGGATTCACAGAATATTTTGCCGGCGAAAAAGGCAAGGATACCGTCCAGGCCATCCAGACCAGTTCCTCTACATGACCCAGACTGCATCTGTACCCAACTAACTTCCTGATTCCCAAACCACCCCAGCACTTTCTCCAATTTGGTTATCATAGAATCATAAAAGTTTACAGCATGGAAACAGGCCCTTCGGCCCAACCAGTCCATGCCGCCCAGTTTTTACTATTAAGCTAGTCCCAGTTGCCCGCACTTGGCCCATAACCCTCTATACCCATCTTACCCATGTAACTATCTAAATGCTTTTTAAAAGACACAATTGTACCCGCCTCTACTACTACCTCTGGCAGCACATTCCAGACACTCACTACCCTCTGAGTGAAGAAATTGCCCCTCTGGGCCCTTCTGAATCTCTCCCCTCTCACCTTAAACCTATGCCCTCTAGTTTTAGACTCCCCTACCTTTGGGAAAAGATGTTGACTATCTACCTTATCTATGCCCCTCATTATTTTATAGACCTCTATAAGATCACCCCTAAGCCTCCTACGCTCCAGGGAAAAAAGTCCCAGTCTATCCAGCCTCTCCTTATAACTCAAACCATCAAGTCCCGGTAACATCCCAGTAAATCTTTTCTGCACTCTTTCTAGTTTAATAATATCCTTTCTATAATAAGGTAACCAGAACTGCACACAGTATTCCAAGTGTGGCCGTACCAATGTCTTGTACAACTTCAACAAGACGTTCCAACTCCTGTATTCAATGTTCTGACCAATGAAACCAAGCATGCCGAATGCCGCCTTCACCACCCTGTCCACCTGCGACTCCACCTTCAAGGAGCTATGAACCTGTACTCCTTGATCTCTTTGTTCTATAACTCTCCCCAACGCCATACCATTAACTGAGTAGGTCCTGGCCTTATTCGATCTGCCAAAATGCATCACCTCACATTTATCTAAATTAAACTCCATCTGCCATTTGTCGGCCCACTGGCCTAATTGATCAAGATCCCGTTGCAATCCTAGATAACCACCTTCACTATCCACTGTGCCACCAATCTTGGTGTCATCTGCAAACTTACTAACCATGCCTCCTAAATTCTCATCCAAATCATTAATATAAATCACAAATAACAGTGGACCCAGCACCGATCCCTGAGGCACACCACTGGTCACAGGCCTCCAGTTTGAAAAACAACCCTCTACAACCACCCTCTGTCTTCTGTCGTCCAGCCAATTTTGAATCCAATTGGCAACCTCACCCTGGATCCCGTGAGCTTTAACCTTCTGCAACAACCTACCATGCGGTACCTTGTCAAAGGCTTTGCTAAAGTCCATGTAGACAACGTCTACTGCACTGCCCTCATCTACCTTCTTGGTCACCCCCTCAAAAAACTCAATCAAATTTGTGAGACATGATTTTCCACGCACAAAGCCATGCTGACTGCCCCAAATCAGTCCTTGCCTCTCTAAATGCTTGTAGATCCTGTCTCTCAGAATACCTTCTAGCAACTTACCTACTACAGACGTTAGGCTCACCGGTCTGTAGTTCCCAGGCTTTTCCCTGCTGCCCTTCTTAAACAAGGGCACAACATTCGCCACTCTCCAATCTTCAGGCACCTCACCTGTGGCTGCCGATGATTCAAATATCTCTGTTAGGGGACCCGCAATTTCCTCCCTAGCCTCCCTCAACATCCTGGGATACATTTCATCAGGTCCTGGGGATTTATCTACCTTGATGCGCTTTAGGATTTCCAGCATCACCTCTGTAATATGCACACTTCTCAAGACATCACTATTTATTTCCCTTAGTTTCCTAACATCCATGCCTTTCTCCACCGTGAATACCGATGAGAAATATTCATTCAGGATCTCACCCAACTCTTGTGGCTCTGCACATAGATGTCCTTGTTGATCCTTAAGAGGCCCTACTCTGTCCCTAGTTACTCTTTTTCCCTTTATGTATCTGTAGAAGCTCTTTGGATTCTCCTTTGCATTATTTGCCAAAGCAATTTCATGTCCTCTTTTTGCCCTCCTGATTTCCCTCTTAACTCTATTTCGACAATCTCTATACTCTTCAAGGGATCCACTTGATCCCAGTTGTTTATGTACGTCATATACCTCCTTTTTGACCAGAGTCTCAATATCTTGAGTCATCCAGGGTTCCCTACTTCTACCAGCCTTGCCCTTCACTCTAAAGGGAATGTGCTTATCCTGAACCCTGGTTAACACATTTTTAAAAGCCTCCCATTTACCAGCCGTCCCTTTGCCTGCCAACAGTCTCCCCCAATCTACCTCTGAAAGTTCCTGTCTGATACCATCAAAATTGGCCTTGCCCCAATTAAGAATTTTAACTCTTGGGCCAGACCTATCATTCTCCATAGCTATCTTAAAACTAATGGAGTTATGGTCACTTGTCCCAAAGTGATCCCTCACTAACACTTCTGTCACTTGCCCTTCCTTATTTCCCAAGACGAGGTCAAGTTTTGCCCCCTCTCTAGTCGGTCCATCCACATACTGAATGAGAAATTCCTCCTGAATACACTCAACAAATTTCCCTCCATCCAAGCCCCTAATGCTATGGCTGTCCCAGTCAATGTTGGGAAAGTTAAAGTCCCCTACTATTACCACCCTACTTTTCTTGCAGCTATCTGTAATCTCCTTACATATTTGCTCCTCAATTTCCCGCTGACTATTTGGGGGCCTGTAGTACAGTCCTATCAAGGTGATCTCTCCCTTCTTATTTTTCAGTTCCACCCATATAGACTCAGTGGGCGAACCCTCGGATATATCCCCTCTAAGTACTGCTGTGTTCTCCCTAATCAAAAACGCCACTCCCCCTCCTCTCTTACCTCCTGTTCTATCCTTTCTATAGCATCTGTACCCCGGAACATTGAGCTGCCAGTCCTGCCCCTCCCTTAGCCATGTTTCAGTCATAGCTATAATATCCCAGTCCCATGTGCCCATCCATGCCCTGAGTTCATCCGCTTTGCCCGTCAGGCCCCTTGCATTGAAATAAATGCAGTTTAATGTAGACTTTCCTTGCTCTCTGCCCTGCTTTCTCTGGTCATGCTTTACACACTCTCCCTTCCTGCCTTTTGTTTCCGTCCCCACTGACTTCCTACATCGGTTCCCATCCCCCTGCCACATTAGTTTAAACCCTCCCCAACTGCACTAGCAAACACACCCCCGAGAACATTGGTTCCGGTCCCACCCAGATGCAGACCGTCCGATTTGTACAGGTCCCACCTCCCCCAGAACCGGTCCCAATGTCCCAGGAATTTGAAACCCTCCTTCTTGCACCATCTCTCAAGCCACGTATTCATCCTAGCTATCCTGTCATTCCTACTCTGACTATCACGTGGCACTGGTAGCAATCCTGAGATTACTACCTTTGAGGTCCTACTTTTTAGTTTAACTCCTAACTCCCTAAATTCAGCTTGTAGGACCTCATCCCGTTCTTTACCTATATCGTTGGTGCCTATATGCACCACGACAGCTGGCTGTTCACCCTCCCCCTCCAGAATGCCCTGCAGCCGCTCCGAGACATCCTTGACCCTTGCACCAGGGAGGCAACATACCAACCTGGATTCTCGTTTGCGTCCGCAGAAACGCCTGTCTATTCCCCTTACAATTGAATCCCCTATCACTATAGCTCTGCCACTCTTTTTCCCGCCCTTCTGTGCAGCAGAGCCAGCCACGGTGCCATGAACCTGGCTGCTGCCACCTTCCCCTGGTGAGCCATCTCCTCCAACAGTTTCCAAAACGGTAAATCTGTTTTGGAGGGAGATGACCGCAGGGGATCCCTGCACTGCCTTCCTACTCTTCCTCTGTCTGTTGGTCACCCATTCCCTATCTGCCTCAGTAATTTTAATCTGCGGTGTGACCAACTCACTGAATGTGCTATCCACAACTTCCTCAGCATCGCGGATGCTCCAAAGTGAATCCATCCGCAGCTCCAGAGCCGTCAAGCGGTCTAACAGGAGCTGCAGTTGGACACACTTCTTGCAGATGAAAGAGTCGGACACCAGAAGGGTCCCTGACTTGCCACATCTCACAAGAGGAGCATGACACGGGTCTGAGCTCTCTTGCCATGACTTAAACCTGAAGTTAAATTTGAACTACACTACACAGCTAAGAGAAAGTCAAAGAGAGGAAAATCACTTACCAGTCACAAGCCAATCACTTACCTGCTGGCTGTGATGTAATTGCTCCCGACACTCCCTCACAGGTCTGCTTCTCTGCACCTCCTTAAGATGAGCACCAAATTCCCTTAACTAGTTAATTAATTTACTTAATTAATTGGATTAAAAAATTTTTTTTTGGAAACTCAACCCCAAACACCAAACTCCAAAAAACACAGCCCTCACTCACCTCTTACCCAAACTCAGCCTTACCCAAACTCAGCCTTACCCAAACTCAGCCTTACCCAAACTCAGATACACACTGTTTGCTTCCAGCACTCTGCTTCTAACGGCACTTCAGCCACACCTTTTGTATCCTTCCTGATTTACAGTCAGCCAATAGGCCTGCTCCCGAAACTGTTCTCCCGAAACTAACAGCTGACCTGCAAGGTAAGGAAGTTTTTAAACAGTACTTACCTCACCCAGGCCGCGAACTTTTAAACTCTCCGCTCTGACTCGCAGCTCCCACGCTTTTTAAATCTCTCGCGCTGTTTTCAATGTCCTGGCTCTCTCTCTCTCCCGCTCCCAGCTGACCTGCAAGGTAAGGAGGTTTTTAAACAGTACTTACCTCACCCAGGCCGCAAACTTTTAAACTCTCCGCTCTGACTCGCAGCTCCCGCGCTTTTTAAATCGCCCGCGCTGTTTTCAATGTCCCGGCTCTCTCTCTCTCTCTCTCTCCCGCTCCCAGCTGACCTGCAAGGTAAGGAGGTTTTTAAACAGTACTTACCTCACCCAGGGCGCGAACTTTTAAACTCTCCGCTCTGACTCGCAGCTCCCGCGCTTTTTAAATCTCCCGCGCTGTTTTCAATGCCCCGGCTCTCTCTCTCTCCCGCTCCCAGCTGACCTGCAAGGTAAGCAAGTTTTTAAACAGTACTTACCTCACCCAGGGCGCGAACTTTTAAACTCTCCGCTCTGACTCGCAGCTCCCGCGCTTTTTAAATCTCCCGCGCTGTTTTCAATGTCCCGGCTCTCTCTCTCTCCCGCTCCCAGCTGACCTGCAAGGTAAGGAGGTTTTTAAACAGTACTTACCTCACCCAGGCCACAAACTTTTAAACTCTCCGCTCTGACTCGCAGCTCCCGCGCTTTTTAAATCTCCCGCGCTGTTTTCAATGTCCCGGCTCTCCCTCTCTCTCTCTCTCTCTCCCCAGCTGACCTGCAAGGTAAGGAGGTTTTACTGGTTGCCCAGTAATAATGTAACAAATTTGCCTGGGGCAACCCTCCCACCTGCCTCTGTAGGACCCGTTTCCAAATTCGAATGTTCTTCCCGCCCATATGAAGTCCATTTTGAGCCGCACCACTTCCAGTAAAAACGATTGTAGCAGAAAAACTGGGAGGCATTGGAATAAAAATACAAACTGTGGCAAAATGTTCATCTTGATAGATTGAACTCGGCCCTCCAGCGACAGTGGAAGGCTTTCCCATCTCTGTAAGTCTGCTCTGACTATGCTCACCAGGCATGTGAAATTCAGTTTTCGGAGTCACGACCAATCCTGGGCCATCTGAACTCCTAAATAATGAAAACTGGACCCATCAGGCGGAATGGCAGTCCCCTGATCCCGTATCTCTCCTCGAGGACTAACCACAAAATATTCACCTGTCCCAACATTTGATTTCTATCCTGAGAAGGAACGGAAACACTGCAATAAATCCATTATCTCTCCCATACCTGGCTCGGGATTCCTAACACGCAGTAGTAGGCCGTTTGCATATAAGGACACCTTGTGCTCTACTCCACCCCTCACAATTCCCTTCCATATCTCCGAGGCCCTAAAAGCTATCGCTAATAGTTTGACCGTCAACACAAACAACAGCGGGGACATTGGGCATCCCTGTCTCGTCCCCCTGTGCAGCCTGAACGACCCCAAATTCATGTTATTTGTTTGAACACTGGCAGCTGGCATTTCATGATACGAACCCAGGGCCAATCTCAAACCTCTCTAGGACTGTGAACCTGTAGCTCCATTCGACTCTGTTAATTGCCTTTTCGGCATCTAGAGACACAATAATCTCTGGTTCTGGTCTCCACCGGCGTAAGAACTACATTAAGTAGTCACCTCACATTAGAAGACAGTTTTCTGCCCCTTGCAAACCCCTTCTGATCTTTCCCCACTACTGGGAGGCAGGATTCCAGCTTCAGCTTTAGGCAACAGTTTTGCATCTATGTTAGCAGAGAGATTGGGCGGCACAACCCACGCTCTATGGGGTCCTTTTCCTTCTTCAGAAGAAAGGAGATGGACTCCTCTCTCACTATCACTGGAAGGGAACCTCACCCCAATGAGTCATTTAAAAATTCCCCAGAACCAATGGGGCCAGCTGGTCCATGAACTTCTTGTAAAATTCTACCGGGAACCCATCAGGCCCCGACGTCTTCCCTGTCTGCATCTTACCCAAAGCCCTGCAGACCTCCTTCAGCTCCAACAGTGCCTTACCATGTCTCCCGCAATTCATCATCCTCCTTGGGGAAACTCCAGGACCTCCAAAAACTTAACCATCTCCTGCTCATCCTCTCGCGGCTCTGACCTGTAAAGCCCTTCATAAAAGAAACAAAACACCTCATTAATTTGCTCTGGGGAAGAGACCAACTCACACCCCTGAATCCCTTATCCGCACAATCTCCTTGGCAGCGTCTTGTCACCTTAGCTGATGGGCGAACAGTAAGCTGCCCTTCTCCCCATACTCCTAGACCAGCCCCTATACACACCCGATCCGTGGACAGTAGGTCAAACTGCATTTGAAGCTTCTTCCTATGCGATAAAAGCTCTGGTATTGGGTCAAACCCCCTATCCGTCTCTAGAATTTCATCCACTATCTCCTGACACTCCTGACTTTTCGCCCTGCCTATCTGTGACCATATATTCCATCCCCTCCCCCCAAATCACCGCTTTTAATGCCTCCCATACCGTAGATGGTGAGACCATCTGTTTTCATTCCATTCAATGTTGACCCCGAAATTTCCGCACAGAACCTGGGATTCGATAACCGACCCACATCCAGCCTCCAACCTGCACACTTGACCCTTCACCTTTAAATCCACCAGGTGTGGCGTGGAAATCACTTTGGCCGAGTAGTCCGCACTCTTCACCCCAAGTAACAAGGTCCTATCCATAATGATAAAATCAATGCGTGAATACACCTTGCGTACTGATGAAAGAAACAAAAACACCTTGCGCCCCCCCCCCCCCCCCCCGTGCATGAAGTGCCACGGATCTACCTCTCCTGTCTCTTCCATAAATCTTACTAGCACGTCCCCAATTCCCCCACCGCACAAACACAAAACTTTAGCAAGACCTATTGCGCGCCCTCCCGTTTGTTAGGCTCTCCTCTCCCCATCAGCTAACAAACCAAGTCGCCTTAACAAATCCCCTCTAACGTCAACCAATATGTCCTCCTTCCCCCACCCCCGCAAACAAGACCAACAAAAAACGCACTCCCCCCTTCAAGAAAAGGAAGGAACACGTACCAATCCCCTTTTTACTGTTGCTCTTTTTAGTCGTAGTCTATTGGCTCTGATTACGTCACCTTTGCTCACGAGTCACCAGGTATCTTTATGATACCGCCACGTGGTTCAAGTTCAGGTTATGATTAATAATACAGCACACCGATTAGTAAGGATTAAAACAACGGTCATTTATTATATATAACAAGCAATATTAATACCCTAATACTACTTTCTATATAATAAAACCTATCACTACTGGCCAATACTTAACTTGGGAAGAGCCCACCAGGTCAGGGAAACGAATGGCTTGTCCAATCGGATCTGGCCCGCGGGATTCAAAAGGCTGCTACAGGTCGGTGGCTAGGTGCCTCTACCGGATAGCGATCGCTGGGTTCAAACTTACAGTTGCCGGTTGCTGTTCTTGCGAAGGTCTCGAGCAGGCGAAGAGGAGAGAGAGAGCGATCTGAACTTAGCCACTCACTTTTATAGGGCCCAGGGGCTTCCCGCCTCCCGGGGCGGCCCTTGACCCTGAGTCCCAAGTGATTGGATTTGTCCCCAATCCCTGGGGTCGATGTGTCCAATGGTGAGGGGATTCCTCGATCGGGGGGTGGTCGTTCACCTGTCTTTGTTTCGGCCACTACAGGCGCCGACAGGTCTGGCCCGGTATTCAATTGCTAATATGTTGCAATTGTTCCCGGGGATAGCCGATTTAACTGCAGATGCCTGGATAGATGGGCTGCAAACAGTCCTGAATGTAACTGCAAATACCTGGGTTGATGGGCTGTTGATAGCCCTGAGTATCGATCTGGGCTAACTTCCCCAGAGCCGAATATGCAATACTGTCTGCAGCTGCCTGCTTGTGTCTCGTTAGCTGCTTTTCCCAGCAGTCTTTCGGGTTAGCCATTTCAAACTGGGTTTTGGCCAGATTAATCGGAACGCAGCCATTTTACGTGGCTACATTACAAACACCCCCTTCCCCCAATAGAGCAAAAGCGAAATGGGTAGAAACAGTAGCATCTCTACATCCCTTTTCATGCACAGAGTCCAAAATAGACCTTGTCACAGCAGTCCCAACTTCTTGTCTCTAATGAAGGCCTCTGCTTGCTCCGGCGTGTCAATAAAGTAGACATTCGAGTTCAGTGTAACCCGTAAACGTGCCGGTACACCACCCCAAACCTCACATCCTTATTACAGAACCCGCCTTCGCCTTTTTAAAGGCAGCCGGTCTCCTGGCCAACTCTGCTCCAATATCCTGGTATCTATGGACTGTATGCCCGTCCCAATCGATATTCTGAGTTTGCTTTGCCCACTCCCAAGACTCTCTCAGTCTTGGTTTTGATCAAACTTCGATGTGCCCTGTCCAATTCCAGAGGGGCAAACACTCCATCTCCTCCCACCAGCCTCGTGAAGAAGTCCGAAAAATACTGGGTCGGCTTTGAACCCTCCGCTCCCTCTGGCAGCCCCACCAACCTGAAGTTTAGCAGCCGTGAGCTGTTTTTGAGGTCCTCCGCTTTGTCTCAGGCTTTTATTGTTTTCCACCACATTTGACAACTCTGCCTCCATCAAGGCAAACCGATTGCCGTGTCTCGACAAGGCCTCCTCAATCCCTTTTAACATCTCGCTATGTGCCCTCATCACGTGTGATGTTCGCAATAATTTTTCACAGATCGGGGCCAAAGATGCTTCAATATTGGCTTTGAAAATTTTTTTCATTTCCTGGCCCTGTCGTTTGAATTACCTGTCAATTTTCTTGCTGAACTTTTCAAACTCTTGTGCCATTGCAACGGTCAGTGTGTCTAATGTGATGGGTGTGGCGGTGGCCATCTTCTCTTTTTCACCTTTCTTCCTGAGACTTTTTTGGTATTGAGATTTTTTTGTTGTTGATTTCATTAATCCTGTTGGGAAGAGATTACTTGCTTGCCTCACCAGGTTTGGGCACCAAAAACGCTGGGGAAAAATAGGTAAAAAGAGATCAAGTGCGAACCTTACCGGGAGCTGTTTTCAGTGCGTCCGTCTTTAAATGACGTCACCCGGAAGTCTGATAACTTTTCTCAAAGCAAACCTCCAAAAATTATTTCTGTTAAAAAGCACAGTAGTTGATGCAGAATTTGGGTGATGGTACATTTGATGGCAAGGTACTCTGTTTTGTAGGGATGGTTATAATACCAATGATCAGATCAATCCGAAATAGCAATCTGAAAACTCTTGCCTTTTTGCTTTATGTATACTAACTAAAGTAGCAAACCAAGCTTTCTGAGTTTGTGTTGTTTCCAGCTGAAATGTCCTGATGGTGGAGACAACTGCGACACAAGCTCTGCACTTTCAATGCCCGTTGTTCCAATGAATACGGCAGCTGAAGCCATTATCAACATGATCAATCAAGGGCAAATCCAGGTCACAATCAATAACTTCACTGTCAGCAATGGACTAGCAACAACACAAGTAAGTGAAAGCACAAATGGGTTTTAGTGTAGGTGGAAAATGAGAGTTTCTGCAGCTTGTAACATGAGCAACTTCAAATTAACTCTTTATTGGGGTGGTCTTAAAGACATTGAATCCACGATCATGCAAACTACCTTGTCTGTTGGAAAGTAGGTTTGATATAGCTCAGTTGAGGGTTGATGGACATAAATCGATTCTTGTCCTTTGTGTTTAAAGGAACTGGCAGCTGTGAGCCATTGGCAGATATTGAGAAAGTAGAACAATTTTGGTTTTTGCAATTGCCTCTGAAGTGTCGCTTTATGGTGATTACTGCTCGTGGCCAGAGGCTATATTCTGAGTGAAACGATCTTTGAGCTTTTCTGGACATTAATTAACATGTATTCAATCTGCCATCAGATCAACAACAAGGCAGCAACTGGAGAGGAGGTACCACGCACAATCATCGTCACAACACGGTCACAATATGGATTGCCAGAAGATGCTATTGTTTATTGCAACTTCAACCAGCTGTACAAGATTGACCCATCTACCCTGCAAATGTGGGCCAGTGTAAGTGTCATCTTGACAGTTCACTAAAGATGTGGATAGTTCCATGCAGCTGTGGTATTAGGATTGATCATTTTGCAACTAAAAGGGAATGTAACTTCAGAGAAATGAAAGGGTAAGGCAAGGATTGAAAATTCTAGATTGACCATAAGTAACAAGTGAGCATAATAGTGCATTGTTCAGGTTTCGGTAAGATGTTGATAATTTCATTCAGTGTTATCACATTAGCAAAATTAAATAGCACAATCCTATTTCGAAGATCCTTGTGCTTTTCGTAATCCTTTGGTGAATTATTTTATAAGATACAACTTTATTCTGTCCGTATTTTTTGGTGGAATGTTTTCTCTTGACATCCTAAACCAACAGTAAATAGTTTTATCATTGTTGCTTCTGGTAAGTTTCTAAGAAATGTCAACAAACATTAAATTAATTGCTTTGTGATCAGTTCTGAAAAATGCATAACACGAATGCTATTTTACCGTGATAATTGGTACATTAAGTCTTCGCTTTACGCTGATTCAATTAATGTTAGTGTATCTCTTTAATGTACCGATTTCATTTTAAAGCTGTTTGCCACAGATGTTGTCTTCTGTGGCCTGCCTGCGCACAAAATCTTTCCCACAGAGCTTCTGTTCTCTCCCTCAGTCGATGTGTCGCCCCATTTGTGACGGATGGCACAGTAGTTAGCCTCACAGCACTATGTAATTTGCTTCAATTTCCGGCCTTGGGTGACTCTGGAGATTGCACTTTCGCCCTGTGTCTATGTGGGGTTTCCTCCGGGTGCTCTGGTTTCCTCCCACAGTCCAAAGATGTGCAGATTAGGTGGATTGACCATGCTGAATTGCCTCTGTCCAAATATGTGCAGGTTGGGGGGGGGGGGGGGGAGGAGTGGGCCGAGGTGGGGTGCTGTTTTGGAGGGTTGGTGCAGACCCGATGGGCCAAAGGGCCTCCCTTCTGCACTGTAGGAATTCCATGTTCCAGTCACGCTTATGCTGCCCTTACTTCCTGACGTTACACTCCGGCTTGCCTGCTCCTGGGCTCCATTTAGTGATCAGTGTGGGCAGTCTCAGGATTCCAGTTGCTTCCTGCATCACCTGCCACTAAATGGAGTTTGGTCAATCCTAAATTACTGGTGTCATTTTTTAAAATTACATTTCTTTTATATTTAATTTTATTTCATTTTACTGTTATTTCAGCTAGAAATGCACATGGTATAGAATCATAGAATTTCAACAGTGCAGAAGGAGGCTGTTTGGTAGATCAAGTCTGCACCAACCCTCGAAAGAGCACTGTACCCAGGGCCACTCCCCTCCCCTGTCCCCATAACCCCAGGTAACCTGCACATCCCTGGACACTAAGGGGCAATTTAACATGGTCAATCCATGTACCCTGCATACCTTGGGACTGTGGAGGAAACTGGAGCACCTGAAGGAAACCCACACAGACATGGGGAGAATGTGCAAACTCCATAAAGACAGTCACCCAAGGCTGGAATTGAACCCATGGCAGCAGTGCTAACCACTATGTAACTGTGCTGTCCCAGTGTGGTATTTCAACTTGTACATGGGATTTTTCTGAGCGACAAATGTCGAAAGGATCCCCACTCTGATTTAACATTGATTCCTTTTGGAACCCAAGATTTACTTAAAGTTGTGATTTTCAGTAACACAGCCACAACTTTGTTAGGGTTCCTTGTATCTCCATTGAAGGGAGAATGTGACATTTAATTTGATTTGATTTGATTTATTATTGTCACATGTATTAGTATACAGTGAAAAGTATTGTTTCTTGCATGGAATACAGACAACGCCTACCGTACATAGGGAAGGAAGGAGAGACTACAGAATGTAATGTTAGTCATAGCTAGGGCGTAGAGAAAAGATCAAATTAATACGAGGTAGGTCCATTCAAAAGTCAGATGGTAGCAGGGAAGAAACTGTTCTTGACTCGGTTGGCACGTGACCTCAAACTTTTGTATCTTTTTCCCGACGGAAGAAGGTGGAAGAGAATATGTCCGGGGTGCACGGGATCCTTAATTATGCTGGCTGCCTTTCTGAGGCAGTGGGAATTAGGCAGAGTCGATGGATGGGGGATTGGTTTGCGTGATAGACTGGGCTACATTCACGACCTTTTGTTGTTTTTTGCGGTCTTGGGCAGAGCAGGAACCATACCAAGCTGTAATACAACCAGAAAGAATGCTTTCAATGGTGCATTTGTAAAAGTTGGTGAGTGTCGTAGCTGACATGCCAAATTTCTTTAATCTTCTGAGAAAGTAGAGTCGTTGGTGGGCTTTCTTAGTGTCAGCATGGGGAGACCAGAACAGATTGTTGGTAATCTGGACACCTAAAAACTTGAAGCTCTTGACCTTTTCTACTTCGTTCCAATTGATGTATTTAGGGGCATGGTCTCCTCTACGCTTCCTGAAGTCGATGACAATCTCCTTCGTTTTGTTGACATCGAGGGAGAGATTATTGTCGTCGCACCAGTTCACCAGGTTGTCTCATTCCTGTACTCTGTCTCGCCATTGTTTGAAATCCGGCCAACTACCGTGGTGACATCAGCAAATTTGAAAATCGAGTTGGAGGGCAGTCATAGGTTTATAAGGAATATAGTAGGGGGTTGAGGACACAGCCTTGTGGGGCACCGGTGTCGAGGATGATCGTGGAGGAGGTGTTATTGCCTATCCTTACTGATTGTAGTCTGTGGGTTAGGAAGTTCAGGATCCAGTCGCAGAGGGTGGAGTCGAGGCCCAGGCCACAGAGTTTGGAGATAAGTTTTGTAGGAATAATAGTGTTGAAGGCTGAGCTGTAGTCAATAAATAGGTGTCCGACATAGGTTTCTTTGTTATCTTGGTGTTCCAGTGTTGAGTGCAGGGCCAGGGAGATGGCGTCTGCTGTGGGCATGTTGCAGCGGTAGGTGAACTGTAATTGATCTGGAGGCTGGAGTTAATTTGTTTCATGGCTAACCTTTTGAAGCACTTTATAATGATGGATGTCAGAGCACACTGCTTGACTTTTCTTTGGTATGGGGATGATGGTCGTCTTCTTGAAGCAGATAGGGACCTCAGATTGTTGTAAAGAGAGATTGAAGATGTCTGCGAATACCCCCGCCTGCTGATCCGCGCAAGACCTGCGTACTCGTCCGGGTACCCTATCTGGGCCAGTGGCTTTCCATGGGTTGACCATCTGCAATGGTGACCTCAGATACAAGTTCATACGAGGCTTCCAGGGTGGCGGGCTTGCTCCTACTGACCTCTTGCTCAATGCGGGCATAGACTGCGTTGAGCTCATCAGGGAGGGGTGTGTTGGAGCCGGTGATTTTACATGCTGTAATTTTGTAGCCCGTTATGTCTTGCAGACCTTGCCATCGTTGGCGGGGGTCCGTGTGGCTAGCCTGGGACTCGAGCTTGGTCCGGTACTGTCTTTTGGCATCTTTGATGGATTTCCTTAGATCATATCTGGCTTTCTTATATAGGTCAGGGTCGCCTGACATAAACGCCTCAGACCTAGACCTCAGCAAGCAGTGGATATCCCTGTGCATCCAGGGTTTCCGGTTGGGAAACACGTGGATTTGCTTCTTCGACACGCAGTCTTCTATACACTGATTAATGAAATCAGTTACTGTGGTGGCGTACTCGTTCAGGCTTGTCCCAGAGTTTTTAAATACTGACCAGTCCACTGACTCTAAGCAGTCCCGTAGGAGTTCATCTGATTCCTCAGACCAACGCTGCACAACTTTTTTTGACGGATTATCCCGCTTTCGTTTTTGCTTATAAGCTGGGAGCAGGAGCACAGCCTTGTGGTCAGATTTGCCAAAGTGTGGGTGGGCGATAGAGCGGTAGGCATGTTTGATATTTGTGTAGCAGTGGTCCAGGATGTTTGGGCCTCTAGTGGAACAGGTGACGTGTTGGTGCTAACTTGATAGTACGCTCTTGAGTTTGGCCTGATTGAAGTCCCCGGCCACGATGAACAAGGCCTCGGGATGTTTCGTTTCAAGACTATCATGGTAATGTTACTGGTGAATAATCCAGAAGCCTAGATAATGGTTTGGGGGCATGAATTTAAATTCCACCACAGCAGATGGTGGAATTTAAATTTAATAAATAATTGTTGAATTAAAATCAAGCTTGTCTCAGTGACCGTGAAATGACTGGATTGCCTTAAATACCCATCTGGTTCACTACTGACCTATAGGAAAGCAATCTGTTGCCTTTACCCTCGATGTGATTCTAGACTCTCAGCAATGTGTTTTGATTCTTGACTGCCTTTTGAAATGAAGTCACTGCTACAGCAAGGTTTAAAAAAAACACTGGAGAGCATTGCCCTGGGAGTCCTGAACGTTGACTCCAGGTCCAATGAAGTTTCATGGCATCAGGTCAAGCATGGTCAAGGAAACCTCTTGCTGATTACCACCTATTGCCTTCCCTCGGCTGATGAGTCAATGCTTCTCTATGTTGAACAATGCTTGGAAGAAATACTTTAGGGTAGAAAGGCCACAGCAGGGGCTCTGGTTGAGAGACTGCAATTCCCCTGAGTGACTTGGTAACATCACCGCTGGCTAAGCCTTGAAGGACATACTGGTCAGATTGGGCCTGCACCATGTAATGAATGGACCTACTAGGGGAAACAATATCTTGGCTTCATACTCCATAACATATCTCTTGCAGATGCATCTGTCCATGACAGTATTGGTAAGAGTGACCACTACACTGTCCTTGTGGTGATAAGTCCTGTCTTCATACTGAGGATACCGTCAATTGTGTTATGCGGCACTACCAGTGTACTAAATGGGTTAGATTCAGAATGGATCTAGTAGCTCAAAATGGGGCATCCACACAGTGTGGGTCATGATCATAAGCAGAATTGTGTTCTACGACTGCCTGGAACCTCGTGGCCTGTCAGATCCCTCACTCTACTGTTAACGTCAAGCCAGGGAAACAAACCTTTTCAATGAGGATTGTGGGAGAGCAAGCCGATGTAGCAGCAGGCATACCTAAAAAATGCAAGGCAACATGGTGAAGTTACAAAACCGATTCATTTGCATCCTAAACAGTCGACGGAGAGTCTTAAAAGTCAAGTGATGCCTGAGAAAATGGATCCGATTAAAGCCCTACAGTCCTCCCGCATTAGTAGTGAATGGTTGTGCAGAATTAAACTATTAACTGGAGGAGGAGACTCCACAAATTTACCGATGTAAAAGATGAGGCTGAATTGTTTGCAACCATCTTAAGCCAGAAGTGCTGAGTGGATGATCCATCTCTACCTCCTCCTAAAGTCCCTTGCATCACAGATGCTAGTATTGAATTTGAATAACTCCACGTGATATCAATAAATGGCTGCAGACACTAGACAGAAAAAGGTTAAAGGCCTTGGAATCATCTCTACAGTAGTAATAAAGATTTGTGCTCCTGAACTAGCGGTGTCCCTAACCAAGTTATTCCAATATAGCTGCAACATATCTATCTGCCTGACTATATGGAAAATCATGTCCTATCCACCAAAAGCAAGAAGAATCCTTATCAAGCCAATTATTACCTAATCAGAAAAGTAATGGAGGAGACTGTTGACAGTGATATCAAGCACCCCTGACAGAGCAATAAAATGCTCAGTTTGGGTTCTGCCAGGGCAACCCTGCTTCAGACTTAATTACATCCTAATAAAAATAATAATCACTATTGTCACAAGTAGGCTTCAATAAAGTTACTGTGAAAAGCCTCTAGGTACAAACATTGGTACCCTTGGGACCAACGTACTCCTTGGTACAAACATGGAGAATCGAGCTGAATTTGAGAAGGGAGGTGAGAGGGACTGCTCTTAATATCAAGGCAGCACAAGCAAAATTGAACTCAATGAGAATCATTGAAAATCTTATTTACTGGTTGAAGTCTTAAAAGCACAAAGGAAGATTATTGTTGGAGGCAAAAAACCCAACCCCAGGGCATCTGTTCATGAATTCCTCCGAGTATTGTCCTAGGCCCAAACACCTTCAGCTGCTTCACCAATGCCATTCCCTTCATCAAAGTCAGAATTGGGGATGTTCGTACAGAGTTTGGTACCATTTGTGATTCTTGTCACGAAGCATGCTGATATTATCTGTGAGTGTATCCCAACTTGGAACACAGGTTCATGGGTGTGTAGTTTTGTTTTGGTGTGAGGAGACAAGTGAAAGTCCAGTGAGCATAAACAGCTCAGTCGTTGTGTAACAATGAAGTCTCTACATTACACTGCGGTCTACTCTACATTGGAAAGACGAAATGTAGACTGCTTTGCAGAGCACCTTTGGTCCGTCCGCAAGCTGGACCGAGACCTTCCTGTTGCTTGCCATTTCACTCGCCATCGTGCTCTCATGTCCATCCTTGGCCTGCTGCAATGTAACAATGAAGCCGGAACAGCACCTCATCTTCCAGTTAGGCAAGTTACAGCCTTCCAGACTTTAAACTGTGAACATTCTCCTCCACCTTCACTGTCAATTTATTTTTATTTCTTCTGTTCATCTGTTCAGTGTTCCTAATTGTCCTTTGACACATTGCTTACCTTTGTTCTACTATTGACATATACTGATCTCTTAATGTGCCACTATCGGCACCCTTCTCAGCCGTAATCACCTCCATTTACATTCCCTTTGTCTTTATATCCTCAATCTTCACCTATGGTTGGCCCTCTAGCCTGCTCCACCCCCCGACTGTATAAATCTGGCCCTATTTCCAGTTGTCTCCAGCTTTGACAAAGTCATCCAGACTCAATGTTTGTCCCCTTCTCTCCACAGATGCTGTCAGACCTGCTGAAATTGACCAGTATTTTCTGTTTCTGTTTCAAATTCCAGCATCCATAGCAATTTGCTTTAATAATTATCAAAGACTAAAAGTTTTTAAAAAGACACATACACACGAACAGGACTACTCTGCTCTCATGCAATTAAGATGTATGAATTCCAAACACACACTTTTTATATAGAACGTAACCCTTGTTCCAAAATATATCTACAACACCTGAACTCTGTAATAATTTCCCATTTCCCCAAATACTATCCAAATGAAAGAACCAGTTTATAGATACTACACAATATAGGGATGATATTCAAGTCTGAGAAACTTCTTTTCCTGGTCCAGCAAAGATGTTTAAAACTGCTGATACAAAGGTTTTCTGCACTGCCTTAGCTCTTAAGACTTAAGTGGCTTGTTTCATGTAAAATGGACCTCTCGGTTGCGAGTTAAAAAACATTGACCTTCATGCTTGGTGGCTGGAAACTGGCTTGTATGTTTTTTTGAGACTGCTAGATGTAAACTGCCTCTGACTTCTGATCATCGGGCCAATTAAACCTTTGATTTGTGTATTCACCTGTCTGCCCCATCAACTTCTTTTACTATACATGAACATGCGTATAACTTATTGACCTTCCCAATCGTCTAGAAGCTGTTTCTCATAAGCTTATTCGCGCCTTATCTAAACAGCCTTCTACTCTCATTATTGGGAGAGATGGATATCAATGGGGCCTTTTGAATACTGCCTACTGCTGCCTCTAGGCAGATTCCTATCTGTTGCTGGACATCTCGCATCCTATTATGTTTTGTTAAATTTGCTTTACTGCTGTTGCGATCTTGGATGGCCTGTTCTCTAGTTGGTTCTTCAACATATTGGCCCAGAAAACCATCCCGCATGCAATTAGGGATGGGCAACAAATGCTGGTCTTATCATTGATGCTCATATCCCATGAAATAATATTCTAAAAGTACACCACTGCATGTGCCTTTCTGGAACATAATTACTTAATATATTTCGATTAGCAATCTTTCATAGCAAATGTGACGGGGTGCGACTTGCAGTCAGTATTCCAATTGTCATTCCTGTTTTTGCTGTTAATCAGAAACCCTTCCAGAAGTTAACACCAAGGACATTGTTTGTTTTGTATATTCTCTCCCTCTTTTGATTTGGTGCAGTTTTATTTGAAGCAGATTTTCCTAAGTGTTGCAGCTGAGAGTCAAGAGCTAACATGCCAAGTTTTTGCAAAAATAGGCAAGACTTTTGATGTGACAAATTTCAAAATATGTACAAATACAAAGACATAATATCATCTTTTCCCCCTGACCCTGAATCAGAAATTTGCAAGCATTTTCCCTATTTGCAACATTTATTAACCGAATATTAATTGAACTCTGCTGAAGATCAGTCCTAAATCGGAGTTTGTACTATTACAGACAGGAGGGAGTTAATTTAAACAGCCCTGATTTCTCCTCTCCCTCCCTGTCAGTAAATAGAAAGGTATTTTTGATTTCCCCCTTTCTAAATGGTGGCATATTTTCCTCAACCCTTAATGTTGCAGTGATCAATCCTCATTGATTAACCTGCACAGCAAACATGAGGAAAGCTAAAATAAAGGGTTGGTGATCGATCTCTGTGTCTAATCGGAACCCTGGATATCCGTTATCCCTTCTCAGTTCCCAAATAACAGAGGTCAAGTCTGTGCTTTTTGGCAAAGTCCACTTGTACTTTATTTGTCAGCTGTGCCACTGGTAACCTTGTGTTCAATACAACATTGAGGAAGTTCCGACTAGCCCTGCAGCAAGCTAGTCAGATTGATTGTCTTTAGTGAGTACAGTAGTTGAGTTTTCATTCAATTACAGATCTTGGTAATTCTTCAAATCATAATACACAGGATAAAATAACTAAGTGATTTAAACAAAAGAAAGATGGCAATTAGCAAAAGCAAGCAGCAAAAAAATGGGTTTCAGAAATATAGATAAGGTGATTCCAGAATGAGTTTTTCCATCCCGGTAAGTGATTCTTAAGGAGATTATTATTTTAAGGTCTGGCCTTTTTACTTCTGATTGGCTTTAACTATTTTATAATTCACTCAATTCGGCCAAACTGTCTGTCCATCAATTTAAGAGATATACGTATTTAAATACATTGGTGCCAATTTCCCATTCCATCGCTTGCCAATTTAATTAGAAAAACACAGTTTTTGTTAAGAAATTATCAGCCCTAGACTGGCTATTACTATAGAAACGGGAGTACTTGTACTGGGCAGCCGCCCAGTTTTTACCATACAATGGGGCCTTTTAGTTAGTTGACGTCACTGACCTTGCACTTGCAAATGTGAAACCTAAGAAATTGAATTAAAGAGTATTATCTGGATTAACCCTTAGTAGACTCCTAGCTATCGTTGCACTGAAGTAATGCCTTAATATGATTAGAGTTAATTATTCTTAATGAGTTCTCAATTAAACCTCTTATCATCTTCCCTTACCCTCATGGTTATAGCTTGTCGTGTTATGTACTCTGGGATAACACAGGCTGCAACTGGATGCAGCTTTTAACCAAAAGATACTCCAGACCTTGAAGTTAGTTCAATCTGATTTACTGAACCAGTAGCACAGTTCTCTCTGAGTTCGACTCTCTGCTAACCTAAGTGTGGTTACTCTGTCTGACTGAACCAGACTAGCTCTTAGCCACGTGCTGGAGGTGTGATACTGTAAATACACCCTGACTCTCACTATATGTTCATCAGTGGACAGAGGCGGAGTGTGAGTGCCTCTCGTGCCTTTTATAGTGAGATACCACCCCTGACTGTCCTGCCTGCTCATTGGTCATGTCCTGTTCTCTGTGTTCATTAGCTGCCTGTCTGTATATCATTATCTGCATGTCTGCATATCATGACATCTCCCCTTTTTTTTAGGTTTTGTTGGCATATGGGAACGTACTTACATGTGGTGGCATATATTAACATATTTACAAACGGTGGTATATGTGAACGTATTTACATGTCAAGACAGCTATCTAATGTGAGAAAACAGAACATAGCAAATAAAACAAATGTTCATAAGTCCAGTCTCTGGGGCTTGCGTCTGATCCTTATCGACCGCCGGAGAGATGGTGGTGGGGACGACGGCGCCTTGACAGGCGGGATGGAGCCTGACTGGTGGCCTCGTAGTTCAAGGTATCAGGAGGTGGCAAAACAACGGACGGAAACGGAGAAGAAAGCGGTTGCGGGCAGGCAACTTTGCGGAGTGTCCGTCTGTTTCGTCGCACATCAGAACCATCAGCCATACGTACAACATACGAGCGGGGCACGGCCTACTGAACAGCGACAGTTGGAGCAGACCAGCCACCATCCGGTATCTTGATCCTGACAGTGTCTGCCGGGGATAACACTGGCAATTCAGTGGCATGAGCATCATAGCCCTGCTTTTGCTGGTTTCGGAGCTGCTGCACCTTCTGCAGCATCAGGAGGTGATCCAGGTTGGGCAAGTTTATGGCTGGAAGTGTCGTCCGCAGGTCACTGTTCATCAGGAGTTGAGCCGGCGACATGCCAGTGGACAGTGGGGTTGCCCTGTACGCAAACAGTGCGAGGCAGATGTCAGAAGCAGAATCCGTGGCCTTGCAGATGAGCTGTTTCATGATGTGCACCCCTTTTTCAACCTTCCCATTGGACTGCGGATAGTGTGGGCTGGAAGTGACATGTTTGAAATGGTATGACTTGGCAAACATAGACCACTCGTGGCTGTTGAAGCACGGGCCATTGTCAATCCTAACAGTGAGTGGGATACCATGCCTGGAGAACGTCTCCTTGCAGGCCTTGATGACGGTCCGAGATGTGAGGTCTGAGAGCTTCACGACATCAGGATAATTGGAGAAATAGTCAATAATCAACACGTAGTCACGACCACAAAAGAGGTCGATGCCAACCTTGGACCACAGGCGGGTCTCGATTTCATGCTGCTGGAGCGTCTCCTTGCTCTGCGCTGGCTGGAAGCGTTGGCAGGTCACACAGTTGAGGACCATGTTTGAGATGTCCTGGCTAATACCGGGCCAGTAGACAGCCTGCCTGGCTCTGCGTCTGCACTTCGCGACGCCCAGGTACCCCTCGTGGATTTGGCGGAGCACCAAGCTCTAGAGACTGAGTGGAATGACAATCCAGTCCAGATTGAGGAGGATACCATCTATCACCGTCAGGTTGTCCTTTACATTGTAAAATTGAGGGCATTGCCCTTTCTGCCAGCCATTGGCAAGGTGGTGCATGACACGCTACAAGAGGGGGTCTTTGGCTGTCTCCTCGCGGATACGAACCACCTTCTCATCAGATGCCGGGAGGGTGCTCGCACACCGCTGCACCTGTGATTCAATCTGCCGGATGATTTCCAGCGGTTCACTAGGCATTGTGATGGAACGGGCCAATGCATCAGCGATGGTGAGCTCCTTGCCAGGCGTGTACACTAAGTCAAAGTCGTACCTTCTGAGTTTGAGGAGGATGCGCTGCAACCGAGGCGTCATGTCGTTCAGGTCCTTGTGGATAATGTGGACCAGAGGCCTATGATCCGTCTCGACAGTGAATGTCGGCAGGCCGTAGACATAGTCGTGAAACTTGAGAAGACCCAGGCGTTCCATCTCTATTTGCGCATACCTTGTTTAGGTGGGCGTCATGGCCCTCGATGCGTAGGCTACCGGTGCCCAGGATGAAGTGTCATCGCGGTGAAGCAGCTCTGCACCGATGCCATCCTGGCTTGCATCTGTCGAGATCTTCGTCTCCCTGTTTGAGTCTCAAAATGCCAAGACGGGTGCAGTGGTGAGTTTGGCTTTCAGCTCGAACCACTCTGCCTGATGTGCGGCCTTCCACTCAAAGGCAGTGGACTTTTTCACCAGGTTTCGTAGGGCCGTGATGTGCGAGGCCAGGTTTGGGATGAACTTGCCCAGAAAATTGACCATGCCCAGGAAGCGTAACACCGCCTTATTGTCTTCAGGGACCTTCATGGCTTCGATGGCCTTGACCTTGTCTTTGTCCGGGCGCACGCACTGCTGAGAGATCTGGTCACCTAGGAACTAGAGTGTCGACATGCCAAAGCAACATTTTGGACCTGTTCAGCTTCAGGCCAGTGGCATGGACACGGTGGAATACCTGCTAGAGACGGGAAACGTGCTTTTCAGGGGTCGCCCACGTACACACTAACCCCTTCAATGCCCTCCATCATCTGCTCCATGATGCGATGGAACATCTCTGATGCGTTTGAAATATGCCTGTGAGAGGAGGTTGGCGGAAGCACCTGTGTCCAGCTTAAACTGGATGGAGCAGTGGTTGACCTGCATCACCGCATGCCATTCGTCCGCAGAATCCACAGCGAGGATGGATTGACTTTGTGATGAGTTGGATGTGGCGGAGGCGGAGTCCTGACATTCTTCCTCTGGATCCATTGTGCTGCCAGGATCAGAATCCTGTAATCGTTGTTGCACACTCTGAACGCGCTGTCATCAGAATTGGGAGCGCTGTCCCCTGACTGTTGGTGCAGACCTGCACAAGGTTGCATAGTGTCCAGGCTTCCAGCAGTCTAAACATTGTCTGCCTCTTGCAGGGCAGTGTTTCTTTAAGTGGGCGTTGCCTCAGTTCGAGCACATCATGACATCGGCGTCCTGACGTTCCGCGCGTCGTCGTACATGCGCAGTGCGGGTGTCGGCCGCTTGGTTATCCCGTTCGCATCGCGCATGCGTGGGGCCCTGGGAAAAGCGCGCAAAATGGCCGCTTTCATCAATGCTGAGGCGCTGCATCAGGGTGATGGCCTGCACATTCTCTGCCTCATGGGAGGCAAGTTTCTCATTTTCAGCCGATTTGTACTGGGCATAGCGATTTTTGGCATGCCCATGCAATGTGCATGTTTCAATCGCGACTGGCAGGGTCATATGCTTGGTTTTCAGTAGTTGCTCTCTCAGAGGATCAGAGTGAACTCCAAAAACGATTTTGTCTCTGATTGTGGAGTCAGCAATATCACCAAAGTTGCAGGCCAGCGCTAGCAGGCGGAGGTTTGTTAAGAAGGAGTTGAAAGATTCATCTTTACCTTGTAGACGCTGTTTGAATATGTAGTGCTTGAAGACTTCATTGGTGTCCACTTCTCAGTGACTGTCAAACGTTTCCAGGATGGTCTGAAACTTTGTCTTGTCCTGACCTTCGGTGAATTGAAAAGATTTGAAGAGTTTGATGGCTTGATCATCCGCTGTTGAGAGGAGAAGCACTATCTTCCTTGCATCAGACGCACCCACGAGGTCTGAAGCTTCAATGTACAGCAGAAACTTTTGCTTGAATGTCTGCCAGTTGGCACTGAAATTGCCGGAGGTCCTGAGCTGGTGAGGGACCTGATTCTTCTCCATGGTACCGGGATACATTCGCTGGTCGTCACGGAATGGACTGAGGTAAACCACCTAGGTTAAGCAGTCACCTGGTAGCATGGCGTGTTATGTACTCTGGGATAACACAGGCTGCAACTGGATGCAGCTTTAACCAAAAGATACTCCAGACCTTGAAGCTAGTTCAATCTGATTTATTGAACCAGTAGCACAGTTCTCTATGAGTTCAACTCTCTGCTAACCTAAGTGTGGTTATTCTGTCTGACTGAACCAGACTAGCTCTTAGCCATGTGCAGGAGGTGTGATACTGTACATACACCCTGACTCACTCTGTAGATGTTCATCAGTGGAAAGAGGCGGAGTGTGAGTGCCTCGTGCCTTTTATAGTGAGATGCCACCCCTGAGTATCCTGCCTGCTCATTGGTCAAGTCCTGTTCTCTGTGTTCATTAGCTGCCTGTCTGTGTATCATGATCTGCATGCCTGCATATCATGACATAGCTGACTAGTAAAGTCAATTTCTATCAGTTGGGTTTATTCGCAGGCATGCCCAACATACGGAAAGGAGTTTTGCAATGTCTGCCTCTTTTGCACTAATATTACAAAAGAGAGATGAGGGAAATGAGGGGTAGATGGCCAGACTGCAGGAAACAATAAGTTGTGATTTTGAGTCCAGAGCCAAATCTAATGGAGAGTTTCTTCTGAGGGTAGGTTGGGTGACTGTTGCAGGGTGATCTGTGTTACCAGCACTGAGACATCCATGAGGTGAGGAGGCACTTAGAGTTGAAGTAGTCTTGAAGGCACCAGTTCCAATGTTCCACGAGTTCTGAGCCTTTGAGCGCCAAACAATTGTATCTGAGCAGCAGGCGATTTTACGAGGACAGATATCCTTCTGCTGTTACCTGTTTAATGGTAAGATGGTAGGTAGCATCATGCTGTTTGAATGGAGTTACTAGTCTCTTTTAAGGACAAATGTAAAACTGAGAATAGCTTCCTCTGAAAAACTGAGGCTGGCAAGGTAGCACAGTGGTTAGCACTGTTGCTTCACAACACCAGGGTCCCAGGTTTGATTCCTGGCTTGGGTCACTGTCTTTACGTTCTCCCCTGCGTGGGTTTCCTCCTGGTACTCCAGTTTCCTCCCACAAGTCTCGAAAGACGTGCTGTTCGGTGAATTGGATATTCTGAATTCTACCTCAGTGTTTCCAAACAGGTGCAGAGTGTGGTGACTAGGGGATTTTCACAGTAACTTCATTGCAGTGTTAATGTAAGCCTACTTCTGACAATAATAAAGATTATTATTATCAAAAGATTATTAACTGAAGAAATTCAGACAACTTGTGTCTCGGGCATGTGACAGCAGGGTTTTGGGTAACTAATGGGGCTCTCGGTTGAAATCCATTGTTTTGGGTCACAGGAAATGGTCGGGCCATTAATACCATCTTGGAATATTAGGATTCACATATCCGCCTTCTGACACCCTTTCTCTGTGGCCGGAATTCTTAGAGTTGATGTATTTCTCTGGAACTTGATTGTCTTCAATCGCAGAGGGCATTAGCACCTCATTACATGTAATCTCTGATGGTTTAAAATTTCTCTGCTATCGATCATGTCTTGTCATGGAAAGCCTGGTTCCTTTTTTAAAAACTATGATTTTAGAATAGTCTGGGTAATGTAGATATGTAATTATTTTCTGTCCCGTCTCAGCCAGGACAGTACTTTCACATGGGACTGGAAATGCAAGCTTTAATGTTGTTCCACCTTAGCAGCACAATTGTTCATTATCAAATCTGAACAATTATCAAGTCATGGGAGATTGAAAATATTTAATACTAGAAAAAATGCTGAAGACTATGTAATGTAACTGAAAATGTCCAAATCTTGGAAAATATCGCTGCAGTGATTGAGACGAAATATATATTGAAGAACAAATATTGGAAATAATAGTGACTCACTTTAAGGTATGCTTGATGTGTGCTTTCTTGTTCTGCAGATCTTAAAGCGGGTTTCTAACAGCGTGCTGTGGCTACTTCGATTCCCTGCTGTGGGAGAACCCAACATTCAACAGTACGCGCAGAGCATGGGACTGTCTGCTAACCGTATTATCTTTTCACCTGTCGCCCCAAAAGAGGAGCATGTGAGGCGAGGACAGATGGCAGATGTCTGTCTAGACACTCCACTCTGTAATGGACATACCACAGGAATGGATGTACTCTGGGCAGGGACACCAATGGTGACTATGCCAGGTATGTGTAATGGTGGGTAACAATTTTTCTTTCTATTTTGTATAAGGAATGTAAGTCAATTAATTTGATAGAGATGTATGTAATAGGGCTCAAAGATTATACCCATCACTGTGATTGCTTTATTGCTCTGTGAAATCCAACAGCTCATTTTCAGCAGCTGATTGCTTTAAATAGTTGACTTTTAATGATTTCTTGGGTTCTCCAGGTTGGAAGAACACGCAATTGCAACAGTAAATGTATAACTGTGGTAAGGGAAGGGCTCAATGAATCCTTTCTGAGATTGCCTAGTGATGGTGGTGATTAATCTGGCTGAATTGTATAATAATGTTGCTATTAAGCAGTGCATCTGACTATTTTTGTACTGGCCACGTCATTCTTTTTTCATCTGCTGTTCCTGCTTTTTCCTCATGATATTGGGATAATTGTTTGGAATTTACCATGTATAAACTGTACAATACAACGAATTTGACTTAAATGAACAGATTTTTAGTACTACGTATATAATTGCTATTGTGTGCACCTGAAAGCATGTGATAACTTTCAGAATTGCGTTCATCTTTTCTTTGAACATGGCACAAGAAGTAGAAGCATAAGTAGGTCATTTGACCCTTTGATTCTGCTCTAGCGTTCAGTAACATCATGACTGTCCGTTTACCCCATCCTTGTCTTTTTTTAAATAAATTTAGAATACCCAATTTTTCTTCCAATTATGGGGAATTTAGCATGGTCAATCCACCTAACCTGCACATCTTTGGGTTGTGGAGGTGAGCCCACGCAGACTCTGGGAGAATGTACAAACATCACAATGACAGTGACCCAGGGGCAGGATCGAACCCGGGTCCTCAGTGCAGTCAGGAGCAGTGCTAACCACTGCGCCAACATGTCACCCATATCCCATTCTTCTCCATTTTCATATCTTAGTTCTCTTCATACCTCAAAATTTATCAATCTCTCAATCTCTATCTTGGACAATGACCGAGCATCCAGTTCTCTTGAGGTAATTACAATGATTCACAAATCTGTAAGTGAAAATATTTATCCTCGCCTCAGTCCCAAGTGACCAATGCATTAATCTGAGACTTTGACCCCTAATTCTCAGCACCCTCCCTCCCAACCAACCAAAAAAAGCATGCTCCCTGCATTCATTTGTCAGTCCCCTTAAGAATTTTCTATGTTTCAGTTTGATTATTTCTCATTTTCTAAATGCAAGGGAGTGTTTTGTTAAGGCAGGTCTGATGGCAAATGTTGAGCTGCCCAAATCCCAAAGGAAAACTTGAAACAACTGCCAAAACAGTTATTGGCAATTTGTATATTATGAGGAGGTTTACTGAAATCAAGAAATGATGACTGACCAATTGTGATGATTTTATATTAAGATAAATGTTTAATAAAGTGAAGAAAATGTAAAAATTACACTTTAACATAAGAATGGCTTTGTTTAGTTAACAGTATTTTAGAACCGTTCGAAAAGATTTTAACTTAAACTACATTCGGAGCTAATCTACCTACCCTTTTCTGGGGGCAATAGTCCTTATTGATTTTTAAATCTTTAGAATTTTAGTAATTTAACCACACAACGCCTTCTTGTTCTTGGGGTTTCCTCTGAGGCTGACCGCAACTGGTTCTCCAGGTCTGTCCTTGTTCACACTCTTCTGGGAGATCTGATCAGCTACTGCACTGTCTTCTGGGAGATTGAAGCAGCTACACCTTCATGCAGGCTTCTATTGTTTATTTTAAATGCGTTTTCTTCCCTTTGATCTCTGTATCCTCTTTCACATAGTTACTCAGAAGTTCCCTTTTACCAGAACTGATCAAATTCCTTTCTTCTACTTCTAGCTTCTATATTTAAAAAAAGCAAACTTACTCTATCTTTGTCTCACTTACAATTTTACAACTTGGGTATGATCCTCTTTGAACTAAACCAACCCACTTCAAAGCTAATTCTTTTATTGCCTTATGTAAATTCTTGTTGTAAAGTTGTTCTTGGTTTATGAACATCTCCAAACTGCTTCTTACTGATGTTTAGACCCTTGAAGTCGCTGTCGCTTTATCCAATTACATTAATCGCATCCCCACCAGCCTGTTTTCCGGTATATGAGAAATATAACCGTGATATTACCAAATGAAAATTAATATAAATCTTCATTTCCCTGACAATAGGCTGAGTCTGCTCAATCTATTGTTCATAGGATGAAACTCTTATCCCAAGAATCAGTCTGGTAAATCTTGGTTGCATTGCTTCAAGGCAAATATATCCTTTCTTGGGTAAAGAGATCAAAATTGTACACTATACTTTAGGTGTGACCTCACCAAAACCCTACCTAATTGAAGTAAGATGTCTTCATTTTACTTCGGACCCTTTGTAATAAAGGCTAACGTACAATTTGCTTTTCTAATTGCTTGGTGTACCAGTGTGCTAACTTTTAACTTTCGTGTACAAAGACAAGCAAGTCCCTGCCTTTCACCATTTTTTAAAAAAAAAACATTGCATTCTACTTTTCCTTCCAGTGTGGATTACTTTGCAGTTCCCAGACTATATTCCACTATGTTCCTGCTCATTCTCCCAACCTGTCCATAAATTTTGTATGTTCTTTGTATCTTCCCTACGGTCGACCAACATCACCAGGAAACCTGATGTTACACTCACTCTCCCTTAACCAAGTCATTGACACAGATTGTAATTGTTGGAGCCCAAGTACTGATCCTCGTGTTATCCCCACTAATTACAGTCTGCCAACCTAAGTCAGAAACAACTTTCATTAATTTGGGACTTTAAATGGTGAAAACCTTCCAAGACAGTTCATAGTAGAATGATTGGTTGATGATCAACACTGAGCGAAAAGGAAGGAGGTTGACAGCGTTTGGTCAAAGAAGCAGGTTTTAAGGAATGTCATAAAATATGTAGGAAATCCATTCCAGACCTGTGGTATTGGCTGCTGGCACCACTGTCAAAAGTGGACATTGGAGATTTTCATTCCTCCAACCGTGGCTTCTTGTGAATGCAGAATTTTGAGGATTATACAGTTAATGATACTGTAATAGACAAAATGGTAATTGCAGTGAGCGAGGAACAATGATAATGGAGAAAACATGTGGACTTCAGATACATAAATCTCCAAGACCTGATGACTTTCACCCGTGGCATATTAAAAGAAGTAGATGACAACATTATATAGTTGGTTATAGTCTTTGTAAACTTTTTAGATTTGGCAACTGTGACATTAGACTGGAAAATTATTCTTGTAAATCCATAATTTAAGAAGTCTGGGAGAGAGAAGCCAGTTATGTCCTTGAGTAAGGAGACCAAAACTACACACACAACTTGATGTTATGGTATCACTATGGTCTGATTTATTGGCAGTGCAACTTCATTACTAACCAATTCCATTGGAATGATATCTATATAATATATCCTCCAGAGGTCTGCAGCATCACAGGTGTTTCCAGCCAATTCAATTCACATTTCCAGAAACTGCTGAAGACATTACATATTGCAATGGCAATGGGCCTTGACAATATTCCGGCAATAGTACTGAAGACCTGCTCTGGAACTTGCCGTCCCCTAGATAAGTTGTTCCAGTACAGCTACAAAACTTGCATCTGCCCAGCAATGTGGAAAGTTGCCTCGTTATGTCCTGTACAATAAAAAGGAGGGCAAATTCAACCTGCCAGTTGTCTCAGTCTACTCTTGGTCATCGATAAATTGATGGAAGGGATCATCACTTTCAAGTGGCATTTACTTAGCAAATACCTGCCAACTGATGTTCAGTTTGGGTTTTACCAAGGCCACGCAGCTCCTGACCTCGTCACAGCCTTAGGTTAAATATGATCTCTAGAGGTGAGAGTGACTGCCTGAGATGTCAAGGGAACATTTGACCAAATGCGGCATCAAGGAGCCCAAGCAAAAGGTGGAGTCAGTGGGAATCGGGGGAAAATTCTTCGCTGGTTGGAGTCATACTTAACACAAAAGAGGATATTTGTTGAAAGTCAATCAACTCCGCTCCAGGACATCACTATAGGAGTTCCTCCAGGTAGTGTCCAAGTCCCAACCTTCTGCTTTATCGATGACCTTCCCTCCCTCAAGTTCAGAAATGGGGATATCATTGATGATTGCGCACTGCAGAATGTTCAGCACCATCACAACTCCTCGGATAATGAAGCAGTCCATGTCTAAATGCAGCAAGATCTGGATAAAATCCAGGCTTGTACTGGCAAGTGGCAAGTAATACTCGTGCCAGGCAACGGACAACTCCAAGAAGAGAAAATCTAACCATCACTCCATGACATTCACAAGCATTTCCATTGCTGAATCCCCAGTAGCCTGCTAGATTGGCACCACATCCATAAATATTCACTCCTTTCACCACTGATTCTGCTCCTCAACAGTGTGCACCATCGACAAGAAACTGCAGGAACTCACCAGGGTGTCTTAGACAGCACCTTCCAAACCCAATCCTGGAACCCGCTCCCTAAGAGTACTGTGGTTATGCCTACACCAAATGGACTGCAGCCGTTCAAGAAGGTGGCTTACCCCCACCTTCTTGAGGGCAATTGGGGATAGGTAGTGACTTAACCAATGATACCATATCCCAAAACCAAATTTGAAAAATACTTGATTTTGTAATAATGCCTGGCTTTTGTCAGGCATTATTACAAAGGCTTTTGTCCTTACCAATCTCTGGTTAGGTTTTGTTGGAAATTCTGATTCCAGGTACCTTGGTTTAGAAAACCTGTCGAGACTTTTGAGAAAGCTTAGAGGAGGTTTAACTGGATGATAGCAGGGATGCTGTTAGATGGTTTTTCTCTCTCTCTCTCTCTTGTTCTCTTCTCCCTCCCCCCCCCCCCCCCCTCCCCCCAAGAAGAAAAAAAAAGGAAACGTGTAAACAAGATGGAGAGTCAGGTAATTGTTCATGCGTGATGGTGGGAGCTGGTGGACCCCATTGTGGTTCCTAGTGACCATGTTTGTAGTAACGTTGGTTGCTCGAGGAACTCCAGCAGAGTTGATGAGCTGGAATCTGAACTTCCCTGTCCAACAGGTTTGAGATTCTTGCTCCCTGTGTGGACGGGTCTGCAGGGAGGGGGGAGCCATTCAAGTGGGGGAGAGAAAAGAAATGTAGTTGTAATTGTGGTTAGTGTAGTTAGAGGCACTGACACTGTTCTCTGATCAGGATCAATAATCCCAAAGGTTGTATTGCCTGCCTGGTGCTCATGTTCGGGATATCTCATCTGGACTGCAGAGGAACGGGTAAAGATCCAGTTGTTGTGGTTCACGTAGGTAGAACAAGGACAGAGGTTCTACTGAAGGGGTATGAACTGCTAGGAGCTAAATTAAAAGGCAGAACCAAAAAAGTAATAATCTCTGGATTACTACCTGAGCCACGAGCTAATTGGCATCGGGTCAATAAGTTTAAGGAGGTAAATGGAGATTGTTGTGGGAGAAATGGGTTTGAATTCATGGGACAGTGGCACCAGTACTAGGGAAGAGGGGACCTGTTCCAGTGGTATGGTCTTCTTCTGAATCATGCTGGGACCAGAGTCCGGGGGGGTGGAAAGAGGGAGAAAAGGGTTCAGTTGTATGGGGAATGAGAAAATCAAAGTTAAAGGAGAAGATAGAAGTGCAGGTTAATGATCAGGGCTGGGATCTAAATATCCAAAGATATGTGTCTTATTGAAAGGACAGACAGATGGGCAGAGAGGGTGGCGTTTCATTGTTAAAGGAGTGAAATTAAATCGGAAGCAATATGGAATCAGAAGGCATAGAATCTGTGTGGGTAGAGTTGAGGAATAGCAAAGGGAAAAAAAAACCCTGATGGGAGTTACGTACAGGCCTAGCAGTAGTCAGGATGTGGGGCAGAAAATACATTGGGAGTCAAAAGGCAAATAAGAAAGGAATTATTACAATAATCATGGGGGACTTCAATATGCAGATTGACTGGGAAAATCAGGTTGGTGGTGGATCCCAAGAAAAGGAATTTGTGGAATGTCAGATGTTTTTTGGAGCAGCTTGTGACAGAGCCTACTAGGGAACAAGCAATTCTGGATTTGGTGATGTGTAATGAGGCAGACCTGATTAGGGAACTGAAGGTGAAGGAACCCTTGGGGGGGGGCAGTGACCTCAATATGATAGAATTTACCCTGTATTTGAGAGGGAGAAGCTGCAATCAGATGTAATGGTGTTACAATTGAATAAAGGTAACTACAAAGACATGAGGGAGGAGCTGGCCAGAGTGGATTGAAATGGCAGCCAAGCATAGAAGACAGGGGAACAGCAATGGCAGGAGTTTTTGGGGGTTATTCGGGAGGCACAACAAAAATTCATCCCAAGGAGGAGGAAACATGCTAAAGGGAGTACGAGGCACCCATGGCTCATGAGGGAAGTCGAGGAGAGCATAAAAGCAAAAGAAAAAACATACAATGTGGTGAGGATTAGTG
This sequence comes from Scyliorhinus torazame, assembly GCF_047496885.1. Classification (NCBI taxonomy): domain Eukaryota; kingdom Metazoa; phylum Chordata; class Chondrichthyes; order Carcharhiniformes; family Scyliorhinidae; genus Scyliorhinus; species Scyliorhinus torazame. The sequence goes on from NC_092711.1 coordinate 262,527,884, forward strand.
GGAAGCCAGAGGTTTGGGAAGCTGTTAAAAGCGAACAGAGGACAACTAAAAAAGCAAAGGGGGTGGGGGGGGGGGGGGGGGGGGAGCTAGCTAGTAATATAAAAGCAAGAGTTTTTTTTCAATATATGCAATGTGGAAAAGTGAGGTTATGCACTTTGGAAGAAGGAATGGAGACATAGACTATTTTCTAAATGAGGAAATGCTTAGGAAATCGGAAGCACAAAGGGACTTGGGAGTCCTTGTTCAAGATTCTCTTAACGTTAACGTGCAGGTTCAGTCGGCAGTTAAGAAGGTAGATGCAATAGCTGAGATAGCTATAATACAAGAGCAAGGATGTACTTCTGAGTCTGTACGAGGCTCTGGTCGGACCCCATTTGGAGTATTGTGAACAGTTTTGAGCCCCATATCTAAGGAAGAAAGTGCTGGCTTTGGAAAGGGTCCAGAGGAGGCTCACAAGAATGATCCCTGGAATGAAGAGCTTATCGTATGAGGAACGGTTGGGGACTCTGGGTGTGTACTCGGAGTTTAGAAGGATGAGGGGGAATCTTATTGCAACTTACAGGATACTGCGAGGCCTGGATAGATTGGATGTGGAAAGGATGTTTCCACTTGGAGGAAAAACTGGAACCAGAGTGCACAATCTCAGACTAAAGGGATGATCCTTTAAAACCAAGATGAGGACGAATTTCTTCAGCCAGAGGGTGGAGAATCTGGAATGATGTATATGGTTTTGGCCTTTATACCTGAAGGCTCGTCTTGGAGGAGATACAGTGAAGATTTGCAGTGATTCTTGGGATGAGAGGGTTGTCTGATGGGCTGTGTAAATTGGGCCTGTGCTCTGAAGTGGAGAACAATGAAAGTGACTTCATTGAAACGTAGAAGATTCTGAGGGGGTTTGACAGGGTAAACAGAATGTTTTTGTTGGCTAGTGAATCCAGAACAGAAGAAAACAGCCTCAATAAACAGTTGGGCAGTAAGACTGAGATGTGAAAGTATTTAAAATTGTTGGAATTGTCTTAAAGCATATTAAAGTCTGAGATTGATGGATTTTTGATCCTGGGAAATAAAGGATTTTTTGATCCTGGGAAATCAAGGATATAACGGGCAGGAAAATGGTATTCAATTAGAAGATCAGCCAGGATTCTGTTGAATGGGGTAAGGAGCCGAATGGTGCAGTACAGCTGTTATGTAATAATTTAACATCCCTGTCCTTGCTGTTCTACTTTGGGCAAAGTGTTTGCCCAGCACTTAGGATTCAATATCCTCATCCTCCTGTTCGATTTCATTCAGAGTGTCACCCCAACCTATTTCCGAGTAGTTCCTGCATCATCTTTCCAATCCTCTCTTTTCACCCAGAACTCTGTTTTTCTGACTCTGTCCCCTTGTGCATCTAGTAAACCTTATGTTGTGTTTGTCTGGTTCACCTTCTGGTTACATTTTTGTCCATCTCCTTGGAAGCTTTTTTACTTTATAAATGCAAGTTGTTGGATACCAATAACCTACAGATTAAAATCATATAGAATAAAATGAAAAAATAGATCTGGTTTAATTATTTGACTTGTTATAACTGATTAGTTTATATTTTAATATTTCTGGGGACATTTCATTTTGTTTTCCCTTTTGAAAACGCGATCCTTGTGTTTTGTGTCTCTTGTTTATAAAATGGTTGGTGGCAACAAGTCAGACACAGCTAAGTTTGCATGGATATCTGGCTGACTAGTGTTCAGCATGGTTGGCAGAGGTAGCAGTCTTGCAATTCTTGTCTGTATGTGATGAATTGGCAGGGGGTGTTGCATGATGTGTATTCCGATATGCAACTTTTGATTCATTGTGGCATGCATTCCAACTGGCAGAAGTGTTGCCGTCACCAGATGGGTTTGTGGACTTTCATAGATAACTGGTATTTGGAATGAAGACTTTGTTACCTACACATGCAGGGCTTGATGGTGGCATTCATCTCTTTGGTGTTGTGCACAAAGAGGTTTCGGATGTTCTGTAAAACTGAATAGGTTTGAAGTTCATATCTATTTTAATCAGTAGTTTTGGCCTTTTAATCTACTGTAATTCTTTGAGAAACTAAATTAATTATTTGGTCCAATGAGTGAGGTTCACCTGGATTATCAATGCTATCAAAGTGCAACATTTGTTTTAAAATTGGCTTTTTAGTTTCATAAATAAGACAGATGTTAATTTCCTGATACCCCAAGCTTTTGTAGCTAGGTATTGCAATTGAAATCCTTCAGTGGGTGTGGACTGTTAACAGGTAAAATTTGCTGTGTTGTGTTTTGCTATTTTCCCAGGAAATCTTAGGTGCAACAATTCTGTACGAGCAGGACAATCCCAGGTTGAGTATCTCCTTTATTGAATAGTGTCGTTTGAGCAGAATAGTAACATGTACTCCGAAACTGACCTGTTGGGCTACAGAAAGGAAAAATCAGTCAATATTTGTATTCCTGACCACTTGTGATTCTAGAGACTCCCCTTAGCACAAAGTTAATTTCTCTGGTCATAAGTATTATTCATCCTTGATTTCATCTTGGTGAATCTCTGCCACAACCTGTTTGTGCCTTTGATTTAAGGGCCAAGCATCATATTCTAACTGCACTAACCAATAATTTTTACAAGTTTGTCATTGCACTTTGCACTTTGTTTTTGTGCTGAATACACTATATTAATAATAATCTTTATTTGTGTCACAAATCAGCTTTCAGGTACACTGAGGAGAATTCAGAATGTTCAGAATGTCCAATTCACCTAACAGCATGTCTTTCGGGACTTGTGGGAGGAAACCGGAGCACCCGGAGGAAACCCATGCAGACACAGGGAGAACGTGCAGACTCTGCACAGACAGTGACCCAAGCCAGGAATCGAACCCGGGTCCCTGACGCTGTGAAGCAACAGTGCTAACCACTGTGCTACCGTGCTGCCCAAGAATCTTACTTGCTGTTTATTTACAGCTTTATTAAAGTTTTTAATCTTTTTGAATTCTTGTCATGTATACACCTATTCATTCCCTCAATTTATCATTCCATGATTCCTAATTATATTTCATTCTGTCAAAATGCCAGGCCTAATTTTAACAATTAAACCTTCGCTCTTTATGAACAAGCCTCTTCCAGTAACCTCCCATGCCTGCAAAAGCCACCTACTACCACAAGAAAATTGCTGTCCCTATCTAATTGCTGATCCTATCTTTTCCCAAAAGTAGAGGACTCTAGAACTAGAGAGCATAGGTTTAAGGTGAGAGGGGAGAGATACAGAAGAGACCAGAGGGGAAATTTCTTCACACAGAGGATGGTGAGCATCTGGAACGAGCTGGTAGAGGGGTACAATTTTTTCCTTTTTTTAAAAAAAAGACAGTTACATGGGCAGGGTAGGTGTAGAGGGTTATGGGCCAAATATGGGAAAGTGGGACTAACTTAGTGATAGAAATTGGGCGGCATGGACAAGCTGGGCCAAAGGGCCTGTTTCCGTGCTGTAAACATCTATGACTCATTCTTCCATCAATATCTAAATAACTCATCGCTGTGAACAGACTCCTGTCTAAATGCCTACTCCCTGAGAACAGGCACTGAGCTAGACTTTGACCTGGTGCTTGTGAATAGTCAACCAGAAGATGCAAATAAAGTTAGGAACATGGAGAGAGGTTCAGAGATGGAGAGATTGAAATTTCTGAAATTACATTGAACTCTCTGGTGCTTCACGTCTCAATATTCTAATTCCAAGAATCCCCCAGATTCTACCTCTTGTAACGATTTCACAGACTACCTTAAACTTATGATTCCCCTCTGTCTCCCCTACTTAGTCCAGGATTGGTGCTTTTGTACATTAAATATTAACAATGAACCTTGCAGGCAGTTATACCTCTCTCACCCTCTGTCTTAAACAGTAAGAGCCCAGGATGCGCACACTCAAATACACAGACATTTTCATTACAACATATCAATACACAAAAAGAACCAATTGAAAATCAAGATTCAGTTGCTTCCACCTTTGTGATATCTCTGTGTTTCTTTATCTCTTTGTCTGAGATGTTTTTATCTCTCCCTTGTTCCTTTTCATTCTCTCCATTTCTAGCTCATTTGCATATTTTTGTTTGTCTTTATCCTGGGTGAGATCTTCATAAACTTGCTGTCAGATATTTCTGTCAAACCTTTAATTATATCAAATTGCTGTGTTTGTCATATAGAATGTGGGGAACGATCTGATAGCAAATAGAGAAATCCCCCTGCCCCTCAGAAAACTGAATTCAAATGGCCACTATAATAATAATCTTTATTAGTGTCACAAGTCGGCTTACAATTGTACTGCAATGAAGTTACTGTGAATCTATGTCATTTAGCCTTAATGTAGACTCGGGACATTAATTTAAAGCCCTTCAGAGTGATTTGAGGATATCTCACTCTGTTGTTAGTGCTTCACTTTAACTTTCCATTCATTGCACTTTACCTGCTCACCCCGAGTGCAGGTGACAGGCCAAATGTCTATTCATGTCCATCCTAAAGGTTTTGTTTGCTTTCACAATGCAGCTCACTTGTATTAAATAAAATGTGAAAAGTTATGTCATCTGTTTTGTATCAGTGTGTCTCTTCCATTCTATCTCAATTTATCTGTTGTGACTGGAATAGCTTGGATCTTTAATTAGTGTTAGAACCCCTATCCAGTTCGAACCTACCTCTCCAAAAACACGACTAGTCGGTTTCTCGGCACAAGGGAAGATGGGAAGAGCCGCACGTTATGGGATGAAGAGCTGCATTCAGTTCACAAGCCGTTATTTGGTTACCCCTACAATATAAAATGAAGGGTACAATTGTAAAAGGAGCAGAGGAATCTGGATGTATATGCATAAATCATTGAAGATGGGAGGACAGGTTGAGAACATGGTTGAAAGAATAGCATATAATAAGCTTTATTAATAGGGACATAGAGTCGAAGAACATTGAGTTATGTTGAGCTTGTGTAAGACATAAGTTTGATCTCGGCTGGAGTATTGTCCCCGGTTCTAGATGCTGCATTTAGGAAGGATACAAAGGCACAGGTGAGAGTTCAGAAATTATTAACGAGAATGGTGCCAGAGATGAAGAACTTCAATTATAAAGATATATTGGAGAAGTTGGGACTATTTCCCTAGGCGAACAGAATGCTGTGAGGAGATTTGATAGAGGTATTCAAGGTCACGAGAGGTCTGGACCGAGTGGATGAGGGAAAGCTTCCCACTAGTGAAAGGATCGCGAACAAGAGGGCACAGATTTCAAATAATTGGTAAAAGAAGCAAAAGCGAAATGAGGAAAACCTTTTTGTTGCAGTGAGTGGTTAATGTCAGGAATGCACACACTTGAGTGTGGTGGAGACAGGCTCAATTCAAAAGGGATTTAGACGTGGTTAGCACTGTTGCTTCACAGCACCTGGGTCCCAGGTTCGATTCCCAGCTTGGGTCACTGTGGGGAGTCTGCACGTTCTCCCTGTGTGCGTGGGTTTTTTCCGGGTGCTCCGGTTTCCTCCCACAGTCCAAAGATGTGCAGGTTCGGTGGATTGGTCATGGTAAAATTGCCCTTGGTGTCCAAAAAGGTTGAGTGGGGTTACTGGTTATGGCGATAGGTTGGAGATATGGGGTGCTCTTTCCAAGGGCGAGGGCAGACTCGATGGGACGAATGGCCTTCTTCTGCACTGTAAATTCTATGATCTCCTCACTTTGCCTGGTTCTAGTTAATCCCGCACTTTAATCCTTTTTAAAAATAAATTTAGAGTACCCAATTTTTTTTCCAATTAAGGGCAATTTAGCATGACCAACCCACCTAGCCTTTGGGTTGTGAGGGCAAAACCCACGCAAACACAGGGCGAATGTGCAAACTCCACACAGACAGTGACCCAGGGCTGGGATCAAACCTGTTTTTAACTATGACAAATAAATCTGCAAAAAGAGACAGGCTATCCATTGAGTGTAAATGTCAATTTAAAAGAAAGATCACATCAAACATGGATGCCAGCTTAACAACCAAATTTTACATTTATGCTGTAGGATGGATGTGATTTGTATTTGGAATGAGAGTTTGCATTTGTGGCCTGCATGTTAAATATTTTGTGTTCCTTGTTGCAGGAGAAACACTGGCATCCCGTGTTGCTGCCTCACAGCTGATGTGTTTGGGATGTCCAGAACTAATTGCAAAGACAAGACAGGAGTATGAGGATATCGCTGTCATGTTGGGCACAGATATGGAATAGTATGTTCTAATCTTCTAACTTCATTGTTTGAGTTGTAACTTACTTGTGTCTGCCCCTTCAGTACTGAATACCAGGTTGTCAGTCTGCACAGCATTAACTTTTGACCGGCTAATTGAGTGCACCAATTTGGTCTTGATTTTGGGTCAGTTTTCTTTGATACTGATGCCATATATAAAGTCTGTGAGACAATTTCCAAACACTCAATTGGTCATTTAAATGTAAGTGCCGTTGTTCAAACTGACAAATGAGCGAAAGGATTAGGTTTGGCAGTGTGTGCTGTAGACTATCTTATCTGTCTTGGAGCTTTATAGAATCTGGTTTCTCTTACTCGCAAAGTAATGTGATTGAAGATTATTATTGAAAAGATATTAACGTATTGTCATTCACTTTGCTGATTACATTACCAGTTATAAATCAAGTAAGACTCGTGTTTTGGCAATGGAAGAGTCTGCATACCATATTTTTCCAAGAATTTTGAAAGCCCCTTCTGTTTGCTCCCAATCTACCTCAAAAGGAACATTTGCATTATTGCTTCAGTACTGACTTGATTAATTTTGAAAAAAAAATTTTTAGAGTCCCCAATTCATTTTTTCCAATTAAGGGGCAATTTAGTGTGGCCAATCCACCTACCTTGCACATCTTTGGGTTTTGGGGGTGAAACCCACACAAACACGGGGAGAATGTGCAAACACCACACGGACAGTGACCCAGAGCCGGGATCGAACCTGGAACCTCGGCACTGTGAGGCAACAGGGCTAACCCACTGCCACCGTGCTGCCCCTGGCTTGATTAATTAATTGAATTTTTAAACTCAATGGTGTATACAAGAACCTGCATCAAATATATGCTTGATTGGGACAAACTGTTCTCTGCTTGTCCATTCATTTTCAGAAATTTGGGAAATGTTTTAGAATCTCTGCATTGCAGAAGGCGACTGTTCGGCTCATCGAGTCTGCACTGACCCTCTGAAAGTGCACACTCTCTAGGCCCACTCCCCCGCACTATCCCTGAAAACCCACCTAACTTGTACATCTCTAACTAAGGGGCAATTGTACCATTACCAATCTACCTAATCGGCACATCTTTGGACTGTGGGAGGTAATGGGAGCACCCGGAGGAAACCTACACAGACATAGGGAGAAAGTGCAAACTCCACACAGACCGTAGTTACACAAGGCTGGAATTGAACCCGGGTCTCTGTCACTGAGGCAGCAGTGCCAGCCACTCTGCCACCGTTGTGTTCCTGTTGAGATTTTGAGCTGGAATGTCAAGCTTTCTTGACGTTATGATTTTTATATATTAAAAAAAGAGCGAGGTGAGCAGTATATGCAAAGCATGTGATAAATTTTAGGAAAACATTGAAGAAACACAAATCTGAAAACCTTATGAATTCTGTTGCTAGAATGCCCGGGTTCGTGAATCCTTTGCTTATTTAGCTACTGAGTGCTGAGTGCATGGTATGTGAAGTACTCCCGACAGACGTGCCTAATCCATAATGTTATGAGTGTTGATTCCTGCATTTTTGAGTTTTGCCACCATTTTGACATTGCCTTTATTGTTACAGCCTGAAGAAGATCCGAGGAAAGGTGTGGAAACAAAGAGTAAGCAGTCCGCTGTTCAACACCAAACAATACACTATGGATCTGGAACGTCTATACACACAGATGTGGGAACATTATGCTGCAGGCAACAAACCAGACCATATGATCAAGCCACTTAAGGCTGTGGAGACAAATGAAACTGCTTGAACTTGCTCCATTGCTGCAGCATTGTGACTTTGACATGAGAATACTGAACTGCAACCTTGGCTCCATGATCCATCACACACAGATTGTTTTGACTGTTTTGGGACAAGTCATAAATTCTGGCAATAACATATTTTCATCCAAGCCCAGAGTGACTCTTCAAAGATTGAAGCCCTGTTATTGAACAGTTGTTGGAGTTAAACCCAGTTGAAATAGGTTGTATCAAGTGAACCATGTGCAGTAACACCACCTCTGATTTGACTTGAGTAACGGTATTCCTTATAGATGATTAATCTGAAAATATTTGTAATGCTACTTAGCCAGAGCTTCACATTAGTGATTAGAAGTTAACATTTGATATCACCATCTCATCGCTACTCTAAGAGCAGAGATTTCCTTTGAATGTCTGAAGGCCTGATCGCTGGATGGGTTCATTTAAGGCCTTCGACTAACTCTTTAAAGGGGTGTAGTTATGTTTTAATGTTTTCCAGTCAAATTATTTTTATAAACCATTGAGGCTCTTTTTCTTGTCAGTCTTTGTACTCTCTGCCTTTTCAGGCTTTTTAGTTGCAAGGTAATTATACTTGTGTTGGAAACTGCTTTCCATATGGAACAGAAAGTGTGTCAAATAGCCAATGTATGTACTGCTTATTTGCTCCAGTTCTTTGAGTGATGCAGCAGGATACACATTACCAGTTGCCCTATGTTGGTTCAAGAATGCGTTTCATCGTGTGTCGGATATGAACTCAAGTGACGCAATGGAATGCATTTCCTTGTTTGACCCACACAAGCTGGAGTAAGGATGCAGTATGTGTGTCTATGCATGACCATGCAGATGTAATAATTGTAGAAAGTAGCAGTGCTTCAACTGTTGCTGAGGTCTGGAATTACGTTTTGGAGACTGGCCTATTGCAGAACAGTTCGGAAAAATTAAAACCAGTCTGGAGAATGGTTGCTCTTCCTCACTTAATAAACTCATTTGATTTTTGTAGGATCATTTTTGTGAAGGGCTAAGGATTCTCTTTTGCCCCCAGGTAAGTATTTCATCTGTTATTATTATGTAGATTTAGCAATTTTGTGTGATATTCAGCCAGAAAGTGATGACTCCTTTTGCACCTGTACTGGCATATGTAAAGAAATTGTGTGGGTGTTTATGGAAGATTTTCTTCTGCGGTCATTCAAGCTACTTTCTCAAAAGTACAACAGGAATTGCTTTGAGTTTATTATTCTCAGGTCTGTGTCAAGAATTGCTTCAATTTGATCCTTCAATACTTCAATGTGACATTTGGTTTGCTGGGACTCCCAGTGGGATGATTGTAAATATTTATATTAGACAGTCCCTCTTCTGCCCACATTTTCTGTGGAGTGGTATTGAATAAAGCACATGTTTGGTTTATATGGAACAAAACCAGATAATTTGCATAAAATCCCATATGTTTTTATTGAAGAAAGAGATAATGTCTGGCTTATGATGGTCAGTGGGATAATAAAACATTGATTTTTATTTAAAACAAATAAAATAAAATGGATGGTGATACTGATGCTAGGAGAGAGGCAGGTGAGCATGTTCTGAAAGAATCTCCCAAGGATTTTTTTTATTAACTCCCGCGTGCTTAGATTTATTTTGGTTACCTTTTCTTTTCATTTGTGTTACATCAGCTATTTTAACATGCCTCCTAAAATTTTTAGTACAGATAGTGAGGCGTCAGACCTTTGCATTGTCTGGATTTCAGGCTGTTTCTGTATGAAGCTGTAAATACATGTGAATGAGAATCTAATGTATCTGTGTACAATTATAAAGCAGCTGGATGCTTTTCTGGAGTCTTGTGTTTCTGTGTTGGTTTTTGCATGGCCCGTGTATTGTATCTCTACCAGATTTACACTTGGTATTTTACCCGTTCTATTGTTTTATGTAATGTTTTCTCATTGTTTCCCCTGTAACATTCTTCCCAATGTACCTTGGTTGGTTGACAGGTTACTTATTAAGATTCTTTACATCTGCAATGCATATGAAATTGTGTGAGAGCTGATTTGCTGGTAGACATTTTTCCTGTTTTTCCAGCTCCCTCCTGTAAAATATGATCCTAGTCACAGCACATTTCCTAAACGTTGTAACCAGTCTCAATTGTTGCATGGTTGCTTCTGTTCCGTTACTGCAGTGCCTTGTGATTTAAAACAAAATCCGACAGATTATTTTGAATAAAGGGTGGAGGATTGAATTAATTGCTTGCAAATTTTATAGATTAACTAATGTCAAGTGTTGGTTTCTGGGGATTATTTCCTGAATTTGCATTGCTATTATGATATTTGGTGCTGGAAATGTGCATGGGCACAGGTTTTACACACTAATCTGCTTCAACATTCTGGTTTGTAAGATTTTCAATTTCTGGTTTAAATCCCCCCCCCCCCCTTCCCCACCCATGCCGTGCCCAGTTTTTCTCAATTTTGATAAGGGAAAACAGCTGGCTAATTAATACTGTTTGATGTATGAATAATGAGTTATTTTCGCTGAATGCAAATTAATAAAGCTGCTGTCCTGAAGACAAAATTCAGTGTTCTAGGTTAATTCCCCTTCACCACCCCCTCAAATAAACTGGGTGTAACTTATCTAACAATAATTTATAATGTGCATTCCACTTGCACAAAGGTATTTCAAGATTAGTCTAAAGGAGTGAAATTCTGTCACTTTGCAATTTATATTCATGCAGATGGAATTGACTTGCAGTTGAAGGAAGCCCCTTTTATTTTTAATAATTTAATTGGAATATGATTAATTCTTGCAGAAAGTTGAGTTTTGAGAATGGGGACTGTGATGTGAGAATACCTTTAAGAAATGGGTGTTTAAGAAATGGGTGTTTAAGAAATAGGTGTTTATCAGTGATGTCCGAGTGTGGATGGAGCTGGGCTGTCTGTCAGCTTTTTACTTTCCATTTAGGCTATTTGTTGCAGGGTGTGTTTTACTTTCGTTTTCAGAGCTGGATAGCTGCAGTCACAGCCAGAAGGGGTATTAGTCTCTCTGTAATCTAAAAACTATAAATCGATCCTTTGGTGATTTAAAACTAATAACTGCTCTCAGTAGTGACTTTAACCTGATGTGCTTCTGTTTAAAGGTTTTGTTTAAGTCTTATGAATGTTAAAAGGACAGCTTAAGGATTACATAGTGTTGTATTCTTTGGGGGTTGTATTTGAATTAATGGTTGCTAAGATGTTCACTGTTTTAAAAGGTTAACTTGAGTTCATAGAATAAACATTGTTTTGCTTTTAAAAAATACTTTTCCATTTCTGTTCGACCACACCTGTAGAGTGGGCCGTGTGCTCCCCATACCACAATCTATTAAAAGTTGTGGGTCAGGTGAACTCCATGATACACTGGGGTTCTCTAAAACCTGGCCCATAACAAATTGGGGGCTCGAGGGGGATAAAAGTCTATCTATTGGATTGGCTTAGTGAATTTAAAGACCCTGACAGGTGAGCATATTGTGGTTGCTTTTCAGATGTGGTATTCTAGTTTAAGTAGGGAGTGTGTTGTGGGCAATGGAGGCTCTGAAGTTTTTGGGGGTGGAGACCGTCACCCGCAATACCTTACAGACAGAGTAAAAACAGACTGTTTTGGCAAAAACATTGCAGTTAACATTACCTGACAAAATGCGGAAAAATGAGGTAATTATGACAGTGGCTAAGCATTTAAAGTTGCCTGAGATACAGTTTGACTCATTGGAAATGGCAAAAATTCAGTTACAAATTCAACAAATGGAACATGAGAAATAATTAAAGCAGCTTGAATACGAAAGAGAGGAAAAAGAAAGAGAGAGAGTGGAAAGAGATAGAGAGGAAAATAAAAGGAGAAAAGAAAGAATAGCCCTCGCAGAACAAAGAGAAAGGGAGATACAGATCAAGGAAAAAGATAGAGAGAGAGTTTGAACTTCAGAAAATGGCCATGAAACATGACTGTCAGTTAAAATTGGCAGACATAAAGGGAAACGTACATAAAGGGATGATAGTGATGAGGATAGTGAGAAAGAGCATCGAAGTCGAAGGCTTGGTGGGAATCTACTTAAATATATCCAAGCATTGCCAAGGTTTGACGAGAAGGAGGTAGAAACCTTTTTCATTTCATTTGAGAAGGTAGCTAAACAAATGAAATGGCCACAGAACATGTGGGTATTACTGACTCAAACAAAGCTGGTAGGTAGGGCGAGTGAAGTGTTTGCATCACTGCCGGAGGAGGTATCTGGAACGTATGAGGTGAAGAAATCCATCTTAAGTGCATATGAGCTAGTGCCTGAAGCTTACAGACAAAGGTTTAGAAATTTAAGGAAGGAATTTGGTCAAACATACATGGAGTTTGAAAGGATCAAACGAGTAATTTTGATAGGTGGATAAGGGCTTTAAAAATAGACCAAATGTATGAAGCTCTCTGAGAAATTATACTTTTGGAAGAGTTTAAAAATTCAATTCCTGATGTAGTGAGAACTCATGTGGAAGAGCAGAGGGTTAAAACTGCGAGGTTAGCAGCAGAAATGGCAGATGATTATGAATTAGTTCATAAATCAAAGCTTGGTTTCCGACATCAGTTTCAGCCTGTGAGGGATAGAAACTGGGTCATGAGAAATACTCAAGTGGTAAAGGTGATCTGATGGGAGATAATGAGAGTGTACCTCAGACTAAAAAATAAATCCAGGATGGTGGAAAAGAAATGAAAAATTTCAAATGTTTTCACTGTAATAAGCTAGGCCATGTAAAGTCAGTGTTGGTTAAAGGAAAGCACTGGGAAGGCTGATGTGGTAAAACAGGTTAAGACAGTGAGGTTTGTTAAAGTGGAAAAGGAAAGCCCAAGTGAAGCGAAGGAGTTGCAAAAGATTGTACAGCCTGATCAAGAGGTGATTGATGAGAACGTGCCAGATCTCTTAAAAGAATTTACTTGCGTGGATAAAGTTTACTCGTGTATCAGGAGGAGCAGGTAAAGAAGTCACAATTTTAAGAGATACGGGAGCTAGTCAATCTTTAATGGTAAGAGATGAGGAGTTATGCAGTTTGGGAAGAATGTTGCCAATAAAGATGGTAATATGTGGAATTCAGGAATCCATTATATAAGGTAAGGTTGGAATGTCCAGTGAAGAGTGGTGAAGTGGTAGTAGGAGTAATAGAGAAACTATCTTGTCCAGGAATAGTTTATCTTGGGTAATGATATAGCTGGATTGCAGATGCCTACTGTGGTGGATAAGCCAGTGGAAAATCAGACAACTGAAGTGTTGAAGGACAAATATCCTGGGATTTTTCTGGATTGTGTAGTAACAAGGTTGCAAAGTCACAGGTTAAAACAGGAGAAATCAAAGAATGAAGATGAAGATGTGCAATTATCAGAAACGATTTTTGATCAGATTGTTGAAAAAGAACAGGTGGAGTATGAGGGAGATAATTTTAGTTCAGGAAAATTGGCGGAGTTAAAACAGAAAGATGTAGAAATAAAACGGATGTATCAGAAAGCATACACAGAAGAGGAATCTGTGTGTATACCAGAGTGTTATTACCGTAAAAGTGATGTCTTGATGAGAAAATGGAGACCTTTACATATGCAGGCGGATGAAAAGTGGGCAGAAGTTCATCACGTAGTATTGCCGGTATGGTATAGAAAGGAGGTGTTGCGAGTTGCACATGAGGTACCAGTGGGAGGTCATTTGGGAATAAGGAAAACACAAGCTAAAATCCAGAAACATTTTTATTGGCCTGGACTACATAAAGATATAGTTAAATTTTGTCAATCATGTAACACAAATAAGCAGTGATAAAACCAGCGCCCTTAATACACATTCCAGCATTTGACGAACCTTTTACAAGGGTCCTAATTGATTGCGAAAGACAGCTTCCTCAAAAAAAAAGTGGGAATCAATACCTTTTGACGATAATGGATGTGTCTACTAGGTTTCCAGAGGTCATTCCAGTACGTAATATTACAGCTAAAAAGGTTCTGGAGGAGTTACTTAAATTCTTTACTAGATATGGACTACCCACAGAAATACAATCGGATAAAGGATCAAATTTTACCTCCAGGTTATTCAAAGAAGTTATGGATAGCTTAGGAATAAAACAATTTAAATCAACTGCGTACCATCCAGAATCGCAGGGAGCATTAGAAAGGTGGCTTCAGACATTAAAGACGATGTTGAGGCTTATTGTCACGATTATCCAGAGGATTGGGATAAAGGAATTCCATTCGTACTGTTTGCAATTAGGGATGCACCTAATGAGTCAACCAAATTTAGTCCTTTTGAACTAATTTTTGGTCATGAGGTAAGGACCTTAAATTGATTAAGGAAAAATTGGTGAGCGAGAAATCGAAAATTACATTATTGGATTACGTATCAAATTTTAGGGAACGATTAAATAAGAGCAGGTGAATTGGCTAGACATCATTTAAAAGGTGCACATGTGATGAAACGGGTAGCGGACAAGAAATCCAAAGTTCGTAGTTTTGCCTTTGAAGATAAAGTTTTAGTATTGTTACCAGTGGTAGGTGAATCTTTTAAGAGCAAGGCTTTGTGGACCATATCAGATTGAAAGGAAATTAAGTGAGGTAAATTATGTGGTAAGAACACCAGATAGAAGGAAGACTCACCGAGTGTGTCATGTGAATATGCTTAAAAGGTACTTCGAAAGGGAAGGAGAGAAAAAGGAGGTTTTAATGATTCTAACTCAGTGACAAACCAAATCCAGATGATTGTGAATTTGACACACCTGAAATTAAATTGGAAAATGAGGATAAATTGTTGAGTTACCTTTCAGAGGAAAAACAAACTGACCTGACATTTGATATCACATGGGCAACTTTGTGGAGATAAATTGGGAAGTACTAAAATGGCTATACATGATGTAAATGTGGGAAATGCTGTTCCAATCAAACAACATCCATACAGACTTAACCCTTTAAAATTGACACAGGTTAACAAAGAGATTGAGAGTATGCTTAAAAATGGCATAATTGAAGTGGGTTGCAGCCAATGGAACTCACCCGTAGTGATGGTACCTAAACCAGACAGTACGCAACGGTTGTGTGTGGATTATAGAACAGTGTTCTTCAAATTTTTTTTCCGGGGACCCATTTTTACCAACCGGCCAACCTTCAGGATCCATGCTGGCCAGCCTGCGCGACCAACCATTTTCTCTTACCTTGTTTGCTGCTGACAAAAAGGGAGGAAATGTTTTTATGTCCCTTTGGCCCTTGTACACGCTCCTCCAATGGATTCTGTTGGATGAAGGTGAAGCCTTCCGGTGTCGGAAAGCATGGAGTCTCCATCTGTCCAAAGTTCTGCATATTTTTCCTGTAAATTATTAGCAAATAAACCCCCTCCCCCTGAACTTGTAAAAGAAAATGAATAAAATAAATGAATTAAAACTACTACAGAACTTGTAAACCAAAAAACTGCAACCGTTTAAAAAAAATAGCGGCCGCACTGCGCATGCGTGCCCGATTATCGGCGCGAATGCGCATTCTGCGAACATGTTATTAAAAAAAGTTGGCCGCATTGCGCATGCGCGCACGATCGGTATGCATGCGCATTCTGCGAACATGTAAAAAAAATTGGCTGCATTGCACCAAATTTTTTTACATGTTCGCAGAATGCGCATGCGCGCCGATCATTGTGCGCGCATGTGCAATGCAGCCGACTTTTTAAAAAACGTTCGCAGAATATGCATACGCATTTTTTAACATGTTTGCGGCCATTTTAAAGGCCGCTGCAGCCAGCATTATTAAAAGCCGGCTGCTGCGTGGGGATTTGTGCGATCGGGAGCGCTGTGGACAACGGCTCTGCGGCCCTCCCGACAACCGCCCGCGACCCACCTGCGGGTCGCGCCCCCGACTTTGAAGAACACTGGTATAGAAAGGTTAATGCAGTTACAAGAACGGACTCTTAGCCTATCCCACGTTTGGAAGATTGCATTGAGAAAGTGGGATAATCAGCTTTTATTTCCACACTGGATTTACTTAATGGTTACTGGCAAGTACCTTTTATCCGAAAGGGCGAAGGAGATTTCAGCTTTTGTGACTCCAGATGGTATATACCAATTCAACTTATACCATTTGGCATGAAAAACGTCCCAGCCACATTTCAACAATTAACTAACAAAGTTGTTTCAGGATTATCTAAATGTGCGGTATACATCGACGATCTGGTCATTTTCAGCCAGACATGGAAAGAACATTTAAACCATCGTATGGAGTTATTCGATCGACTTCAGGAGGCGGGTTTGGTGATAAACCTAGCCAAAAGTGAATTTGGAAAAGACAAAGTCACCTTCCTTGGCCATCCATTCGGACAGGGTCGAATGGTCACACGGATGTGAAACCAACAGTTCTTGAGGAGTTTCCGATAGTCTCGAGACAAAGGGAAATAATGCGATTTCTTGGGATGAGTGGATTTGATCAAACATTGGTGAAAAGCTTTTGTAGTGTGGTTGCTCCACTGATGGACTTGCTGAAGAAACGTCGAACATTTCAGTGGACAGCAGACTTCCAACAGGCATTTGACTGCCTGAAAGCAGTGATAACCAATGCTCCTGTGTTGGAGAATTGGAAAGGACTCCGTGATCAGATTGAACTAAAGTATCTGACTTTAAAGAGAAATGCCGAGGCGTAGAGAAATGGACGGATTGGGCAGAGCCCTGCTTGTTCAAAAAGACTGTCAATCGAGAAGGATTTCAGTTGGAGGAAGAAGAACTGGAAAAAAATGGACTATACTATTATACCTGTTTGCGTGTGTTGTTTTTTGAAAGGAAAAAGTATATTTACTGTGTGCATTTCTTAAAGGATATTGAAAAGGTGATCTTGATGTTGATAGTTTTTTTTTCTTGGGGGGAGGTGTCATATGCGAATACCTTTAAGAAATAGGTGTTTAAGAAATGTACCTTTAGGAAATGGGTGTTTATCAGTGATGTCAGAGTATGCATGGAGCTGGGCTGTCTGACAGCTTTTTACTTTCCTTTTAGTCTGTTTGCTGCAGGGTATGTTTTAGTTTCGGTTTAAGAGCTGGATAGCTGCAGTCAGCCAGAAGGGGTATTAGTCTCTCTAATCTAAAAACTGTAAATCGATCCTTTGGTGATTTAAAACTAATAACTGGTCTCAGTAGTGACTTTAACCTGACATGCTTCTGTTTAAAGGTTTTGTTTAAGTCTTATGGATGTTAAAAGGACAGCTTAAGGATTACTTAGTGTTGTATTCTTTGGGGGTTGTATTTGAATTAATGGTTGCTAAGATGTTCACTATGTTTTAAAAAGGTTAACTTGAGTTCATAAAATAAACATTGTTTTGTTTTTTAAAAATACTTTTCAATTTCTGCTGTACCACACCCGTAGAGTGGGCCGTGTGCTCCCCATACCACAATCTATTAAAAGTTGTGCGTCGGGTGAACTCCATGATACATTGGGGTTCTCTAAACCCTGGCCCATAACAGGACTCTAGTTACTTGCATTTCTTGACAAATGTTGAGTACCCAATCATTTTTTTCCAATTAGGGGCAATTTAGCGTGGCCAATCCACGTAACCTGCACATCTTTGGGTTGTGGGGCTGAGACCCATGTAGACAGTGACCCTGGGCCGGGATCGAACCCGGATCCTCAGTGCCGTAGGCAGCAGTGCTAGCCACTGTCCGAGGAGAAGGAAGCTGCAGCAGCGGAGTGGGCAGCAGAGGGGTAGGTGGCAGCTGCCCAAGTTGGAGAGCCAGCTAACCAACAGGCCGACAAGGAAGTGCCAAGTATTGCCGTATGAGGCCTGGTGTACCGGCAGCGCCTGTCATTCGAGGACATACTGGGCATGCCGTCGAAGAATCCGGCTGAGCAGCAAGACAGTGTGACATATCGGCTAGATGGTGGCACACTTGGCACCATGGGGGGGATGGAGGCGGTCACCCACTCCCAGTGGCCGTCAAGGTGACGGTTGCCGTGACATTTTACACGACAGGATCCTTCCAGGCGGCGAGTGGAGAGCTGTCCGGGATCTCCCAGACATTGCTGCACAGGTCACGGAGGCCCTATATGGCCATGCGGCTCATTACATCCATTTCAATGTGGGCCGAGCCCACTAAGATGCCCGGGCTGCGGGGGTTTTGCTGCCATCAACGGGATGCACGTCCCCCTGCGGGCACCTGTGAATAAAAGGTCGTTCTACACAAACTGAAAGGGCTTCCACTCTATGAATGTGCAGCTGATATGTGACCATCAGATGCGCATCATGCACGTCTATGCCCGGTACCCAGGCAATGTGCACGACTCCATCATCCTGGCACACTGAACGATTATGACATGTTCTAGACGTGCCCCCTCCTGATTGGGGGTGTTGGCTCCTGGGTGACGAGTTATCCATTGCGGTCGTGGCTGATGCCACCTGTACGGAGGCCACAGACCGACGCGGAGACCTGCTACAACGAAGCCAAACTGCAACCAGGAGTGTGATCGAGCGGTGCTTTGGCCTCCTGAAGATACAGTTCAGGTGCTGAACCTCTCTGGAGGGGCCTTCCAGTATGATGCTGAGAGGAACGCCTGCATTGTGGTGGTCTGATGTGTCCTCCACAAGATCGCACAGCAGAGGGGCGATGTGTTGGAGGAGGAATGCCAGGCCTCATCCAACGAGGAGGGTGTGTGGGGGCAGGGAGCGCAGACAGGCCGGAAGGCAGCATGATGTGTACACCAGGGCCAATGCGTACGGGATGATCTGATCGCCTCCGGGTTCACCGGCTCGTGTGGGAGGTGAAGGGGGGCACTCACCAGGGAAACCGCATATCCGAACCCCACACTCCCTCACTAACACCACCCCCCCTCTCCAAAGCAACATTCTCCATGATACATACCTGCTACATTACAGGGTGGGGTCCCTGGGTTGGCAGTAACACCAGTTCTGGTCCATCGGACCGAGGATGACGACAACCTGCTTTGCGATGAGCTCTGGTGCTCCGTGTTGTTTGACAACTGCCCTCAGTAGCACTTTCCAACATCCACCTGGGTGATCCCTGCGTGCGAGCAGGCCATTCCATCAGATGGTCCCATCGGATCCCTGGGGTGGCAGGGATGGTCGGGGGGCCACCCACCGGGTCTGCCAATTTCTGTCTTTCCCCGCCCCCCCCCCCCAAAAAAAAAAATGTCCCCCAGCCAGCCCACCCCTCACACAATGCACCGAGGAAAATCCAGTCACAGAGCCAGGGACTACATGAGGCGAGCATCTAGCACCTGCAGTTGGAGGAGTCCAACCGCTTGCAGGAGCAAGAGGTGGTGCCGACAATGCATGCCACCCAGGTCAACACTGCACGAGTGGCGTTCACGGTGAGTAGCCCGGGGGCCATCGGCACCCAGAGGGAGATAGTGGTGATGGGGCCCACGCCGGTCACATCTGCAGAGATGCCGGAACATGGCAGCTCATTCGGACTCCACCCCCCACATCTGGTAGGCAGCGGGCAAGAAGGGCGTCATCACGCCACCCAGGACACCCAAGCAGCAGCGGGGCCCATCCAAACCAGGTCACCCCAAAAGACACCCGACAACGGAGACCCAGGTCGCAGGGCGGGAATCACAGCAGGCCGCCTCCACACCTGCTGAACCATCTGTGGAACCATCTAGACACAGCATTAGGGGTTGTAAGTTAGACATTAGCTAAGTTGGCACGGGTGCAGGACATAATTTATAGAGGCTCGGGCACAAATCTGTATATATCCATTCACATTTAATACCTGGTGCCACCTGAGCCCAGGCATGGCGATTGGCGGCAGCTATCATCCTCCTTCCTGGGCCAGGGTACAGGGTCATCCTCCGCTCCTCCACTGTGTCCCAAGAGCATCTCCAGCTTGGCATCTGGAAACCTTGGGCTGCTCTCCTTGTTGCCATCTTGTTGGCTGGAAAGGTGTGTGTGGGGAGTGAAGTGTGTAAACGTGGCTGCAGCTTGTCAGCCTCATGAGTGTGCATCACAAATCCGGCACCATATCTCATTAGAATCGAGTGTGTTTCACGTGGCGACGGTGTTAGCCCCTTAGCTCTGGTGGAATCTGTACAGGTGTGGGGCCTGTATCCTTCTATACCCTGTCTGTTCATGTGCCTATCTAGATAGGTCTTAAAGGTGCTTAACCTCGAATACACAGGTTGTGTCCAGCCAGGATCCACTCAAGATCCATTGTCATTTGGGACAACCTTGTTTGGCTAGCCATCAGCCCATTACAGAGTCTGATTACCTATATGCATAGAAATGGTATAGCTCTGTTCTTTTGTATATATGGGAGTAATCTGCCACGACAGCAAGAATAGATTCAAGCCTGACCACCTTTATTTTGAGGAGCTTGGAGAGAGAGAGGGGCGGGGGGGGGGAGACAGAAAATGCTGCTTGGACAGTCACACAGACAAGACTCTGGAATTGACCAGGGAAGTCATGAAAGTTGCCACCGAGGCAGACTTGGAAAAATGATTCTGAACAAATGCCCTACTCTACTCCCTGTACACACACAACTGCGTGGCAAAACTTGATTCCAACTCCATCTACAAGTTTGCTGACGATACGACCATAGTGGACCGGATCTCGAATAACGATGAGTCCGAATACAGGAGGGAGATAGAGAACCTAGTGGAGTGGTGTAGCGACAACAATCTCTCCCTCAATGCCAGCAAAACTAAAGAGCTGGTAATTGACTTCCGGCAGCAAAGTACAGTACACACCCCTGTCAGCATCAACGGGGCCGAGGTGGAGATGGTTAGCAGTTTCAAATTCCTAGGGGTGCACATCTCCAAAAATCTGTCCTGGTCCACCCGCGTCGACACTACCACCAAGAAAGCACAACAGCGCCTATACTTCCTCAGGAAACTAAGGAAATTCGGCATGTCCACATTGACTCTTACCAACTTTTACAGATGCACCGTAGAAAGCATCCTATCCGGCTGCATCACAGCCTGGTATGGCAACTGCTCGGCCCAGGACCGCAAGAAACTTCAGAGAGTCGTGAACACCGCCCAGTCCATTACACAAACCTGCCTCCCATCCGTTGACTCCATCTACACCTCCCGCTGCCTGGGGAAAGCGGACAGTATAATCAAAGATCCCTCCCACCCGGCTTACTCACTCTTCCAACTTCTTCCATCGGGCAGGAGATACAGAAGTCTGAGAACACGCACGAACAGACTCAAAAACAGCTTCTTCCCCACTGTCACCAGACTCCTAAATGACCCTCTTATGGACTGATTTCATTAACACTACACCCTGTATGCTTCATCCGATGCCAGTGCTTATGTAGTTACATTGTATATGTTGTGTTGCCCTATTATGTATTTTCTTTTATTCCCTTTTCTTCTCATGTACTTAATGATCTGTTGAGCTGCTCGCAGAAAAATACTTTTCACTGTACCTCGGTACACGTGACAATAAACAAATCCAATCCAATGTCCCTAAGAGAAGAAAAGTGCTTGTAAATGCCAGTGTTTGTTGCCTGTGTCTGTGTAACTGGAACAAGAGCTGCATTTTCATGTACAGTGTGATTTAATGGAACTTGTGTGTTAAGATTAAAATTTGTTTATAAAATAACCAAGCCCTTTTTCTTATATCATTACTCCAGGAACAAAGTCTTAAAACCTAACCGTTACGCATCTGGTTCAGTGTCTTAGCCATTGTTGAGCTGACCAGGTGTGTCTGGACAGTGATACGAAAACTGAGATCAGCTGCTTAAGAAATTACAGAATCTGTCACTACATATTCATCAGTACAAACCAAAACATACTTCGTTCCTTTCACAAGAGGTACCACCAGCAAGTGAACAGAAAGACACTCAGAGCCAAATTCCTAAACATTGAATATTACCTAAACGAGACAGATGCCTGCCAAAGTGACTGTTTTACTGATGTATATATGTATAAATAACAATGTAATGAATATTGTATCAGATCTGGTTATTTGGTGTTTTAAATAAAAGTTTTTGGCAGTAATGAGGAAGTGCTGTTCTGAAATAAAGTAACACTTGGCTCGTGAAATGTTATGTGATTTGGGCAGCACGGTAGCATTGTGGATCGCACAATTGCTTCACAGCTCCTGGGTCCCAGGTCCGATTCTGGCTTGGGTCACTGTCTGTGCGGAGTCTGCACATCCTCCCCGTGTGTGCGTGGGTTTCCTCCGGGTGTGCCAGTTTCCTCCCAGTCCAAAGATGTGCAGGTTAGGTGGATTGGCCATGATAAATTGCCCTTAGTGTCCAAAATTGCCCTTAGTGTTGGGTGGGGTTACTGGGTTATGGGGATAGGGTGGAGGTGTTGACCTTAGGTAGGGTGCTCGTTCCAAGAGCCGGTGCAGACTCGATGGGCCGAATGGCCTCCTTCTGTACTGTAAATTCTATGAAATTCTATACCTAGTGCCATCAGTGGAGCATTTTGTGGGCTTTTGGGGAGTTCACCATCTTACTCGGTAGAAGTGACATCTCTTATGTTTTTACAAACTTAAAGCATGGCAGTTCTTATACTTTTTCTCTTTGCAGCAACAAATATATAACACATCAGTACTTGGGGAAGGAGCTGTTCTATTAGTATGACCACAAACATAGGAGCAGAATTCGGCCACTCGGCCCATCGTGTCTGCTCCACCATTCAATCATGGCTGATATTTTTCTCATCCCCATTCTCCTGCCTTCTCCCCATAACCCCTGATCCCTTATTGATCAAGAACCTATCTATCTGTCTTAAATGCACTCAGTGATTTGGTCCCACAGCCTTCTGCAGCAGAGTTCCACAGATTCGCCACTCTCTGGCTGAAGAAATTCCTTCTCATCTCTGTTTTAAAGGATTGTCACTTTAGTTTGAGGTTGAGTCCTCTGCTTCTAGTTTTTCCGACATGTGGAAACATCCTCTCCACGTCCATTCTATCCAGGCCCCGCAGTATCCTGTAAGTTTCAATAAGATCACCCCTCATCATTCTAAACTCCACGAGTACAGACCCAGAGTCCTCAACCGTTCCTCTGACGATAAGCTCTTCATTCCAGGGATCATTCTTGAGAACCTCTAGACCCTTTCCAAGGCCAGTACATCCTTCCTTAGATAAGGGGCCCAAAACTGCTCACAATACTCCAAATGGGGTCTGCCCAGAGCCTTTTATAGCCTTAGAAGAATATCCCTGGTCCTGTATTCTAGCCCTCTAGTCATGAATGCTAACATTGCATTTGCCTTCCTAACTGCCGACTGAACCTGCACTTTAACTTTAAGAGAATCGTGAACAAGGACTCCCAAGTCCCTTTGTGCTTCTGATTTCCTAAGCATCTCCCCATTTAGAAAATAGTCTATTGTTATGGGCCAGGGTTTAGCGAACCCCAAAGTGTATCATGGTGGTCACCTGACCCACAACTTGTAATAGATTGTGGTATGGGGAGCACACAGCCCAGTCTACGGGTGTGGTACAGCAGAAATGGAAAAATATTTTTTAAAAGCAAAACAATGTTTATTCTATGAACTCAAGTAAACCTTTTTAAAACATAGTGAACATCTTAGCAACCATTAATTCAACTACAACCCCCAAAGAATACAACACTAAGTAATCCTTTAAGCTTTCCTTTTAACATCCATAAGACTTAAAACACCTTTTACCAAAAGCATGTCAGGTTAAAGTCATTACTGAAAACATTTAGAATTCTGAATTCACCAAATGATCAAGAGATAGTCTTTTGATGGCAGAGAGAACAGCAGTACACCTGCTTGGTCTGGCTTCAGCTCCAACACTGAAAACGAAACTAAAACACACCCTGCAGCAAACCGCCTAAAACGGGAATAAAAAGCCCAGCTCCACCCACTCTGACATCACTGCAGTAATAAACACCCATTTCTTAAAGGTACTCTCACATGACACTATGCCTCCATTTCTTCTTCCGAAGTGCCTAACCTCATACTTTTCCACATTATATTCCATCTGCCACTTCTTTGCACAGTCTCCAAGTCCTTCTGCAGCCTGCCTGCTTCCTCAATACTACCTGTCCCTCTACAGATCTTTGTATCATCTGCAAACTTAGCAACAGTGCCTTCAGTTCCTTCCTCCAGATCATGAATGTATATTGTGAAAAGTTGTGGTCCCAGCACTGACCCCTGAGGCACACCACTAGTCACCGGCTGCCATCCTGAAAAAGACCCCTTTATCCCCACTCTCTGTCTTCTGCCAGTCAGCCAATCCTCTATCCATGCCAGGATCTTACCCTTAACACCATGGGCTCTAACTTTGGTCACCTATGCAGTACCTTGTCAAAGGCCTTCTGGAAATCTAAATAAATCACGTCCACTGGTTCTCCTTTTTCTAATTTCCTTGTTACTTCCTCATGAACTCTAACAGATTTGTCAGACCTTCCCTTAACAAACCGTGCTGACTCAGTTCTATTTTATCATGCAATTCCAAGTACTCCGTGATCTCATTTTTAATAATGGACTCTAAAACCTTACCAATGACCGAAGTCCGGCTAACCGGCCTATAATTTATGTCTTCTGCCTCCCTCTCTTAAACAGCTGTGTTACATTAGCTATTTTCCAGTCCTCTGGGACCCTACCGGCCTCCAGTGATGCCTGAAAGATCACCACCAATGCCTCTACAATCACCTCAGTTATCTCTTTCGGAACCCTGGGGTGGAGTCCATCCTGTCCAGGTGATTTATCAACATTTGTTTCCCCAGAACCTTCTCCTTACTGGTGGCCACTGCACTCGCCTCTGCCCCCTGATTCTCCTGGAGCTCTGGCATCCCACTGGTGTCTTCCACCGTGAAGACTGATGCAAAGTAACTATTCAGTTCCTCTGCCATTTTTGTTTCCTATTATTCTTTCTCCAGCCACATTTTCCAGTTGTCCAATGTCTATTTTTGCCTCTCTCTTACCTTTTATATATTGAAAAAAACTCTTACTATCTTTTTTTATATTACTCGCTAGCTTGCACTTTTGTATTTCATTTTCTCGCCCTTTATTGCTTTTTTAGTTGTCCTCTGCTAGTTTTTAAAGGCTTCCCACTAATCATCACCACTTTGTATTGCTTTTATGCTGTCCTTGACTTCCCTCATCAGCCATGGATGCCTTATCCTCTCCTTATCATATTTCCTCCTCCTTGGGATGAATTTCTGTTGTGCCTCCCGAATAACCCCCAAAACCTCCTGCCATTGCTGTTCCACTGTCTTCCGTGCTAGGTTCCTTTTCCAATCAACCCTGGCCAGCTCCTCCCTCTTGTCTTTGTAGTTACCCTTATCTAATTGTAATACCGTTACATCAGATTGCAGCAGCTCCCCCTCAAACTGCAGGGTAAATTCTATCAAATTAAGTTCCCTAATCAAGTCTGCCTAAATACACATCACCAAATCCAGAATTGTCTGTTCCCTAGTAGACTCTATCACAAGCTGCTCCAAAAAAAACATCTCTTAGACATTCCACAAATTCCTTTTCTTGGGATCCACTACCAACTTGATTTTCCCAGGCCATCTGCATATTGAAGTCCCCCACCATTATTGTAATATTACCTTTTTTACGTGCCTTTTCTATCTCCTGATAGAAAATTGAAGTATGAGCTTCACTTAAATTAGTCCTGTGTCCTGGCAGATCTGGGGCAGTGGATAGGGATTGGGAAGGAGTGAAGAGTTCAGGTGAAGGGAGATTTAATTCAAAGAAAAATCTTGAGGAAAAGAACAGCGATATGGTTAAAGACCAGCAGAAGGGAAGAGGAAAGGACTGCGAGTTTAACAGCAATTGTGGATCAGCGAGTAAGGTCCGTGTGGGGAATAATAGTTTTTTAAAAAAAATGAAATTAAAGAGTCTGTATCTGAATGAATGTAACATCTGCAATAGTAGCACAGATAAAAAGTTTGGATTTAATTGCTGTTACAGAGACATGGTGACCCAAGATTAGGAAATCAACATACCACACTATTTTGAAAAAAACGAGAATGGCAAAGGAGGTGTAACTTTGACAGAAGAGGATGACATTAGGACCTCTGCGAGAAAGGATTGTGGCTCTGTAGAGTTAGTATGGATGGAGATTAGGAATAATAAGTTATCCCATTGTACAGCGCATTATCTTGTAACAAAATAATTTAATAATTATAGGGGGGGCTTTAATATTCATACAGACGGGCAAACACATTGGCAAAGGTGGTCTGGAAAATGAGTTTGGAGAATGCTTTTTTGATAGTTACCTGAAGCAATACACAAAAAACTCTGGATAATGCTAGTTTAGAACTAGTGTTGCCTAATAAGGGTTGTTGCGCACAGTGTGTCTTTAACCCGTATGCGGTTGACAAATGACTGAGTCGACTTCGTTTTAAATCTTTAATCACTCACACACACACACACACGCACACACACGCACACACACGCACACACACGCACACACACACACACACACAGTCTAAGGTGTGGTTAGCACTGTTACTTCACAGGTCCCAAGGTCCCAGGTTCGATTTTGACTTGGGTCAATCTGTGTGGAGTCTGCACGTTCTCCCTCTGTCTGTGTGGGTTTCCTCCCACAAGTCCTGAAAGAAGTACTGTTAGGTGAATTGGGCATTCTGAATTCTCTGTCAGTGTACCCGAACAGACGCCAGAGTGTGGCGACTAGGGGATTTTCACAGTAACTTCATTGCAGTGTTAATGTAAGCCTACGTGTGACACTGATAAAGATTATACATCCCTTCACACATCAGGATGGTAGTCCCCGCACAAGGCCTGCGACTGCCCTAACCCCACCATATCGCCCACAAGCCATAAAAAAACCCACAAATAAATAACCCCTATCCCACCCTCCACATTTCCCCAGCCCCCGAACATCAAAACCACCTCAGTAAAATGAAAAAATAGGAAGAATGATGGAGAGAACATAGCAGACACAGAAATGTACAATAATTGAACGACAATATCATCAATGACACAAAACAACAACATTTTAACGTATTTACAGATTCCCAAACCCCTGGTGTGAAAGCAACTTGCCTGCCTCCTCCGGGGTGTCTAAAAAGTACTCCTGTTTACAAAAGGTGATCCACAAAAGGGCCAGATCCGACATTCCAAATCGCACACCTTCCTTATGCAGGACCGCCTTGACTTTGTTGAATCTCGTGCGGCATTTTACCAGTTCATTACCCCAATCAAGGTATATTCTGATTACATTCCCCTCACAAGAGCTCCTCTTCACCTGCCTGGCCCATCTCAGAATTTTCTCTTGTCCAGGAAACGGTGCAAACACACAACCATCACCCTTGGTTGTTCACCTGCCTTTGGCTTTCTTCTCAGAGCTCTGTGCACGCGGTCAATCTTGGGGTCGTCTGGTCCTCCTCTATCAGCCCAGCACACAATTCTCATTCCGCACCGCCAGTGCCTTCGCCAATAGCTTTGCACCTACATTTGACAATGAGGTGTGAGTGCTACCAAGTAAGCCACAATTACTGCTTGAAAAGGGAGTAGATTTGTTACTTTGGAGCATAATAAGTTCTGTTACTTGAAGTAGGTGGGGGAAAACAAGGAGGGAAAATGCTGGTACGACATGGGATCCCTTGTACCAGCAATCTGTTCAAGAATTTTAGAGCCGAGTGTTAAATCCAGCAGGAATGAAACCACAAGACAAAATGATAAAAAAGAGCTACATTGTTTATATACTTGGATCAGCTATCTCATGATTTTCCCTGGGAGTTCCTGGTTTCAGATGCATGGCAAACTCGACTACTCTGTATGAAATTTTAAGATGAACGTTTTGAAACAGTAATAAATGAAGTTAATTCTCAACATATTGGGCGGGATTCTCCGGTCTGCCAGCCATGTGTTTCTCGGCCGCGTGCTGTTTGCTGGCGGCGGGATTCTATCTTCCCGCTGATTGTCAGTGGGATTTCCCATTGTAACCACCCAACACGGCCGGGACACCCACAGGTGTGGGTGGTGCTGCTGATGGGAAACGTGAATCGCAATGATTGGAGAATTCCGGCTATTGTTTTTGAATCATTGAAAGGATAAGGAAGAAATCATCCCAATATATCCAAGTATTCTCAGCTGTTCAATTTAAGCAAAATGGGTGTGGATAGAAATGGAAAGTGAAGTCCAGAAACAGACTGGAATTCAAGATTTCAATTAGGGCTTACCAGTTCTATAGCCATGCACTTGTGTCTTTGCGAAAGCTGCTTGTGACTGGATAATAAAGCTCAAGTGGATTACATTTTTGTGGGCAGCAGGTGGCACAGTGGCTAGCTCTTCTGCTTCATGGCGCTGAGGTCCCAGGTTCGATCCCGGCTCTGGGTCACTGTCCATGTGGAGTTTGCACATTCTCCCCGTGTTTGCGTGGATTTCACCCCTACAACTCAAAAGATGTGCAGGGTAGGTGGATTGGCCACGCTAAATTGACCCTGAATTGGAAAAAACGAATTGGGTACTCTAAATTTAAGAAAAAAAAAGTGGATAACATTTTCGGTTGCAAAACCAATTTCAATGAACAAGGACAAATGTTAAAACAACAACCACTATTTGAAAAACATTGCATATTTTAGAAAGTAATGCTGTGATGGTTAGATGTGCACGGTCTTATTGGCACTCATTCTTCTTGTAGCTTGTAATAAACTTATGCATTGGGTCCCGTATGAGGAAATTGCACTTGATAGATGGTAGGAATGTTGAATCTATTTAATAACTACAATTTTGATGCAGGTATTGTATTGACCTGTGAGATCAGAAGTAAAAATGACCTTTCATTGAAACTTGTATCAGACTGATTTGTGCATCTGTCTGGGTAATTAATGCAACAAAGGTGTTGCTTTTAACAGTCATTAATCTATATTTTTTTCACTCCCAGTGAGCCAGCGGACACAGCCAGAGTGAGACACATCAAAGAGTGATTTTGGGAGCTGGGAATTTGAAGCTGGGTGGGGAGGAGGTGCATTTTATCCCTTGATTTGTTACACTCAAATTTCCAGTGAGTGGCCTTGCCGTGCTGCAGGTGACAAGCCCTCCATATCGGGAGCAGAGTTGAACAGGAGAAATCCGGAGTGTAGTCCGAGATGGTAAGTGGTTCTCTATAAACCAGGTGGCTAGTGTCTTTAACCCTTTTATTCCTAGGCTCACCGGAGTAGATTCTGAGCTACATTTTGTAAGGTAGGAGTTCTGTTTTGTGTTTTTTCTTCTTCTCACAAATACTAGAGGGTAGCAAGTCAGACTTGGTCTCCTCGACCAGCAGGTAAGTGATTGGCTGGTGGCTGGTAGGTAGTCGTTCCTTTCAATTTTTCACTTGGCATTGTAGTTTCTGTTGTAAGTTAACTTAAGGGTTTAGACATGGCAGGAGATCTCATACCGTGTCATGCTCCTTGTGTGCAACGTGGGAGTTCAAGGACACGTCCACTGTCCGTGGCTCCTTCACGTGCAAGAAGTGTGTCCAGCTGCAGCTCGTGTCAGACCGCTTGACGGCTCTGGAGCTGCGGATGGACTCACTTTGGAGGATCCACGATGTTGAGGGAGTCGTGGGGAGCACGTTTAGTGAGTTGGTTATACCGCAGATAAAGAGTACTGAGAGAGATAGGAAATGGGTGACCACCAGCTGGAGGAAGAATAGGAAGGCAGTGCAGTGGTCCCCTGCGGTCATCTCCCTCCAAAAGAGGTATACCGTTTTGGATACTGTTGAGGGACATGGCTCACCCGAGGAAGGCAGCAGTAGCCAGGTTCATGGCAGTGGCTGGCTCTGCTGCGCAAGAAAAAGAGTGGTAGAGCTATAGTGATAGGGGATTTGATTGTAAGGGGAGTAGACAGGCGTTTGTACGGATGCAAACGAGGAAGATATGTTGCCTCCCGGGTGCCAGCGTCCTGGATGTCGCAGAGCGGCTACAGGACATTCTAAAGGGGGAGGGTGAACAGCTAGGTGCTGTTTCCTCATACGGGTGCAATTTCCTCATACGGGACCCAATGCATATAGGCACCGACGATGTAGGTAAAAAAACGGGATGAGATCCTACATGCTGAATTTAGGGAGTTAGGAGATAAATAAAAAGTAGGACCTCAAAGGTAGTAATCTTAGGATTTCTACCAGTGCCACTTGCTAGTCAGAGTAGGAATGACAGGACAGACAGGATGAATGCGTGGCTTGCGAGATGGTGCAGGAGGGAGGGATTCAGAGTTTTGAGACACTGGAACCAGTTCTGGGAGAGTTGGGACCATTACAAATCGGATGGTTTACACCTGGACAGGACTGGAACCAATGTCCTAGCGCTGTTGTTGTTGTTAGCGCTGTTAGGGAGGGTTTAAACTAATGTGGCAGGGGGATGGGAATCCATGCAGGAAGTCAGAGGGGACAGAAACAAAAGCTAGGAAGGAGAAAAGTGGAAGGCAGAGAAACAGATTGAACTGCCTAGTATGGCAGGGGGGTGGAAACCAGAGCAGTAAGTCAGTGGGAGAAGTAACTGAGGGAGAGCTAAGGCCCGTAAGATTAAGACAAAGAGCAGACAGAGAGTGGTTGGTCAATGCAGCGGGGCTGGTGGACTGAAGTGCATTAGTTTCAATGCGAGGAGTATTTCAGGTAAAACAGATGAACTTAAGAGCTTGGATTAGTACGTGGAATTATGATGTTGTTGCTATTACAGAAACTTGGTTGAAAGGACAGGATTGGCAAATAAACATCCTAGGATTTAGATGCTTCAGGCAGGAGAGAGGGGGATGCAAAAGGGGTGGGAGAGTTGCAGCATTGGTTAAGGAGAATATCACAGCTGTGTTGAGGGAGGACACCTTGGAGGGTTCAGGCAGCGCAGCAATCTGGGTAGAGCTCAGGAATAGGAAAGGTGCTGTCACAATATTGGGGGTTTACTACAGACTTCCTAACAGCCAGCGGGGGATAGAGGAGCAGATATGCAGACAGATCTTGGAAAGATGCATAAACAATAGGGTTGTCGTGGTGGGTGATTTTAACTTTCTCTATATTGACTGGGACACACTTCCTGCTTGAGGCAAGGATGGAGTAGAGTTTGTAAGGAGAGACCAGGTGGGTTTCTTGAAACAATATGTAAATGGCCCAATTTGAGAAGGGATCATATTAGACCTGGTGTTGGGAAATGAGCCCGGCCAGGTGATCGAAGTTTCAGTAGATCATTTTGGGAAGTGATCATAATTCTGTAAGTTTTAAGCTACTTATGGAAAAGGACAAAAGTGGTCAGTCCCTAGGGAAGGCTAATTACACAGAATGAGGCAGGATCTGGAGAGTTTTGACTGGGCGAGGCTGTTTGAGGGAAAATCAACATCCGGCATGTAGGAATCTTTCAAATGTCAGTTGATTAGAATTCATATTTATACATATGTAAAGAGCAAAAGGGTAGCTGGAGAAAGGGTTGGTCCTTTCAAGATATTGGAAGGAATCTATGTATGGAACCAGAGGAAATGGGAAAGATACTAAATGAATACTTTGCCTCAGTATTCACCAAAGAGAAGGATTTGGTGGATGAGGAGTATAGGGTAGAGTGTGTAGATATTCTGAGTCATGTTGATATTAGTAAAGTGGT
This sequence comes from Scyliorhinus torazame, assembly GCF_047496885.1. NCBI lineage: Eukaryota > Metazoa > Chordata > Chondrichthyes > Carcharhiniformes > Scyliorhinidae > Scyliorhinus > Scyliorhinus torazame. Next base: position 262,559,316 of record NC_092711.1, read on the forward strand.
GTTGGGCATCTTAAAAAGCATTAAAGTAAATAAGTCCCATGGGCCTGATGGGATCTACCCTCGAATATTGCGGGAGGCAATTGCTGGGGCCTTGACAGTAATCTTTATATCCTCACTGGCTACAGGTGAAGTTCCAGAGGACTGGAGAGTAGCCAATGTTGTTCCACTGTTTAAGAAGGGAGTCATAGATATGTGCCCAATACTGGCCATTGTCCCATCCAGACCCCAGCTCGTTAGTGGGGAAAACAGGACACACCTGTTTATCCAGGATGATTCAATCAAGATCTACTGTCCTCTCAAACACACGTGTCTGACCAGCTATCAGCTCATTTTGACGTCTGATGGCATAATTTGTCTGTCCTTCGTCCTGCTGCAAAGTTAATCACCTGTGTCTTGTTACATATTCATAGCATTGTCTTGTTCTTTTGTGTAAATGTGAGTGGGTAATCACAAAGACCATACAGCAATAACGAGTTTATATGTTGATTTGAGTGCTTTTGCAGACGGCCAGTATCGATTCGTGGCAGTTTCTGCTCGTGGTCCACGTGCCTTGCTGGCCTGACCACACAGCTGTTTCACCTTGTCTAATTTGTCTCGAACCCTCATGATTTTGAAAATCTCTATCAAATCACTTCTTTCATATCTCAGCCTTTTCTCCAAAGAAAACAGTCCTGGGTTTTAAAAACTAGCTTCATAATTGAAATGATGTGGAGATGCCGGCATTGGACTGGGGTGAGCGCAGTAAGAAGTCTTACAACACCAGGTTAAAGTCCAACAGGTTTGTTTCAAATCACTAGCTTTCGGAGCACTGCTCCTTCCTCAGGTGAATGAAGAGGTAGGTTCCAGAAACATGTACATACAGACAAAGTCAAAGATGCAAAACAATGCTTTGAATGCGAGCATTTGCAGGTAATTAAGTGTTTACAGATCTAGAGAGGGGTAATCCCAGGTTAAAGAACATAGAACATTACAGCGCAGTACAGGCCCTTCGGCCCTCGATGTTGCGCCGACCTGTGAAACCACTCGAAAGCCCGTCTACACTATTCCCTTATCGTCCATATGTCTATCCAATGACCATTTGAATGCCCTTAGTGTTAGCGAGTCCACTACTGTTGCAGACAGGGCATTTCATGCCCTTACTACTCTCTGAGTAAAGAACCTACCTCTGACATCTGTCTTATAGCTATCTCCCCTCAATTTAAAGCTATGTCCCCTCGTGCTAGACATTACCATCCGAGGAAAAAGGCTCTCACTGTCCACCCTATCTAATCCTCTGATCATCTTGTATGCCTCAATTAAGTCACCTCTTAACCTTCTTCTCTCTAACGAAAACAGCCTCGGGTCCCTCAGCCTTCCCTCATAAGATCTACCCCACCCATACCAGGCAACATTTTGGTAAATCTCCTCTGCACCCTTTCCAATGCTTCCACATCCTTCCTATAATGCGGCGACCAGAATTGCACGCAATACTCCAAATGTGGCCGCACCAGAGTTTTGTACAGCTGCAACATGACCTCATGGCTCTGAAACTCAATCCCTCTGCCAATAAAAGCTAACACACCGTACGCCTTCTTAACAACCCTCTCAACCTGGGTGGCAACTTTCGGGGATCTATGTACATGGACACCGAGATCTCTCTGCTCATCCACACTGCCAAGAATCTTACCATTAGCCCAGTACTTCCTTCCAAAATGAATCACCTCACACTTTTCTGCATTAAACTCCATTTGCCACCTCTCAGACCAGCGCTGCAGCTTATCTATGTCCCTCTGTAACTTGTAACATCCTTCCGCACTGTCCACAACTCCACTGACTTTAGTGTCATCTGCAAATTTACTCACCCATCCTTCTACGCCCTCCAGGTCATTTATAAAAATGACAAACAGTAGTGGCCCCAAAACAGATCCTTGTGGTACACCACTAGTAACTGGACTCCAGTCTGAACGATTTCCCATCAACCACCACCCTATGTCTTCTTCCGGCTAGCCAATTTCTGATCCAAACTGCTAAATCACCCTGAATCCCATGCATCCGTATTTTCTGCAGTAGCCTACCGTGAGGAACCTTATCAAACGCTTTACTGAAATCCATATACACCACATCAACTGCTTTACCCTCATCCACTTGTTTGGTCACCTTCTCAAAGAACTCAATAAGGTTTGTGAGGCACGACCTACCCTTCACAAAACCGTGTTGACTATCTCTTATCAAATTATTCGTTTCCAGATGATTATACATCCTATCTCTTATAAACCTTTCCAAGATTTTGCCCACAACAGAAGTAAGGCTCACTGGTCTATAGTTACCGGGGTTGTCTCTACTCCCCTTCATGAACAAGGGGACAACATTTGCTATCCTCCAGTCTTCTGGCACGATTCCTGGAGACAAAGATGACAGAAAGATCAAAGCCAAAGGCTCAGCAATCTCCTCCCTAGCTTCCCAGAGAATCCTAGGATAAATCCCATCTGGCCCAGGGGACTTATCTATTTTCACACTTTCCAGAATTGCTAACACCTCTTCCTTATGAACCTCAAGCCCTTCTAGTCTAGTAGCCTGAATCTCAGCATTCTCCCTGACAACATTATCTTTTTCCTGTGTGAATACTGACAAAAAATATTCATTTAGCACCTCCTATCTCCTCGGACTCCAAGCACAACTTCCCACTACTGTCCTTGACTGGCCCTACTCTTACCCTAGTCATTCGTTTATTCCTGACATATCTATAGAAAGCTTTAGGGTTATCCTTGATCCTACCTGCCAAAGACTTCTCATGTCCCCTCCTGGCTCTTCTTAGCTCTCTCTTTAGGTCCTTCCTAGCTAACTTGTAACTCTCGAGTGCCCTAACTGAACCTTCATCCCTCATCTTTACATAAGCCTCCTTCTTCCACTTTTTAAAAAATAAATATTTTTATTCTCCTCCTTTTTCACATTTTCTCCCACATTTACACCCATCAACAATAAACAATAATCAGCAAGATATGTCAATCCCCATAATAACAACGATCCCATCCGCCCACCAACCCCCAAACATCAGCCCGCATGTTTACATAAACAAATGACAAAAAGGAATCAGGGATTACCCATAGTCACCCTTAATCTACACAGCCCGCCCCCCCCAACTAATGTTCGATGTTATCCAGTTCTTGAAAGTGCATAATAAATAGTGCCCATGACTTGTAGAACCCCTCCGAGCTTCCCCTCAGTTCGAACTTAACCTTCTCAAGGGTCAAGTATTCCAACAGGTCCCCCCGCCACGCCAGGGCACTGGGTGGAGAGGCTGCTCTCCATCCCAGCAGGATCCGCCTTTGGGCGATCAACGAGGCGAAGGCTATGATATCTGCCTCCGCTCCCGTTTCCAACCCTGGCTGGTCCGACACCCCGAATATGGCATCCTGGGGACCCGAGTCCAGTTTCACACACACCACCTTCCAGCACTCCCCTATAGCTTTGGACAGGACCAAAACATATGAACGTGATTCACGGGCCCCCGCCCCGCAACGCTCACACACATCCTCTAATCCTTCAAAAAATCGGCTCATCCTCGCCCTTGTGAGGTGCGCTCTATATACCACCTTCAGCTGTATCAGCCCCAGCCTCGCACATGAGGTGGAGGCATTCACTCTCCGGAGCACCTCACACCAGACCCCTACAAGCCTCCTTCTTCCTCTTGACAAGTGATTCGACTGCTTTAGTAAACCACGGTTCACTTGCCCGACCACTTCCTCCCTGCCTGACAGGTACATACTTATCAAGGACACGCAGTAGCTGTTCCTTGAACAAGCTCCACATTTCCATTGTGCCCATCCCCTGCAGTTTTCCTCCCTATCCGATGCATCCTAAGTCTTGCCACATCGCATCATAATTGCCTTTCCCCCAGATATAACTCTTGCCCTGCGGTATATACCTATCCCATTCCATCATTAAAGTAAACGTAATCGAATTGTGGTCACTATCACCAAAGTGCTCACCTACCTCCAAATCTAACACCTGTCCTGGTTCATTACCCAGTACCAAATCCAATATGGCCTCGCCTCTCGTTGGCCTATCTACATACTGTGTCAGGAAACCCTCCTGCACACATTGGACAAAAACAGACCCATCTAAAGTACTCGAACTATAGCATTTCCAGTCAATATTTGGAAAGTTAAAGTCCCCCATAACAACTACCCTGTTGCTTTCGCTCCTATCCAGAATCAGCTTTGCAATCCTTTCCTCTACATCTCTGGAACTTTTCGGAGGCCTATAGTAAACCCCGAACAGGGTGACCTCTCCTTTCCTGTTTCTAACCTCAGCCCATATTACCTCAGCAGACGAGTCCTCATCAAACGTCCTTTCTGCCACCGTAATACTGTCCTTGACTAACAATGTCACCCCTCTCCCTCTTTTACCACCTTCCCTGAGCTTACTGAAATATCTAAACTCCGGCACCTGCAACAACCATTCCAGTCCCTGCTCTATCCATGTCTCCGTAATGGCCACAACATCGAAGTCCCAGGTACCAACCCATGCCGCAAGTTCACCCACCTTATTCCGGATGCTCCTGGCATTGAAGAAGACGCATTTTAAACCACCTTCCTGCCTGCCGGTACACTCCTGCAACTTTGAAACCTTACTCATGACCTCACTACTCTCAAACTCCTGTATACTGGAGCTACAATTCAGGTTCCGAAGCCCCTGCTGAACTAGTTTAAACCCTCCTGAAGAGCATTAGCAAATTTCCCCCCCAGGATATTGGTACCCCTCTGGTCCAGGTGTAGACCATCCCATTTGTAGAGGTCCCACCGACCCCAGAATGAGCCCCAGAAATCTGAAACCCTCCCTCCTGCACCATCCCTGTACCCACGTGTTCAACTCCTCTCTCTCCCTATTCCTCGTCTCGCTATCACGTGGCACGGGTAACAACCCAGAGATAATAACTCTGTTTGTCCTAGAGCTAAGTTTCCACCCTAGCTCCCGGAATTCCTGCCTTACATCCCTATCCCTACCTATGTCGTTGGTACCTATGTGGACCACGACTTGGGGCTGCTCGACCTCCCCCTTAAGGATCCCGAAAACACGATCCGAGACATCACGCACCCTGGCACCTGAGAGGCAACACACCAACCGCGAGTCTCTCTCGTTCCCACAGAATCTCCTATCTATCCCCCTAACTATGGAGTCTCCAATGACTAATGCTCTACTCCTCTCCCCCCTTCCCTTCTGAGCAACAGGGACAGACTCTGTGCCAGAGACCTGTACCCCAAGACTTACCCCTGGTAAGTCCCCCCGTCCCGTCCCCCAAACAGTATCCAAAGCAGTATACTTGTTACTAAGGGGAACAACCACAGGGAATCCCTGTACTGACTGCTTCCTCCCAGCCCCTCTCACCGTCACCCATCTATCTTTATTCTTCGGAGTAACTACATCCCTTAAGCTTCTATCTATGACCACCTCTGCCTCCCGAATGATCCGAAGTTCATCCAGCTCCAGTTCCCTAACGCGGTTTCTGAGGAGCTGGAGATGGGTGCACTTCCCACAGATGAAATCAGCAGGGACACTGATGGCGTCCCTCACCTCAAACATTCTGCAGGAGGAACATTGCACTACCTTCCCTGCCATCCCCTCTAGATAAAAAAAGAAAAAGAAAGAAAGAGCTTACCTGTTATTCATTCCCCTTCTCAGCAAGCACTCACTCGGCAACCTCTGCGCCCCGCACGATAACACCTGATGGAAAATAAAAGAAAAACTACTTACCAGTCACCAGCCAATCCCTTACCTGCAGGCTGTGACGTCACGGTTCAACTTCTTTCTACTTCTACCTGCCCTCGAACCTTCCTCTTGATCTTTACAGCGGTTGTTCTTTTTTGTTTAGAGGAGGGGGTAGGGAGAGAAACACTGAAGAAGTGTTTCGGGTTTAAGTGTCACTTGACAACAGCTCCTCCACAAACCACCTTCAAGTTAGGGTGAGCACATGGACGTATGCAAATTTCCCCCGCAACAGCCAATCAGCAGCTCTGCTCTACTGCCCTCTGCTGGATGCTTGTCTTCACTTGAACAGCTAGGGTCTCTTGCTCAGGTACACCTTCAAGTTAGGGTGAGCACACGGACATATGCAAATTTCCCCTGCAACAGCCAATCAGCAGCTCTGCTGCCCTCTGCTGGATGCTTGTCTTCACCTGAACAGCTAGGGTCTCTTGCTCAGGTACACCTTCAAGTTACGGTGAGCACACGGACGTATGCAAATTTCCCCCGCAACAGCCAATCAGCATCTCCGCTCTACGGCCCTCTGCTGGGCAGAGGTGTGAATTGTCTCAAACCAGGACAGTTGGTAAGAGACAATTCACACCTCTTTATGCTTTGTTAACTGCTCTCTCAACCTGCCACTTTCAATAATTTGTGTATTCATTGAAGCCTACTTGTACACACACAGCTCACTCTGCTCCCACATCCTCTTTAGCATTGGTGGGCAACCTAGGCTAATAATCTTTATTAGTGTCATAAGTAGGCTAACATTAACACTGCAATGAAGTTACTGTGAAAATCCTCCATGCCAGTTTAGGTACACTGAGGGAGAATTCAGAATGTCCCATTCATCTAACAAGCACATCTTTCGGGACTTGTGGGAGGAAACCCACGCAGACACCGGGAGAATTTGTAGACTCCGCACAGACAGTGACCGAAGCTGGGATTCAAACCTGGGTCCCTGGCGCTGTGAAGCAATAGTGCTAATCACTGTGCTACCGTGCCGCCCTCTGAGATGGGCTGCATGGTGGCTCTTCATCTCAATGTGCCGCAAGATTGAAATCGGGCTTGTTCACCAATCATGACCCTATGAATAAGATTAAATACATTTAATACACACTGAATATACAAGTTTTAGAAAATGCTTCATCATTTATGTATTAACAGAACTGTCATTAATTTGAAAAGGTATAGCGGGCAGCACGGTGGCGCAATGGTTACTACTGCTGCCCCACGGCACCGAGGACCCGGGTTTGATCCGTGTGGAGTTTGTACATTTCCACCGTGTCTGCGTGGGTCTCACCCCCACAACCCAAAAAGATGTGCAGGGCAGGAGAATTGGCCACGCTAAATTGCCCCCTAATTGGAAACAAAAGTGCTGGGCACTCGGGGCAGGCACGGTAGCACAGTGGTTAGCACAGTTGCTTCACAGCTTCAGGGTCCCAGGTTTGATTCCCAGCTTGGTTCACTCTCTGTGCGGAGTCTTCACGTTCTCCCCGTGCCTGCCTGGGTCTGGGTTCTCTGGTTTCCTCCCACAGTGCAAGGACGTGCAGGTTAGGTGGATTGGCCATGCTAAATTGCCCTTAGTGTCCAAAAAAGGTTAGGTGGGGTTACTGGGATAGGGTGGAGGTGTGGGCTTAGATAGGATTATCTTTCCAAGGGCTGGTGGAGACTCGATGGGCTGAATGGTCCCCTACTGCACTGTAAATTCTATGATACACAGCCCCAGGGTCCCAGGTTCGGTTCCCGGTTTGGGTCACTGTCTGTGTGGAATCTGCAGGTTCTCCCCGTGTCTGCATGGGTTTCCTGGGGTGCTTCTGTTTCCTCCCACAAGTCCCGAAAGACATGCTGTTAGGTGAATTGGATATTCTGAATTCTCCCTGTGTACCTGAACAGGCGCCGGAATGTGGCAACTAGGGGCTTTTCACAGTAACTTTATTTGAATGTTAATGTAAACCTACTTGTGACAATAAGGATTATTAAAATAAATATATATATTTTTTTAATTTGAGAAGGGAAAACTAAACAAATATTGACAATTTGACTGCGAGAGGTGTACACTCCCTCTGCATCCAATGTTGGGTACAATTTGCACGCACATCACTTCGCTTGCCCTTAGTTTGTGTGTGCATCATTTCATAGAAGGGGCAGCAAGCGCTGCTGCCTCACAGAGCCAGGGACCCGGGTTTGCTTCTGGCCTTGGGTGACTGTGTGGAATTTGCACGTTCTCCCAGTGTCTGCGTGGTTTTCCTTGCTGTTCTCTGGTTTTCTCCCACATTCCAAAGATATGCAGGTTAGGTGCTAAGTTGTCGATTAGTGTCCAGGAATGTGCAAGTTATGTTATGGGTGACGGGTGCAGGGCTGGAAAGTGGACCTGGTGGAGTGCTCTTTTGGAGGGTCGGTGCAGCCTGGATGGGCTAAATGGCCGCCTTCTGCACTGTAGGGATTCTATGATTTCAGTCATACCAGTAGGAAAAAAACTACCTGAATGGAAATCAGAATGCGGCAATCCTGCACTTGGATAACAGTCAACCCCTCTCCCCAGCATACTCCTGGCAAACATCCAAGCGATTGAAAACAAGCTGGATGAACTTAATGCCAGACTTACCTCTCAGAGGGAAGTAAGTGACTGCTGTGTGCTCTGTTTCACAGAGACATGGCTCACCCCCACCTCACTGGACTGTGCCACACAACCTGAAGGCTTCTCAATTCACCGGGTGGACCTCACCGCACCGCGTCATCAGGCAAAGCGAGGTGCTTGGATGTGGTGACCCTGGCGACCTACTGCTCCCCGGACCTGGAATACCTGACCGTGAAGTGCCGCCCATACTATCGTTCACGTGAGTCCACTTCAGCCATTATCACAGCAGTCTACATCCCACCCCAGGCAGAAGTGAGGAAGGCCCTGGACGAACTGTACACAGTTATAAACAACTACGAAACAGAACACCCGGAGGCCTTGTTCATCGTGGCCGGAGACTTCAACAAGGCCAACCTCAAAAGTGTACTACCAAAATTCCACCAGCACATCTCCTGTCCCACCAGGGACGACAACACTCTTGACCACTGCTACTCAATAATCAAGGTCACCTACTGTTCCATCCCCCGACCACACTTTGGGAAATCAGACCATAAGAAGGTGCTCCTTCTCCCGGCATACAAGCAGAAACTCAAGCGGGAGAATCCAGCTAAGAAAATTGTGCAGTACTGGTCCGAGGAAACAGAAGAGCTCTTAGAGACAGTGGACTGGTCCATATTTAAGAACTCAGCGAGCAACTTAAATGGATATGCCACCACCGCCACAGACTTCATCAGCAAATGTGTGGATGACTGCGTGCCAAAGAAAGCAGTACGTACGTTTCCCAACCGGAAACCATGGCTCAATCACGAGATTGACTACCTACTGAAGGACAGATCTGAGGCGTTCAAGTCAGACGACCCTGAACTATACAAGAAATCTAGGTATGACCTCCGCAAAGCCATCCGAGATGCCAAGAGAGAATATCAAACCAAGCTAGTCACAGACAGACTCTCGGCGATTGTGGCAAGGACTAAACAACATAACGGGCTACAAAGCGAAGCCTAGCAGTATCTCCGGCAGCAGCGCACCCCTCCCCGATGAACTCAATGCAATCTATGCTCGGTTCCAGCAGGTAACCAACAATACACTGTCGAGTGCCCCAGCAGCCCATAACTCACCCATATCCATCATCACAGCTTCCGAAGTCAGATCGGCCTTCCTGAAAGTGAACCCTCGGAAGGCGAAGGGCCCAGATGGGATCTCTGGTCGTGCACTCAGAGCCTGCGCGGACCAGCTGGCAGAGGTATATGTGGACATCTTTAACCTGTCCCTACTCCACTCGGAGGTCCCCACCTGCTTCAAGAAGACCACCATTATACCGGTGCCAAAGAAGAACCAGGCAACGTGCCTCAATGACTACCGTCCGGTGGCCCTGCCTTCAGTCGTAATGAAGTGCTTTGAGAGGTTGATCATGAAGCGCATCACCTCCATACTCCCAGAACACCTTGATTCACTGCAATTCGCATACCGTCGCAACCGGTCCACAGCAGACGCCATTTCCCTGGCCCTACATTCATCCCTAGAGCATCTCGACAATAAGGACTCCTACATCAGACTCTTATTTATTGACTACAGCTCCGCCTTCAGCACCATAATCCCAGCCAAGCTCATATCAAAGCCCCAAAACCTAAAACTTGGCTCCCCACTCTGCAACTGGATCCTCGATTTTCTGACTAACAGACCACAATCAGTAAGAATGAACAACAACACCTCCTCCACAATAGTCCTCAATACCGGGGTCCTACAAGGCTGCGTACTTAGCCCCCTACTCTACTCCCTGTACACACACGACTACATGGCAAAATTTGGTTCCAACTCCATCTACAAGTTTGCTGACGATACGACCATAGTGGGCCGGATCTCGAATAAAGACGAGTCAGAATACAAGAGGGAGATAGAGAACCTAGTGGAGTGGTGCAGTGACAACAATCTCTCCCTCAATGCCAGCAAAACTAAAGAGTTGGTCATTGACTTCAGGCAAAGTACTGTACACACCCGTCAGCATCAACGGGCCGAGGTGGAGATGGTTAGCAGTTTCAAATTCCTAGGGGTGCACATCTCCAAAAGTCTGTCCTGGTCCACCCACGTCGACGCTACCACCAAGAAAGCACAACAGTGCCTATACTTCCTCAGGAAACTAAGAAAATTCGACATATCCACATTAACCCTTACCAGCTTTTACAGGTGCACCATAGAAAACATCCTATCTGGTTGCATCATAGGCTGGTATGGCAACTGCTCGGCCCAGGACCGCAAGAAACTTCAGAGTCGTGAACACCAGTCCATCACACGAACCTGCCTCCCATCCATTGACTCCATTTACACCTCCCACTGCCTGGGGAAAGCGGGCTGCATAATCAAAGGCCCCTCCACCCGGCTTACTCACTCTTCCAACTTCTTCCATCGGGCAGGAGATACAGAAGTCTGAGAACACGCACAAACAGATTCAAAAACAGCTTCTTCCCCACTTTTATCAGACCCCTAAATGACCCTCTTATGGACTGACTTCATTAACACTACACCCCGTATGCTTCATCCGATGCCAGTGCTTATGTAGTTACATTGTATACATTTTCTTTTATGTATTTTCTTTTATTCTCTTTTCTTCCCATGTACTTAATGATCTGTTGAGCTGCTGGCGGAAAAATAGTTTTCACTGTACCTGGGTGCACGTGACAATAAACAAATCCAATCCAATCCAACAGAAATTTTCCTGAGCCACATTCAGAACCCAGATGGGCCACATGCCAATTCTTTAGAATTGTGCCCTTTATTATATATTGTCCACGTTATTCCTACCAAAATGAATCATTTCACAATTCTCAAGGTGGACACAAGATAAATAAAATGGAACAGTACATTTAAATTTTGTCTAATTGCGTGATTAAGTCGCCGTACAACTATGAGGCCAGGTTCACTGACAGCATCTAGCTCCTCTTTGGCTGCCTTTGCGCTTGTGTTTATCAAATAGGCACGGTTTCCTCTTCTCGAATACAACAATCATATTCAGCTCTCACCTCCGCCTCATTGGCGATTTTCCCAATCACACAGACTCAGCTTCAGCCCTGCTGCTGTTAATATCCACAGTAAAATCTTGTCTGAGTCTGCACATCACACAGTTCTGCTCAACATCCATTCCTCGCCATAAACTCCACCACGAACGCCGACCCAGTCACGTGGTGTCCGCGAGGGAGGCGGGGTCGTGGCTGCGGGGGGCGTGGCTGCGGTAGGCGGGGTCGGGGCTGCGGGGGGCGTGGCTGCGGTAGGCGGGGGGCGAAAACGTGCGCAGAAGGGGCGGCCATCCTGCGTGCCTCAGTCTGGCGCCAGAATTCAAAATTGACCTTTGCGCGAACGATTTTTTTTTTAAACCCCGCCCCCCCCGGGTATTCTCCCGCGGGCGGAATTTTCCGGAAGTTTATAGTTTGGAGGCTGCGCTAAAGCGAGGTCTCGTTTTGTGAGTCTGCGCAAATGGTGAGTGAGGTGCACTGCGGCCGGGCAGACGCTCAGTGAGCACCGGAGGCAGCGGCAGACCAATGACTGCTTCCCGCTGTCTTGCTCTCCACCGGCACATCCTGTTTTAGTTCCACCAACTTTAACTGTTCGGCACCCGGAAGCTGTGAGGACACGTGCCCGCAATCCACGGGCTGTTGTAACAGTTTACAGTACAGATAGAGAGGCCCTTTGGCCATAAGAAACCTATCTAGTCTAATCCCATTTTCCAGCACTTAGTCGGTAGCTTTGTGTGCTGCTAGTTTCTTAATTACTGTTTGTTCCCTGAGTGACAAGCAGCTGGTTCCTGATTGTGATATCACATCTGTTTCTATTGTCTTCTAAGAAATTGTCACCTTGATTTTTTTTGGGTGCTCCAGAGATCCATCTACTTATCGCCTCCGATAAAGTTGCTAATTCAGAATTAATTGCCTGTGGAATTGTGCACTTGCACCATATGTTTGGAGCGCCAAGTTCCATAAAACACAGGCTCCTAGTGTGTTGTGAAGAGCCCCCTCCGCAAGAAGACTTGTAATTAAACTAAAACTAACCTTTGTCAACAGCTCGTGGTTGACATCTCCAAGAGCCCACCAATTTTAAGCCTCCGGTGCATGCACCGGCTGGAAAAGAGCCGTACATGTGTGCTTTACATTTTTTTTGTGTTGGTCAGGTCCATGCACATGACCAACAGAACAGAACTGAAGACAAAGGTCCCATGTACCTGCACAAAAAGGGAGAACTCAAAAAAAGGTGCAAATATCCTGGGGAAAGCGAGAGAGACAGAGCGTTTTTTTTTTTAAAAAGGAGAGGAGACGGGGAGAAGTTAAAAACGAATTTCACAATAAGGGAAGAAGACAGAAAATAGAAGATCTACCTCGAATTATTTTTAGAAGTATAGGGGTGTGTCATGACACACAAAAGCTTGGGAATCACTGCCTTACAGAATCATTGCGTATATAATGTTTTTGGACAGACCGTGCCAGTTACCTGAGCGTTGGCTGTCATCCTGTGCCAGGTTTCCAGAAAATAACTTGGCTGCTTTTGTGAGAATGTTACCTTTTTATACTAGTCATCTGCATTTTTTTCCCCTCAGGTGAGCATATAGCATGTCTGTGTGACATTGTGTGGACTGGTTCGTAAATGTTCACTTTTACTAAATGGTAAAACACAAATGGTAATACAGATGAACAGTGCCCAAATGGATGAAGAAACACGCAGCCTGTTCCAGCGTGTAGCTGGTCGACTTGGTTGGACACAACACGGTGGTCTGAATGCTATTGAAGCACAGGTGATGATGAACCTATAATCTAGAATGATCGAGCTACATTTAATGCTGCGTATATGGCACCTTATACGCATAAAAGCGTATATACTTTTATACCACTAGCCAGATAATTAGGTCAGGAACCATAAATTATATGCCCTTACATTTGGAGATTAAGGGGTGATCCAATTGATTAAAATTCTAACAGCACTAGACATGGTAGATGCAAGCAGGATGTTCCCAATGGTGGGGGTGTCCAGAACCAGGGGTCACAGACTGAGGATACAGGGCTGACCATTTAGGACAGAGATGAGAAATGTGTTCATTCAGAGGGTGGTGAGCTTGTGGACTTCGTTACGACAGAAAGTAGTTGAGGCCAAAACATTGTAGGTTTTCAAGAAGTAGTTAGTTATAGCACGTGGGGCAAAAGGGATTAAAGGATTGGGGGTGTGGGGGAGACTGGATTAGGCTATTGAGTTGGATGATAATGAATGGTGGAGTGGGCTCGAAGGGCTGAATGGCGGACTCCTGCTCCTATTTTCTATGTTTCTATGAGACATTTTAAGGTAATTGAAGAAGATGATTGCGAGAAACTACCTGTTCTACTTCCTCAGGAAGGGATTCCAGAATAATAAGGATTATCTTGTATAGATACAATTTTTTTGATCTAGCTCCTTAATGTTTTAAAGTGTTCCAAGGTGCTTCACAGGAGTGTTGTAAAGCAAAGTTTAACACTTGAGTCACATAGAGATATTAGGGCATTTAGTGAAGGAACATCTTCGAGGGGACGAGAGGAAGAAATTTAAGGGTGAAATTCCAGAATTTAAGACCATGACTGCTGAAGCTACAGTCACCAATCGTGGAGTGATCTAAACGGGTACATCAGACATCATAGAATGTTACAGTGCAGAAGGAGGCCATTTGGCCCATCGAGTCTGCACCGGCTCTTGGAAAGAGCACCCTACCCAAGGTCAACATCTCCATCCTATCTCCATAACCCAATAACCCCACCCAACACTAAGGGCAATTTTGGACACTAAGGGCAATTTATCATGGCCAATCCACCTAACCTGCACATCTTTGGACTGTGGGAGGAAACCGGAGCACCCGGAGGAAACCCACGCACACACTGGGAGGATGTGCAGACTCCGCACAGACAGTGACCCAAGCCAGAATCGAACCTGGGACCCTGGAGCTGTGAAGCAATTGTGCTATCCACAATGCTACCGTGCTGCCCATCATGCCAATGCAAATTCATCAAGAAAATAGCTTACTTTAATTGTGCTGCCCTTATTAACATGACCTGCATGTGGTCTAGTGATAAGTGGTAACATTACCTATGTTGTTATGTACTCGAGGTTTGGTGCCTTTTGTTGCTGCCAAATATGGTGTTTCATGATGGCTATTACCTTTTTTATGTATGAGCTGCTTCGAGCTTTAAAATCATAGAATTTAGAGTGCGAAAGGAGGCCATTCGGCCCATCGAGTCTGCACCGGCCCTTGGAAAGAGCACCCTACTTAAGCCCATGTCTCCATCCTATCCCTGTAATCCCATCTAACCTTTTGGACACAAAGGGGCAATTTAGCAGAGCCAATCCACCTCACCTGCACATCTTTGGACTGTGGGAGGAAACCGGAGAACCCAGAGGAAACCCACGCAGACACCTGGACAACATGCCTACTCCGTGCAGTGACCCAAGTCGGAAATTGAGCCCCGGTCCCTGGTGCTGTGAGGCAGCAGTTCTAACGCTGTGCCACCGTGCTGTGTTATTCATTATCAGCAGCTTAGTTGATTTGAATCGAGCCTTTTTGTTTCCTTCCCCTTAACCACATGGTTTCCCATGCCCGCTTTACTCAAATCTACTATTTCTATTAGGGACGTTTCTGGAGAAATTGAGGGTGAATTTCTATATTCTGTATTATTAAATATTGCATGCTCTTGCCTCCTCCTATCTCTTTCAGTGCTGCAACCTCTTAACTCGATCTGACACTAGTCACGTTGGTGACTGCTTTCAGTTGCTTATGCTTTCAGCTGCATAAATAGGCGTCATGTCTTAAAATTTAGTTAAATCTCCTCGTCTTCTTTTTAGGATTCCTCCTGTAGTCCACTCTAAACAAGTTTTTCAGCATCCCTCTGAATATTTTCTTTGGTTCTCTGTTTCTTTTATGTTTTGTAGTGCATTACAATATTTTTCTATGTTAAAAGTGAAAAGTGTATCAATGCAAATTTAACAATTGATGTAGGTCAATATGCATGTTTCATTGCATGGTCTGTGTTGGAAGATCTAATTTAGCCATAATCATGATAGACAGTGTTCTGAGGAAGCTAGTAGTAAGATATCTACATTATTTCAGCACTGGATTTTTTGTGTCCTATCTTATTTGACATAACAGTATTTTATTCTTGTGCCATTCCAAAAAATTATCCAGTTCTGCATTGCCTGCTATTTTTCAGCTTCAGGAAAGAATCAAGAAGTCCAAGCAACCCGTGCAAGATAATTGTGAAGATGCTGCAATTAATTTAGAGTCAGAAACAGAGGAGAGTCCAAATACCTGTGATTCATGTGTGTGCAAGTTGTTATTGTCTAGTTCAGAAGATGAGGCTGAATTGTCACCAAAAATTACTCCAGGAAACAGACAAGAAGAATGTGCACTGACAAATAAAGTAGGTGAGAAGCTGCAGAACCATTGTGGAACCATAGTCATCTCGGACAGTGATGATGACGATATTGAGATTTGTAAGCAGGTGTAGTTCATTGCTGTTTTTGCTTTAACTCTAGCATTTATTACACGCAGCATGGTTCTGCACTAAGATATCTATGTAACATAAGGGGAGGCAGTGGTGTAGTATTATTGTCACTGGACTAGTAATTCCGAGAACCAGGGTAATGCTCTGGGGACCCAGGTTCGAATTCGAATGTGAAATTTGAATTCAATAAGTCTAATTATGACGATGCAGCCATTGTTGATTATTGTGAAAACCCATAGAATTTACAATGCAGAAGGAGACCGTTTGGCCCATTGAGTCTACAGCGGTCACTGAAAGAGCACCCTACCTAAGCCCACACCTCCGAACTAATTCTTTTAACAATCTTTATTATCACAATGAGGAATACATTAACACTGCAATGAAGTTACTGTGAAAAGCCCCTCGTCGCCACATTCTGGCGCCTGTCCCACTCTGAGGGAGAATTTAGAATGTCCAATTCACCTAACAGCACGTCTTTCATAACTTGTGGGAAGATACCGAGCACACGGCAGAAACCCATGCAGACACGGAGAACATGCAGACTCGTACAGACAGTGACCCAAGCTGAGAATCAAACCTGGGACCCTGGTGCAGTGAAGCAACGTGCTAACCATAACCGGATAACCCAGCAACCCCATCTAGCGTTTGGACACTACGCTGTAAATTTAGCATGACCAATCCACCTAACCTGCACATCTTTGGACCATCTCGTTCACTAATGCTCTTTAGGGAGGGAAATCCGCCATCCGTTCCTGATCCAGCCTACATGTGACTCCAGGCACACACCAATGTTGTTGACTCTGAAATGGCCGAGCAAGCCGCTCAACTGGAGGGCAATTAGGGGTGGGCAACAAGTGCAGGACCAATCAGTGACGCACGCATCCCACGATTTCAAAAACAAAATTCACAATCATAACCTTGAATGCTATTGAAAAAGTTTTAAAATAGCCAGGTAAATGGGTTTAAGTAACTTTAAAGTGGAAAAACAATGCACAAACGGTTGAGAAAGTCAGTAGTAGAGTAAGAAATATGTATTATGGTGTTATGTGGGGTAAGCGTGAATACAAATGAGACCTTTTGTGGATGAAGCCACAAAGCCTGGTAAGAATGGTGAGATGCAGAATGTGACCTGGCTCAAAAGGGCAAGAGTGGGCACAATTTTTCCCTGGCTACAAGGTGTTAAGAAAAGAAAGGAGGCAGGGTGGTAGTGTTTAATTAAAAACATTACAGTGCTGGAGAGAGTAGATGCCCCAAAGGGATGTTAAAAGCATTATAGTACTGGAGAGAGAAGGCACGTTAGCCCCAAAGAGTAAATTCACAGGGAAACTGGAGCTGCAAAGCTAAAGTTTAATTATAATGTGAGAGGGCATTATTCCTATCCCAATTTATAATATGATTAAAGTAAACTGCAGTGGTTCTGTAAGACCTTTTGAACTGTGGTCTGGAGGATTTGGATGATCAGTATGTTTCTTGTTCAACAATAAAGGATGCATTGTTGAATCCTGTTTTGAAGCAATGAGGTGGATCTGGTGTTAATAGGGAAACACTCAGTGACCGTTGTAGTGATCATTGTATCATAAGGTTTAGCTTTGGAAAAGGGCGAGGGCGGCATAGTAGCACGGTGCTCAGCACAGTGGTTAGCAGTGTTGCTTCACAGCTCCAGGGTCTCGGGTTCGATTCCCGCCGTGGGTCACTGTCTGTGCGGAATCTGCACATTCTCCCCGTGTCTGCCTGGGTTTCCTCCGGGTGCTCCGGTTTCCTCCCACAGACCAAAGTTGCAGGTTAGGTGGATTGGCCATGCTAAATTGCCCTAAGTGTCTAAAAAGGTTAGGCGGGATACAGGAATAGGGTGGAGGTGTGGGCTTAAGTAGGGTTCTCTTTCCAAGGGCCGGTGCAGACTCGATGGGCCGACTGGCCTCCTTCTGCACTGTAAATTCTATGGTTCTATGAATCTGCGCATTCTCCCCGTGTCTGCATGGGTTCTGCATGAATCATAGAATATACAGTGCAGAAAGAGGCCATTCGGCGCATCTGAGTCTGCACCGGCCTAAGGAAAGAGCACCCTACCTAAGCCCACACCCCCACCCTATCACCACACCTCCACCCTATCCTCGTAACCCCAGCAAACCTTTTTGTCACTTAAGGGCAATTTACCTCAGCCAATCCACCTAACCTGCTCATCTTTGGACTGTTATAGGAAACTGGAGCACCCCTGAGAAACCCCTGCAGACACTGGGAGAATGTGCAGACTCTGCACAGACAGTGACCCAAGCCGGATTCGAACCTGGGACCCTGGAGCCGTGAAGCAACTGTGATAACCACTGTGCTGCCCACACGATTGTAACAATCTAGAGTAAAATATAATAAAATGAAAGTGGACCAATTGGGATGAAATCTGACCTGGCCCAGAGTCAAAGACTGGCAGGCAAAACTAACTGGACAATATGCAGCCTTTTAAGCGGAGACAGTTTGGGTATTGTTGAGGTCTGGAGTTTAGGTTGTGGGGATAGGGTGGAGGAGTGGGCCTGTGTAGAATGCTCCTTCGAAGGGTCAGTGCAGACATGATGTGCTGAATGGCCTTCTGCACTTTACGGATTCTATGATTCTACACTCAAAATGGGGGAAACTAGGCCGGAACTCCTTGGAGAATGAAAGAGGGTAAAATGAAGTAGAAAAAAATGTGTCTTGACATGTCAGGTCGATTATACAAGTGAGATCTGGGCTGAATATGAAACGAGGGGAAATGAGAACATGAGAAGACACTGATAACCAACCAGAATAACTCTATGGACATATATTTTTAAAATGTGGTGAAAGGAGGAATAGGACTGTTCGAGCTGCAAAAATGGTTTTGGACTTGGAGACAGAGGTGTGGCTGAGATACTAAAGAGTACTTTGCAATTGTCATTACCAAGCAAGATACTTCCAATTTAAAAGTGAGAAAGGAGCTAGTTAGGAGCTAGTTAAGACACTGGTTGGGCTAAACATTGATGAAGGGGAGGTATGAGAAAGACTGGTTATTCTTTGAAGCTGAAAAGTTATTAAGACCTGAGGACGGGAAGAGAAGTCAGGATGGAAATTGAGACGACACTGGCCATAATCGTCCCAACCACCACAAACATCAGGGTGATGCTGGAGGATGAGAGAGTCGTAAATGTTACACCTTGTTTGGGGAAAAAAAAAGGTGTAAGGATAAGCCAAGTAACAACATGCTGGTCAATTTAACCTCAGTGGTGAGAAAGTTTTCAGAAATTATAATCTGGAGCAAAAAAATCACTTGGATTAATTGAGGAAAATTAGCATGTATTTGTTAAAGCTAAATTGTGTTTAACTAAATTAATTTGAATGTTTTGAGGTTTGTGGATAATGTGGTGTACCGGCACTTTCAAAAGGCTGTTGATAAATGCCGTGTAACAGTACTGTCAGCAAAGTTGAAAGCCATAGAATAAAAGGGTCAGGGGCAACATGGATCAGAACTTGACTGAGTGACTGAAACCAGAGCAAGTGCCTTAACAGCACTGCTTGTAAGCCGGGAGGGGCAGGAGCGTATGGTTGTTTTTCAGACCTGGGCGAGTTGCATGCAATAAATTTCTGCTTTAGATTGCCCAGTTTTAAATAGTTCCTCTTCAACGTCCTGGATAAAATGGGGCTACTATATTGACTTGGCATAGGGATTTTTGTTTTAGGGGGTTCCTACCCGGGCCTACTAAGTGTCATGTGACACTTGTCCTTTTCAGGAAAGCAACTACAATGTATGGGCAGTATGGTAGCACCAGTGGATAGCACTGTGGCTTCACAACGCCAGGGTCCCAGGTTCGATTCCCCACTGGGTCACTGTCTGCGCGGAGTCTGCACGTTCTCCCCGTGTCTGCGTGGGTTTCCTCCGGGTGCCCCGGTTTCCTCCCACAGTCCAAAGACGTGCAGGTTTGGAGGATTGGCCATGATAAATTGCCCTTAGTGCCCAAAAAGGTTAGGAGGGGTTATTGGGTTGCGGGGATAGGGTGCAAGTGAGGGCTCAAGTGGGTCGGTGCAGACTCGATGGGCCGAATGGCCTCCTTCTGCACTGTTATGTTCTATGTTACGCAAGTAATTGCTGTAGTAGAGTTCCCCAGACCTCCGTATTTGGAGCACTGCCTTCCTTAGTGCATATTAATGACTGCCCAGAATTTGGTGTCCAGGGCGCAATTTCAAAATTTGCAGATGATGCAAAAGTTCAGAATGCTGTGAGAAGAATAATGATGAGCCTCAAGAGGATAAATACAGGCTGGTGGAATAGGCAGACACGTGGCAGAGAAAAAATATAGGAAAGCATTAATAGTACATATTAGTAGGAGGATTTGGAGAGGCAATATAAAATAAGGGGAACAATTTTTAAATTTATTTTCCAATTAAAGGGCAATTTAGCGTGGATACCTATCCTGCACATCTTTGGGTTGTGGGTGTGAGACCCACGCAGGCACAGGGAGAATGTGCAAACTCCACATGGATAGTGACCCGGGGCCAGGATCAAACCTGGACCTTCGGCGCCGTGAGGCAGCAGTGGGAACCACTGCTCCGCCCCAAGGGGAATAATCCTAATGGGAAGTGCAGGAAAAGATGAACCTAGGGAGATATGTGCCTAAATTGTTGAAGTTGGCAGGGCAAGTTGAGAAAGTGGTTAATAAGACACATGGAATCCTGAGCTTTATGAAAAGCTACACGATTACAAGTAATGAAGAACCTTTACTTAAAACTGGTTCAGCTTCAACTGGAATATTGAACTTTGGGCTTTGAACATGAGGAACATTGTGCATGTTCAAGAGAGGGCACAGACTCCTGCACACACTTCCTGTTAGCATCTGCACTTAGCTGGATGGTGTGATTTAAATGTGGCAACGTTTCATAGGCAGTTTAAAAATCTGGACATAAAAATTTGTTAAATGCAAAAAATAGTATACCTGACCTTAAATAGATGTGCAGTTTAACCTGCAGCCTCTACCTCTGCCTCTGTCTGTCCATTGAATGCAGAATTAAGATAATGCTGTAGAGATGAGTAGTATGGTATGGATTGGAGAAAATGAGGCAGTAGGGTGGAAGAAATTTTAAAATGAATCTTTGGTAACTTGTTTCCTTTTCTTTCTTCACCACTCTACTTCGGAGCTGCTTTCAGCTTTGAGTGTAAAACAATGGCTAGATATGCAAAATCTTGGTATCTGGTGTGGATAGACTGAAATTTGTGGCCTTCGGCGGTATTTACATTTTGTTACCTTACCTTCAATGAATTTAGAGTGTATATCTGCTCAGCAAAAGTTTTAATTGTAGGAAATATTCTATTTAGCTGAGTAGAGGACTGACCTTGCTTTAAAGATGAGCTTTTAATCAGTTTATCTTGCCCGGAGTTGATGGTAACCTCTGGCTTAATGAGGTGGCTGAATAGTTTGATTGAAGATTTTATTTTAGGTCCAGTATGTATTATAATTCTGCTTCCACCACTTTTAATTTTTAAATTATTAGAGCTTATGATGAGGGGGGAAATAATATATATATATTATGTACAGGCTGTGTGTGTAATGCTCTAGTTAAGAAATACAGTATTATTTCATACTTTCTTCCCTTGTTTCTGTTCCATGAATACCACTCCATCAACTCTCACGGCATTGTTGTAATTTTACAATCCAGGATCTTGTTTTGTACGCATTTTACAGGTGTTAACTCCGATATCATCCATACGAGGCCATTAAACACAGATTCCACATCAAGATGCATCTCGAGAACTAAAACTAAAAGGTAATAATATAATAATCGCTTATTGTCATAAGTAGACTTCAATGAAAACTGTGAAAAGCCCCTATTCGCCACATTCCAGCGCCTGTTCGGGGAGGCCGGTACAGGAATTGAACCCGCGCTGCTGGCCTTGCTCTGCATTATAATACAGCTGTTTAGCCCACTGTCCTAAACCAGCCCCTGGTGCAAGTATACTGGAGACTATGGATGTTATAGCTTCTATTTCAATAAACCCTGATGGGAAAAGTAACTGGTCATTTTTTGTAGTATACCGATGGTGCAAATGTTGAGAAAAATTAGTACATTAATTAGCTATCCTTCCTTGCATTGATTTTAACCTGTACAAGAATATACCTATTCAAGAATATACCAACACTCGTGAAGTTGGTGCTCAATTGCTTGTTGATTTAGTCATATGGAATGTGCAGAAGGAATTCCCTGATCTCTGGATGAGAGGCTTCAGTTATGAGAGGTTGGAGAAGGACTAAATACTTAATTAGGATGGAGAAGGTTTAAAGGAGATCTGATTGGATTTGATAAAGGTAAATCAGGACTGACTATTTCTACTAGTTAGTAATCTAATAACCAAAGGATACAAGATCACCAACAATAAAATAATTTTTTTACGCAGCAGGTCATTTCACATCTTCACCTATAAGTAGTGGTGGCAGCAGAATTAATTTCTAATTTTTAAAAAGGCAGTGGATAAAAGGGCGGCACGGTAGGTACTGCTGCCTACGCCGTTGAGGCCCCGGACTCGACCCCTGGGTCACTGTCCATGTGAGGTTTGCACATTCTTCCCGTGTCTTCATGGCCTCACCCCCACAACCCAAAGATGTGCAGGTTAGGCGGATTGGCCACGTTGAATTGCCCCTTAAGTGGAAAAAAAATAATTGGTTATTTTAACTTTTTTTTAAAAAGGGAAGTGGATAAAAATCTCAAACAATTAAATGAAATTGTAAGTAAATACAGATAACTTAAGTGTAAAGCTGCAACACCTGGCAGAGTTTCAAGACCACAGAACATCTCGGCGCTTTCTAGCCAGAAATATTTTTGAAGTATAGTGGCCATTTTTACATTTTTAAAATTTGTTTATGAGATGTGGGCATCGCTGGCTGGGCCAGCATTTATTGCCCATCCCTGAAGTCAACCACATTGCTGTGGATCTGGAGTCGCATGTAGGCCAGACCAGGTATGGATGGCAGATTTCCTTCCCTAAATGACATTAGTGAACCAGGTGGGTTTTTGTGACAATCAACAATGGTTTCATGGTCATCATTAGATTTTTAATTCCATATTTTTTTAATTGAATTCAAATTCCCCCATCTGCCCTGGTGGATTTCAAACCCAGGTCCCCAGAGCATTACCCTTGGGGGGGGGGGCCTCTGGATTATTAGTCCAGCAACAATACCACTACGCCACAATTGTAATGTAGGTAATTGGGAAGCCAATTCGGACGGCACGCTCACAAACTGCAATATGATAGCGATGCAATAATTGTTTTTTGTGATGTTCATTTGAGAAATAAATATCGGCCAGATCACTGGGGATAACATCCCCGCTCCACTTCAAAATAGTGCCATGGGATATTTTGCTCCTATCTGAGAGGGAAGATGAGTCTTAGTTTAACACATCATCTGAAAGGCAGCAGTGCAGTTCTATGCTATCAATTTCTATGTACAGAAATCATCCTAAAGGCCATTCTTTTGTTCATGTTTTGTCCACATCAGACCTGACTATGTTTCTGAACTAAGCACAGATTCCAGTGCGGATGAAAATTATGAAAAATGTGAGTAGCATCTTAAAATGTACGTTTAAAGTTTACCTTTGTCTTCAACAAGTCAGCTATAGAGAATTGAACATTGTCACCCTGTTTCTATATTCAGCATACCAATGTTAGTACATAATGAATAATTTCAGTATAAAAACAAATACAAGAATCTGCCTTAGCCTTGAGTAATCCAATATGCAGCAGTGCAAACCTAATCCAGTTTCCATACTTGCCATCCTATTGCTCTATTGTGAGAGGTGCAAATTTGAACTGCATCCTAGGAATATTTGTATTAAGAGCAACATTTAACTAATGCGATGTTGGATCCAGAAATAGAACAAAATGAAAAGTCAAGGAGCCATCAAAGAAAATAGACTAAATGAGAGACTACTGATATGAGGAGGAACTGTTTCTTGCAGAGGGTGGTGAATTTGTGGAACTCACTGCCCCATAGTGCAGTGGAATCGGAGTCATTAAATGGTTTCATGAAGGAGATAGATATATTTCTGATTTTAAAAACGGGTTGAAGGGATATGCGCAACAGATGGGGAGGTGGATTTGAGATCAGGAAGAGATCAGCCACGATCTGATTGAATGGTAGAACAGTCTCAAAGTGCTTAATTGCCATGTTCTTCAAATTCCTATATTTTTTCCTACTGGTCAGACCTTGAAAGTAAGGATTTTTGAAGCCAGCAATTTCCTCCCCACGACTCCTTCCAGTCATCCAGTAGGTAGAAGTGGTGCAGTCTCTAATTGCTTGCTCTAATCTAAGATGAAAATGAGTCTGTTGCAGGAGCTTGAAGCAGGTAGCATCGCAAGAGCCTCACAGCTGAGTTGTTCCACTTTTCTTGAAGTATGATTGGCTCTTCATTTGACCGACAAAGTTGCTTGTGCAACAATGTGCTTCCTAGGTGAAGGTACGATATGTGCAAATGCTTTTCCCCATTGGTTTTGAAATTCCCTGTTTATAGGGCAAGGCTTACTTGGCTTCATTTCTTTGCAATGAAGTAGGGAAAGATGCCAGGAGCAGAAAGCTTTTGTTATAACTCTGCATCAGTAGCAGCTGATAGAAAGAAGTGAGGATCCTGAGTTGTGTAACAGAGTCCTGTGTAAATGCTGCTGTTAAGCTGAATAAATGTCTTTCTTATGAGCTCTTTGGATTCCCCTTTGCCATTTACTTTATTGGTGACGAGGATGAATTGGAACAGTCGGCCGCCTTCCCCGAAATGTTGTTGCTTGAGGTATGGACTTTTGTTGCTGCTAGATTCTTTTTCGGAACCTGTATTGAAACGTGAGGTGGCAATGGGCCGAGGATTGATGCCGGTTTGTGGAGTGTTAGTGCTGGGAGAGTTCCGGTGTCTGATGTATCCGACAGTACCAGAAACGCCTTCATCATGGCGACTTCTGGCAATGGTCGTGCAACGTTTTCCATTTGTGGTCATTTCGAGATGCTGGCTTGCTGTGGCATAATGGTTAACTGGGGAGTCCTTATTGGAGTTGGCCGCTGTCCTTTTGGACTATCGTTGGGGTTTGTGAGTGCGGCATTGATTTTGGAAGTCTGTTGGTTGGGTCTACAAAATGGACTACAGCGGTATTTTACATGGGTACTGATGTTACTGCAAGGCTGCAGGTTTTGTGCCTACCAATACAGTTGGGGTGTGTGGACCCAGTATTTATTTATTTAAAAAAATATATATTTTATTCAAAATTTTTCCGGTCAAACAAGAACAGTACAGGATTTTCCCCATTTTACAACTTTAAAACAATATAAATAATAATGACCGTTTTTTTTTTAACAAATAAATAATATATTAACTAACCGGCAACTGCCAACAACAAAATAATAACTCTTCAAGACTATAAAGTCCCACATGCCAGTATAAATAACTAATATACAAACAACAATAGGAAACCCCTGAGGGCCCGCGTGGGCCCCCCCCCCCCCCCCCCCCCCCCCCCCGGGTTGCTGCTGCTACCTACTCCATTTCCCTTACCGTTCTGCGAGGTAGTCAAGGAACGGTTGTCACCGCCTGGTGAACCCTTGAGCCGAACCTCTTAGTGCGTACGTTATCCGCTCCAATTTTATAAACCCTGCCATGTCGTTTATCCAGGCCTCCATGCCCGGGGGTTTAGCTTCTTTCCACATAAGTAGAATCCTTCGCCGGGCTACTAGGGACGCAAAGGCCAAAACATCGGCCTTTCTCGCCTCCTGCACTCCCGGCTCATCTGCAACCCCAAATATAGCCAACCCCCAGCCTGGTTCGACCCGGACCCCCACCACCTTTGAAATCACTTTTGCCACACCCACCCAGAACCCATGCAATACCGGACATGACCAAAACATGTGGGTGTGGTTCGCCGGGCTTCCCGCGCATCTCCCGCACCTATCCTCCATTCAAAAAATCTACTCAGCCTTGCTCCCGTCATATGCGCCCTGTGGAGAACCTTGAATTGTATCAGGCTGAGCCTGGCACACGAGTTAGAAGAGTTTACCCTACTTAGGGCATCTGCCCACAGCCCCTCCTCAATCTCTTCCCCCAGCTCCTCCTCCCATTTTCCCTTCAGCTCCTCTACCATCGTCTTCCCCCTCATCTCTCATTTCCCTATATATATCTGACACCCTACCATCACCCACCCATGCCCCCAAAATCACTCTGTCCTGGATCTCTTGCGCCGGGAACTGCGGAAATTCCCTCACCTGCTGCCTCACAAATGCCCTCACTTGCATATAGCGAAATGCATTCCCAGGTGGCAACCCATATTTTTCTGTCAGTGCTCCCAGACACGCGAACGTCCCATCTAAGACCAAGTCCTTCAATTTCGCAATTCCTGCTCGGTGCCAAGATTTAAATCCCCCATCTATCCTTCCCGGGACGAACCTATGGTTGTTCCTTATCGGGGACCACACTGAGGCACCCGTCACTCCCTTATGTCGTCTCCACTGCCCCCAAATTTTCAGTGTTGCCACCACCACTGGACTTGCGGTGTACTTTTTCGGGGAGAACGGTAAAGGCGCCGTCGCTAATGCTTGCAGGCAGGTTCCCCTACAGGACGCCATCTCTAGTCTTTTCCACGCCGCTCCCTCCCCTTCCCCCATCCACTTGCATACCATTGATATATTGGCGGCCCAATAATAGTCACTTAAGCTCGGCAGTGCCAGTCCCCCCCCTATCCCTGCTACGCTGCAGAAACCCCCTCTTCACTCTTGGGGTCTTTCCAGCCTGCACAAAGCTCATAACGCTCATCCACTTTTTTGAAAAAAGCCTTGGTAATCATCACAGGGAGGCACTGGAACACAAAAAGAAATCGCGGAAGGACCACCATTTTGACTGCCTGCACCCTGCCCGCCAGTGACAGGGGCACCATGTCCAATCTCCTAAAATCCTCTTCCATCTGCTCCACCAATCTTCCTAAATTAAGCTTATGCAAGGTTCCCCAGTTCCTGGCTATCTGGATCCCTAGGTACCGAAAATCCCTTGTTACTCTCCTCAGCGGCAAATCATCTATTCCCCTGCTCTGTTCCCCAGGGTGCATCACAAACAGCTCACTTTTCCCCATATTCAGTTTATATCCCGAATATTCCCCAAACCCCGAGTGCCTGCATTATCTCGGGCATCCCCTCCACTGGGTCCGCGACATACAGCAACAAATCATCCGCGTATAATGACACCCGGTGCTCTTCTCCTCCCCTAAGTACTCCCCTCCACTTCCGAAAGACCCTCAGCGCTATGGCCAGTGGCTCAATTGCCAACGTAAACAGTATAGGGGACAGGGGACACCCCTGTCTTTTCCCTCTATATAGACGGAAGTAGTCAGATCTCTGCCTGTTTGTGATCACACTTGCCACCGGGACCCTATATAAAAGCTGAACCCACCCAATAAACCCCTCTCCAAATCCAAATCTCCTCAACACTTCCCACAGGTAATCCCACTCCACTCTATCAAATGCTTTCTCAGCGTCCATCGCCGCCACTATCACCGCCTCGCCCTCCGGCGGGGACATCATCATCACACCGAGCAGCCTCCGTATATTAGTGTTCAACTGTCTCCCCTTAACAAACCCAGTTTGATCCTCGTGAACCACCCCTGGAACATAATCCTCGATCCTCGTCGCCATCACCTTGGCCAAGAGCTTGGCATCTACATTCAGAAGGGAGATAGGCCTGTAAGACCCGCACTGCAGCGGGTCTTTGTCCCTCTTCAGGAGCAGCGATATCATCGCCTCCGACATTGTCGGGGGCAGCGACCCCCTTCCCTGGCCTCGTTAAAGGTTCTCGTCAGAAGCGGGGCTAGTAGGTCCATGTATTTCCTATAAAATTCCACTGGGAACCCATCTGGTCCCGGGGCCTTCCCTGCCTGCATGCTCCCAATCCCTTTTACCACCTCCTCCACCTCAATCTGTGCTCCCTCTCCTGCTCCTCCACCTTCGGGAATTCCAGCTGATCCAGGAAGTGCATCATTCCCTCCTTCCCTTCCGGGGGTTGAGCCTTATACAGCCTCTCATAAAATGCCTTAAACACCCCGTTCACCCTCTCTGTTCCTGTTCCATCTCACCCTCCTCGTCCCTCACCCCACCTATCTCCCTCGCCGCCCCTCTCTTCCTCAATTGTTGGGCCAGTAACCGGCTCGCCTTCTCTCCGTACTCATACTGTACTCCCTGTGCCTTCCTCCATTGTGCCTCTGCCCTGCCCGTAGTCAGCAAGTCAAATTCCGTATGCAACCTTCGTCTTTCCCTGTACAGTCCCTCATCCGGAGCCTCTGCATATTGCCTATCCACCCTCAAAATTTCTCTCAACAATCGCTCCCTCTCTTTACTCTCTTGTTTCCCCTTATGGGCCTTTATGGATTCAGTTCCCCTCTGACCACCGCCTTCAGTGCCTCCCAGACCACTCCCACCTGAACCTCTCCATCATCGTTAATCTCCAGGTACCTTTCGATACATCCCCTAACCCTTATACACACCCCCTCATCCGCCAACAGTCCCATATCTAATCTCCAGAGTGGGTGCCGTTCCTTTTCCTCTCCTACTACCAGATCTACCCAATGTGGGGCATGGTCCGAGATGGCTATGGCCGAATACTCCGTCCCTGTCACCTTTGGGATCAGTGCCCTTCCCAGGACAAAGAAGTCTATCTGGGAATACACTTTGTGGACATGGGAGAAGAACGAAAACTCCCTACTCCTGGGCCTAGTGAATCTCCAAGGGTCTACTCCTCCCATCTGCTCCATGAAGTCCTTAAGCACCTTGGCTGCTGCCGGCCTCCTCCCGGTCCTAGACCTGGACCGGTCCAGTCCTGGATCCTGCACCGTGTTGAAATCTCCCCCCATTACCAACTTTCCCGCCTCCAGGTCTGGGATACGCCCCATCATACGCTTCATGAAGTTTGTATCATCCCAGATCGGGGCATATACGTTCACCAGAACCACCGCTTCCCCTTGTAATCTGCCACTCACCATCACGTATCTACCCCCACTGTCCACTACTATGGTCCTCGCCTCAAACACTACCCGTTTCCCCACTAATATAGCCACCCCTCTATTTTTCGCATCCAAGCCCGAATGAAATACCTGTCCCACCCATCCTTTACGTAATCTGACCTGATCCGCCAGTTTTAGGTGCGTCTCCTGTAGCATGACCACATCTGCCTTTTAATTTCTTTAGGTGCGCGAGTACCCTTGCCCTCTTAATCGGCCCATTCAGCCCTCTCACATCCCACGTGATCAACCGGGTCGGGGGGCTCTTTACCTCCCCCCCCCCCCCCCCCCAACCCCCCCATGTCGACTAGCCATCCCCTTTTTTAGACCAGCTCCTCACCCGGTTCCCACGCTCCCGTTTGTCCCCCCGACGGTGTCCTCCCATCCTGACCACCCCGCCCCATAACGGCTTCCACTTTCCCTTAGCAGCAGCAACCCAGTTAACCCCCCCCCCTCCGCTAGATCCCTTTCTAGCGTAATTGCTCCCCCCATGTTACTCCCAGAAGTCAGCAAACTCTGGCTGACCTCGGCTTCCCCCGTTTATCCCTGGCCCCCATTGCGTGAGGTCCCGTCCTTCCTGCGCTCCCTTTCCCGCCGCAATTACCATAGCGCGGGAACAAAGCCCGTGTTTCCCACTCAGTCCCGCCCCTAATGGTGCAGCTCCCTCTCTCCTTCCCCCTCTCCTTCCCCACCGGCGCCCACAGTTCACCATACCCCCTTTCTATGTAGCATCGCCTTGGCCCGATTGAAACTCGCCCTCCTTCTCGCCATCTCCGCACTCCAATCCTGGTACGCGCGGATCACCGCATTCTCCCACCTGCAGTTCCGTGTCTTTTTCGCCCATCTCAGGACCATCTCCCTGTCCTTATAGTGGTGAAACCTCACCACTATGGCTCGAGGTATTTCTCCTGCCTTTGGTCTTCGCGCTAGGACTCGATATGCTCCCTCCACTTCCAAGGGGCCTGTCGGGGCCTCCGGTTCCATTAACGAGTGAAGCAATGTGCTCACATATGCCCCGACGTCCGCCCCCTCTGCACCTTCGGGAAGACCCACAACTCTTAAGTTCTTCCTCCTCGAGTTATTCTCCAGGGCTTCCAGCCTCTCTACACACCTTTTATGCAGTGCCTCGTGCGTCTCTGTCTTCACCACCAGGCCCTGTATTTCATCCTCATTCTCAGCAGCCTTTGCCTTCACATCACGAAGCTCCAACTCCTGGGTCTTCTGTGCCTCCTTTAGCCCTTCAATCGCCTGTAGCATCGGGGCCAACACCTCTTTCTTCAGGTCCTCCGCACAGCGCCGCAGGAACTCTTGCTGTTCCGGGCCCCACACCAAACGGCCTCCTTCCGCCGCCATCTTGCTTCGTGCTTCCCTTCCTTGCCGCTGCTCCTGAGGATCCTCTGCAATCCAGCCACTACTCACTTCTTTCTCCATATGTATCCGGGGGGATTCCCTTCTATTTCACCGCACAATGGTTTTAGCCGTCAAAAATTGCCGTTGGGGCTCCTAATAAAAGCCCAAAAGTCCGTTCCAACGGGAGGTGCCGAAACGTGCGACTCAGCTGGTCATCGCCGCACCCGGAAGTCCCCAGTATTTATTTTTTATGTGACTGATTGAATTGATACTGTATAAATTCTGGGGCGACAGATCCTTGAGCATTTGGTGGGTGCAGTTAATACCCTGTTTGTATGTTGATGCTGTGGCCAGTATTTTTGGGGTATATGGAGTGTGGTATTGGGAGTTGTCTGATTCCCCAGTCCCCTTGTGGCTGAAAATTACACGGTGCTGTTAAGGCCTCAGGTCGATGGGTCAGCCACTGTGGTGCGCACCGTCCCCAGGCTCGGTTGTCAGTGGCTTTGCCCTTTGTGTGGTTAGTGGGGCTGTTGAGCTGGACATAATGGGCGGGATTCTCCTATCGGGCGGCTAAGTGTTGACGCTGGCGTAAAAGCGGGAGTCACCACCGGCGTCAACAGGCCCTCCGGCGCCCGATTCTCCGGGCCACAGGGGGCCAGCACGGCTCTGGAGCGGCCCACGCTGCTCCAGCTGCTGAACCCCGCGTCAACTGGGTGCTGCAGGATCCA
Organism: Scyliorhinus torazame; assembly: GCF_047496885.1. NCBI lineage: Eukaryota > Metazoa > Chordata > Chondrichthyes > Carcharhiniformes > Scyliorhinidae > Scyliorhinus > Scyliorhinus torazame. The sequence continues at coordinate 262,590,207 of NC_092711.1, forward strand.
TGTATGTGCAATGGCACCGGCGCCAACTCGCGCATGCACAGTGGCACCGGTGCCAATGCCGCATGCGCAGTGGCTTTCTTCTCCGCGCCAAATGGCGTGGGGCTACAGGAGCTGGCGCGGAAGGAAGGAGGCCCCCAGCCCTAGAGGCTGGCCCGCAAATCGGTGGGCCCCCGATCGTGGACCCCCCCCCCCCCCCCCCCGGACCCTTCAAGGCCGAGGTCCCGCAGGCTCAGACCATGTTAGAAAGGTGCCGGCGGGACTCGGGTTTTTTGCTACGGCCGCTTGGCCCATCCAGGCCAGAGAATCGAGCGGGGGGGTGGGGGCCGCGTAGAGCGGTGCCGACCTTGCCGGCGCCAATAGCGGCGATTCTCCGCTCTGCGTAGAATCGCTGTTTGCGCGGCGCCCCAGGGATTCTCTGACCCGGTGGGGGGGTCGGAGAATCTCGCCCAATGTTCGGCAGGGTGTGTTACGGTCTGTCTTGTTTTCCCCCCTTTTTGTGGTGCCCTGTTGGGCCTGAAACACTTATTGTATTGTTTCCTTTTGTCGTCTGGCCATTGTTTTGTGTTAACGGTTTTTTGTCCTCTTTGTCCTCCTTGGTTTTTCTTTGTCCTCTCCTCCTCCATGGTCTTTTTTTTTTTTTAAAGTGAATTTTCGGTCTTTGGGGAGGGGTGCTATAACCCTGTGTGGGACTCGTCGAGCTGGGGATGATTGATCCTTAGTGCTAAATAGACTTGTGTGTCAGCCTGCATGGATGATGAGCGTATGTGAACACTTGTTTTTTGCGAAGAAACAAGTAATGGGAGTATGTGCTTCATAGAGTGTGGGCAAGCAAGGAAGATGTTGAATATTATGGACTGCAGAAGAAGTACATTATATTTGTATTTGTGTGCATTAGAAATAAGATACAGCTCTGTTTAATTTGTACTACTTTATTTGTGTTTTTTTAGTTTTACATTTTCTTCCAATTAAGGTGGGCAATTTAGCATTGCCAATCCACCAATCCTGCACATCTTTGGGTTGTGGGGATGAGACCCATGCAGACACTGGGAGAATGCACTGGGGGCAGGGGGACAAAATTTCCAAGTGTTAGGATCTACCAATCTAGATTGCACCTTGGGATGTCCAGTAATAACACCAGCTGGGATCATAATGTGGAAGATTTCCTGAAAGTGGGGCAGCACGGTGGCGCCGCGGCTAGCACTGCTGCCTCATGGCACCGAGGACCCGAGTTCGATCCTGGTCATTGTCCGTGTGGAGTTTGCACATTCTCCCCTTGTCTGTGTGGGTCACAACCCCAAAAGATGTACGTAGGTGGATTGGCCATGCTAAAATCGCCCCTTAATTGGAAAAAAATAATTGGGTACTCTAAATTTATCCAGGAAAAGATTTCCTTAAAACTTCTCTGAATGGAAGGCTGTGACTAGTGGTGTTCCACAGGGGTCAGTTCTGGGGCCTTTGTTGTCCGTGGTGTATATAAATGATTTGGAAGAAAATGTAGCTGATCTGATTAGTAAGTTTGCAGACGACACAAAAATTGGTGGAGTTGCAGATAGTGAAGAGGATTGTCAGAGGATGCATAAGGATATAAACGGTTGGAGTCTTAAGCGGAGAAATGGCAAATGGAGTTTAATCCAGACAAGTAATGCACTTTGGAAGGTCCTATGCATGTAGGAATTACACAATACATGGTAGAACTCTTGCGAGTACTGACAAGCAGAGAGATCTGGACGTGCATGACCATCGATCACTGAACGTGGCAATCCCAGTGGATAAGTTGGTCAAGAAGGCATATGGCATGCTGGCCTTCATCGGTCGGGGCATTGAATATAAAAATTGGCAAGTCATGTTGCAGCTGTACAGGACCTTAGTTGAGCCTCATTTGGAATATTGTGTACAATTCTGGTCGGCACATTACCAGAAGGATGTGGATGCTTTGGTGAGGGTACAGAAGCGGTTTACTAGGATGTTGCCTGGTATGGAGGGCATTAGCTATGAGGGGAGGTTAGTTAAACTCTGTTCTCACTGGAACGACGGAGGTTGAGAGGTGACCTGATAGATGTCTACAAGATTATGAGTGGCATGGACGGAGTGGATAGTCGGATGCTCTTTCCTAGGGTAGACGAGTCAAGTACTAGGGGGCAGAGGTTTAAAGTGCGTGGGGAAAAGTTTAGAACAGCTGTGCAAGGCAATTTTTATTTTACACAGAGGGTGGTAAATATATGGAACGAGCTGCCTGAGGTGGTGGTAGGGGCAGGTACAATAATGGCATTTAAGGGACATCTAGACAAATATATGAATAGTGTGGGAATGGAAGGATACGAACTCCGTAAGTGCAGACGGTTTTAGTTTAGGCAGGTACCATGGTTGGCGCAGGCTTGGAGGGCCGAAGCGCCTGTTCCTGTGCTGTTTTGTTCTTTGAGAAGACAATGAAAATAGTCAACAGCATTTTAGAGTTTTATAAATGGGGACATTGCCATCAAATAAAGAATCAACAACTTTAATGCAATGACATGTCCCATGGCATGATAAGGAGATTAATAGCCAAAAACTTCCAAGCAGAGCCTGCACCTGACCCTGATCAGGCCGAAAACGATCCATTTAACTGCATTTGTTGAAAAAGTTAGACTTCTGATCCTCAAAGCAGAAAAACTCATCCAATGCCGGAATCCTCAGAGTAATGAAGAAAATCACTGTGAAACCTCGGGAGGGCAGTGGCATAGTGGTATTGGCGCTGGGATAGTAATCCAGAGATGCAGAGTCATTCTCTGGGGATGAGGGTCGAATCCCGCCATGGTGAAATTTTAATTGAATTTAAAATCTGGAATTAAAAGTCTAATGATGACCATGAAGCCATTATCAATTGTCGTAAAAGCCCATCTGGTTCATTAATGTCCTTTAGGGTAAGAAATCTGTCGTCCTTACCTGGTCTGTGGGCAGCACGGTCGCACAGTGGTTAGCATGGTTGCTTCACAGCGCCTGGTCCCAGGTTCAATTCCCGGCTTGGGTCACTGTTGGGGTGGAGTCTGCAACTTCTCCCTGTGTATGCGTGGGTTTCCTCCCGGTACTCCGGTTTCCTCCCACAGCCCAAAGATGTGCAGGTTAGGTGGATTGACCATGCTAAATTGCCCTTAGTACCCAATAAAGGTTAGGTGGGGTTACTGGGTTACGGGCATAGGATGGAGGTGTGGGAATTAAGTGGGGTGCTCTTTCCAAGAGCCGGTGCAGACTAGATGGGCTGAATGGCCTCCTTCTGCACTGTGAATTCTATGCTCCCTTTTTACAACCCAAGTTGCTGTAAGGTAAGTTTTAAGTGTTAGTTGATGGGTCGAGTTGGGTTGGTGATTAGGGGAAAGCAAGTCAGGTGGCTGGTGCTGGTTAGGACGGGTTGTTATGGGGTCTGGGGAGCTGGGTAGTTGAGGGGGATGGTGGAGGGGGGTGCATTCAATTTATAGGTGCCGGGGAGTTCAACTAGGATTTTTCTGTCTAGAATTTCCCTTTTTTTAAAAAAATTGTGAACCCAATTAAATTTTTCCAATTAACAGGCAATTTAGCATGGCCAATCCTCCTAACCTGTACATCTTTGGGTTGTGGGGGCGAAACCCACGCAGACACGGGGAGAATGTGCAAACTCCAGGCCGACGGACAGTGACCCTGAGCCGGGATCGAACCTGGGACCTTGGCGCTGTGAGGCAGTAGAGCTAACCACTGTGCCGCCGTGCTGTCTAGCATTGCCAGGATAACTGTCCAGTAACTAGGTCGGACTGTCCATAGTCCCTGACTCCAACACACCGCCTGAGACTTTTTTGGATGGATTTGGGGAGCAGAACAATTGCCCATCAGATGTTCAAACTTCCTGGACAATTCCTGTGGAGTCAGTGCATTTGGGCTTTTGGAGGTTCAGAATGCACAGGGATGTATGTCTGGAGTCTGATCTGGAGACTAGAAGAACTGGGACATTGACTAAGCATTTGGTCATCTAAGCCAAAAAAGGTGCGTTTTAAGGAGTGTCTTAAAGGAGGAAAGTGAGGTAGCGAGCCATAGACTGTGTATTCCAGAGTTTGGGGGTAGGAACCTTAGACATGGCCACCAATGGTGAGCAATGGAAATTAAGAATGCACAAGAAGTCAGAATTGGAACAGCACAGATATCTCTCTTTAGGGTGTGGGATGGAGATGACCGAGAAAGGGAAGGGTGAGGCCATGGAACAATTTGAAAACCAGGATGAGAATTTCAACGACTTTACTTGACAAAAGCAAGTCAAGTGAGCCCAGGGGTGCTAGGGGTACGGACTTGCTGCAAGTTAAACATAAGTAGCAAAGTTTTGGTTTACGGAGGATAGAATGTTGGAGCCAGTAGGGCACTGGCGTAGTCACGTTTGGAGATACCATAGGTATGATTGAGGATTTCAGCAGCAGATGCGCTAAGTTGGGTGATGTTACGAAGGTAGAAATAGACGGTCAAAATGATCAATATGTACAAAATGTTGCTTGAGTCCCAATTGGAGCATTGCGAACTATTACTTGTGCAAAGGATATTAATGCCACAGCAAGCATGTAATGTAGACTTACCAGAATGCTGCCAGGTATGGGCAGCTATGGTTATGAAGAGATGCTTGAGGAACTGAAACTACTTCCATTGAAACGCAAAGGATTAGGACCATATTTAGCATACTTTGTTTACTGTAGAGAGCATTATGCTCATAGTCAAATTAATTCAAAATCAATTGAGGAAAAGGTTTAATTGAAGCCTCGGAATTTCAGATTGTCACAAATGATAGAACCAGGGACCTGAGCTTAAGCTTTAAAGACTGCATGGACAGTTCAAGCTTAAGAGCTTATGCAGAGTGAGGAACCTGTGGGTCAAAAACAAAAACCTCGCAGAATTGGGAAGATATTTGAGAGTAGATGGCTAGATGAACTGAGTATAGTGGTTTCTTTTTTTTTTCCTGCTCTGTACTTTATGTTCCTGTGTGCACTATAATGATCCATGAGACAGATTTTTAAAAATATCTCATTGTTTCGTTGGGCCATGTGCTGAGGTTTACATATGTTTGTTGCAGCTTCAGGAAGGATTTTGCACAGTGCTGTAATGCAGATAATATATGTAAAGAATAGGGAGGAATTAATGCGTTTAATTTTGTATGCTAACATGGACATAATCTCTTTCTCCATCAGTTCTGATGCATGTAAAAACATTGAATAAATCCCAGAAGCACAAGGCTTGCAGGGAAAATGATGATTGGTGAGTAAGTGGCTTAATGCTTGGTTGCAAAATGGAAATTTTTGTATCAATTTAATTATTGCATAAAATTAGGTTCGGACATCACAATCAGAAGGGCTTAATTCATAGACCGATTTCTGTCAGCTCAGAAATGCGTTGGACTCTTCATACCTCGACTTCAACATAAGGAGAAAAGCAGTTTGATCTGGTCTCTACTGATTTCAATGATTTTCAGAGCTTTGTGGATTAATCATAGAATTTACAGTGCAGAAGGAGGCCATTCAGCTCATCAAGTCTGCACCGGCCCTTGGAAAGAGCACTCTACTTAAACCAGCACTTCCACCCTATCCACGTAACCCAGTAACCCCACCTAACCTTTTGGACACTTAAGGGGCAATTTAGCCTGGCCAATCCACCTAACCTGCACATCATTGGACTGTGGGAGGAAACTGGAGTACCCGGAGGAAACCCATGCAGACACTGGGAGACACTGCAACTCCACACACAGTCACCCGATCCCGGAATTGAACCCGGGTCTCTGGGGCTGTGAGGCTGTAACTACTGGGCCACCAGCCACCGTGCCGCCATGATGTTGACCCTGTCCACATTTTTTGTTCTTGCTTGAATATGACAGTTAGGATCCCACTAATTACTATTTAATTCAAATCCGTTTCAACTAAATCTTTTCAGTGAATCAAATCGCTAGTTCCTGGATTTTCAGATGTGATAGTGCGCACAGAATTCATTAGGAGTTGGTTGTTATTTGAGTAGGAATTAAATCCTTGTGATCTAAAACCAGAAAATGCAGAAATCCTCAGTTCAGACAGAATCTATGGAGAGAGAAACAATTAATATTTCTGGTCGATGATCTTTAATCAGAACTGACCCTCCTATCTTTTTCACTGACTTTGGCATGTCTCTGCTAAACTCTCCAGCAAGCGATTCCGTCCATTACCTTTCATTTCTCTTGCCATGGTTACTGTCTGATTTGGTGTACTAATCAAAGTTTTTTTTTTTAAATTTAGAGTACCCAATTATTTTTTTACAATTAAGGGGCAATTTAGCAGGTCAATCCACCAATATCATTTCCATTAGCAGCTAAATGCTCAAAATCTTAGCAGCTGGATGCTCAAAATCTTTTAATATTTACTATCCAGCCCAAAAACAATATTTTGAACACTTTGGCTGTGGCTTCAGCTGGGTTCCTAAGCTCTGGATTTCCCTTACTAGACCTCAACCTTGCTTTCTTACAAAAAAGTAAGATCTTCAAGCTTTTGATCATTTGGACAAATATCTCCTTGTGTGACACACTGTCACATATTGTTTTATAATGCTCTCAGGAAGTACCATAATAATATGTTTATTACATTACTGATGCAGGGCCCTCTAACCACACTTAACCTGAAGTTGACATCTTGAATATCCATTTGCCCCATTCTCGACACATGCCAGCTTTCTATTAACTGTTAAATTGCTTGCAGCAGTCTTTCTCAAATTTCACTCCATTAATTGTGCCCCTAATAAATGAGGGGGCATATGTACTTGGTTTCAAAATTATTTGTTAACATTGATAGTCTGCACTTGCCTCTAGGATTACTACTGTATTGTGAAAAATCTTAATTGCAAAGTTGAGCACATTGACCCAACGTTTACATTTCTAGAATGGAGAACAGAAATTCTGAATACATAATGGGGTGGAAGTCGAAATGAAATGGATGCCTGCTTTTCCAGTGCAATCTCTTCCGTGCCTAATGATTGACCCATTAGTGGTTGTTGGCAGGAGTCACCAGTACACTGTGGCATCAGGGCACATTATTGTATATTTACTAATTTCATATTATGCTTCCTGATATTCATATAGTAATTAGATTTTCTGCACAGTCTCAAAGATTTTATCGTGAGTGATGACTCATCTCTAGATGAATTGGATATAAATGGGATTGTAGAGACAGAACAGAGTGCTGATAATGGTAAGTAAACTGCAAATTGAAGATTAGAAATAGATGTCATCTGTTTGCTACAGCAATTTCTAATGTTTTAAAAAATATATATATTTATTAAAGTTTTTTAACACAATTTTTCTCCCTTACAAACAATAACCCCCCCCCCCCCCCCGTAACAAAAAAAACGAGAAATCGCGCAGAGCAAGATATATACATTGCAAAATTATATATTTACACAGCTTTGTACACTGGCCCTCACCCGTACGTCCCCAACCCTCCATGTTATCTCTTGCTCATTCACCCTCCCAGGCAGTCCACCCCCTCTCTTTCCCCCCCCCCCCCCCCCCCCCCCCCCCCCCCCCCCCCCCCCCCCCCCCAAGGTTGACCGACCTTGCTCTAACGCTCCGCGAGATAGTCTAGGAACGGTTGCCACCGCCTGTAGCACCCCTGCGCAGACCCTCTCAAGGTAAACTTAATCCTCCAACTTTATGAACCCAGCCATATCATTTCTCCAGGCTGGGGGGCTTTGCCTCCTTCCACATTAGCAAGATCCTTCGCCGGGCTACGAGGGATGCAAAGGCCAGAATGCCGGCCTCTTTCGCCTCCTGCACTCCCGGTTCGTCCACTACTCCAAATATTGCTAGCCCCCAGCTTGGCTTGACCCGGACTTTCACCACCTGAGATATTGCTCCCGCCACTCCTCTCCAGAACCCCTCCAGTGGCGGGCATGACCAAAACATATGGACATGGTTCGCTGGGCTCCCTGAGCACCTTTCACATCTGTCCTCTACCCCAAAGAACCTACTCAACCTCGCCCCCTCAAGTGCGCTCTGTGGACCACCTTAAATTGTATCAGGCTGAGCCTGGCACACGAGGAGGAGGAATTAACCCTACCTGGGGCATCAGCCCACAGACCTTCCTCAATCTCCTCCCTCAGCTCCTCCTCCCATTTACCCTTCAGTTCTTCTACCAGCACTTCCCCCTCTTCTTTCAACTCCTGGTGTATTTCCGACACCTTGCCCTCCCCGACCCATATACCCGAGATCACCCTATCTTGAACTTCTTGTGCCGGGAGCAACGGGAATTCCCTCACCTGTCGCCTCACAAAAGCCCTCACCTGCATATATCTAAAGGCATTTCCCGGGGGTGTAATTTCTAATGTTTGAAGAATCACTTTTCCCATACAAAATGTTTTGTTTATTTTACAGTGCATACCATTCAGTGCAGGCTGCCAGAATGCCAAGATAAATAGTTTTTTCTTCGTTTTGAAATATTTAACATTGTTTTTGTCATTTGTCCTTGTGACTGAACTGTTGCCTCTGTCAACGGTGTTGCTCGGATTTTTTGGTAATGCGAGGTGGGTGAGTAGTTTGTGGGGTGGACATTGGTGGGTCTGCAAGAGGTTGTGGCTGGGTTGGGTAAGTGGGCACAGATCTGGCAGATGGAGTATAATGTGGGAGAATGAGTTTGCCCATATTAGCAAGATGAGTGAAAAAAAAGAGGTATATCGTCGACAACTGTGAGAGATTACAGGGAATCTGGGATGTGGAGGGATCTGGGTGTCCTAGTACATGAATCACATGGGTTTGGTTTGCAGATGCAGCAAATGGTTATCAAAACTATTGGAATGCTGTAACTTATTGTGGGGAATTGAGTGCTGGAGGGAGGAGGTTATGCTTAAGTTGTCCTGGGTATTGGTCAGACCACAACTGGAGTGCTGTGTACGATGTTGGTCATCCTGTTTGAAAGGGGGATATCAATGCCTTGGAGACAGTTCAGAGAAGGTTTACTGGATTAATATCTGGAATTGGCGGGTTGCCTTGAGGGGAAAGGTTGGGCTTGTATCTGCTGGAGTTTGAAGCATAAGAAACTTGATTGGGGCAAGTAGGATCCTGAGTTGGGGCACTTGAGCGGGTAGATATGGAAAGGATAGATGTTTTCTCTTGTAGGATAATCTGGAGCTCAGGGGTCGTTGTTTCAAAATGAGGAGTCATCCATTTAGAACAGAAATTAGGAAATAAGTTTTCTGACGGTTGTGGGGCTTTGGAATTCTCTTCCTCAGAGGGTAGTTGAGGCAGGATTCTTGAATATCTTTAAGGCAGAAGAGATAGATTCTTCATAAGCTAATGCCTGAAGGATTATCGGGGTGGGCAGGAATGTGTAGTTGAGGTTCAAATCCGATCAGCCATGATCTTATTGAATGGCATAGCAGGTTCAAAGGGCAAATAGCTTACTCAATTCCTATGTATGTACCTAGATTTCCCAGGCTATTGTTCATTAAGGTCCCTCCACCTGCAGCCTTTAATTGATTACAGTTCAACTTGAGCTGTGGATATGCCTTTGATGTGTATTCTGGAGTCTGCTGAATACCCGCACTGTGCTGCTTTATATTATTGAGAGCCTGCAGCTTATATGATTTGAGCTGAGTAGCTGAGAAGCCAACCATTGTGACTTTTGGAAACAATTCACTCAGGAGTCTATAAGAAACACATTTTCTTGGCTCCAGAGAAAAGAAAATAGAGAGTAAATATATATCAATTATTTTTCTGACTGAATAAATGCACCAGGGATTATTTGGGTTGGTGTGAAGAAAGTTTCAGTAATACCTTGTGGAAGATGGCAATAACATTAAATGAACAGATTTTGCATTTGGTTTACTGCATACAAATGGTGTCTTTGAAATTGTGTACGATGTTGGTCATCCTGTGCTGTAATCGGGAGTTAACATTATGTCCTCGTCTTCTGTCTCTTAGAACAACCTGAACCCATCCGGAGAAACAATGTGCCAGTAAATGAATGTTCTGTGGAAGCAATCCATACTACACCGACTACATCAAGATCAATGGTATCACTGTCGAATAATACTGAAGACTATTTTGTCAAAAGTTTGCCGATCGATCGGCTGCTGGATAAACGGAAGAAAAAGAGATCTGAACAGCAGGGTTCTTGCACTTCGGGCATGTTGGATTCCATTTTATCCACAGAGCCTATGGGTTCAGAAGCTGGTAATAGCTCAAATCATCCCATTTACTCCAAGCAATTGAATGAAATGTCCGATCCTTCAGATACATCCAGCGACGATTTTGAGTCTGTTTTTCAAAGGATTAAAAACAAAACTCTCAGAACTCCGGCTCTAACTTCCAGCAAGTTGAATGGAAGGCGAATGGTTGTTACTGGTAAGTTTCTGATTAGCTCCATTCCTGTCCCTCAACCACATCAATGGACTGACGATATGAAAGCATGTATGTGAACGTGTATAGGTACACCCCCATGTCCATGATCTACATCTTTTCATCGCCTTGCTTTATTTAATCTGTACACGTGTCTTCATCTCCTCTGACTATTATTTCATACTAGCTCATTGTACAGGGAAGATGGCATATTGGTAATGTTACTGGAGTAATGTTGTGGAAGTTGGGGGAACTTCAATTCATTGAAGTAAATTTGGAATTAAAAAGCTAGTCTTAGTAATGGGGAATAAGAAATTGCCAGATTGTTGTAGAAACCCATATAATTCAGCTAAGACTTTCAGGGATGGAAATTTTGCTATCCCGACTTTGGTCTGACCTGCCTATGACTCCAAGCCCACAGTATGTGGTTGACCCTTAACGGCTCTCTCTAATGGTCTAGCCAGTCTTGCCTGTTGTATCTGCCCAATTCCGATACTTCAGCCAGTCTGTTCACTCAAAGGTTTTATCCAGATATCAACCTCTCTCCTCATCTTGAATTTAATCTTCTCAAATTGCAAAATCTCCAAGTTACCCAGCCATGCTGCGGCACTGGGCGGTGCCGCCTGTCTCCAACTCCACAGGATCCACCACCGAGCCAGCAATTGGGCAAATGTCAAAGCATCCGCCATCACCTTGTCCTCGGTTCCAGCTGGTCTGACACTCCAAATATCGCTACTAATGGGCAAGGCTCCAAAACAACATTTAAAAATTGTCGATATATTTTTAAAAAAAAGGCACCCCAAAAAACCACGAACTTGGGGCAGGACCAGAACATGTGTGTATGGTTCGCAGGTCTCCTTGAACACCACTCTCACCTCTCCTCAAAAAATGGACTTATTTTGGCATTGGTGAGATATGCTTTGAACACCACCTTGAGCTGAATCAAACTTAACCTTGCACAAGATGGTGTAGCATTCACTCTACGGAGAGACTCCCTCTACACCTTTCTCCAAAATGGGACCCAACTCGTCCTCTCACCTAGCCTTCTCCTCCTCCAGCGATACATGCTCTTCCTCCATGATCTGTCCACATATCCCGCATGTGCTGCCCCCCCCCCCCCCCACCCCGCGAACGTGGCATCCATTTATCCCTGCTGAAACAAGTGGTTCCCACAGATGGGCAACCACCTTGACCCCTGGCCCCTGCTTGAAATGGAGGTGAAACTATTGCCATATCTAGCATATTGATGACCACCGTATTCAACAAGCACTTCGTTGGAGTGAACAGCAGACTAGCCGTCACCAACGTCTTCAGACACAACACGATTCCATTGGAAGATCGGAAGATCTTGGCAAGGTATTCATCTTAATTGCCTGCACCCTGCCCGCCTGCCAGAGACAATGGAAGGCAAACCACTCGCCAAGCTAGTAAAGTTCAGCTTGTGAAGCCACGCACAGTCTGACCACCTGGACCCGCAGATAGCAAAAGCTAGTCCCAGCGCACTGAAGGGCAGCCCCCTCACCCCAACTCACCCTTCATGGGGCCAACCACTCAAAACTCACTCTTCAAAACATTCAATTTGTACCCTGAAAACAAACCAAACCTCTCCAATATCCCCCATTACCATCCCCCAGCCCCTTGCATACACCGAAAGATCATCAGCATACTAAGATATCCTGTGCTGGGATCTACCCCCCCACAATTCCTCTCCACTTGTCCGAGGCTCTCTAAGCAATTGCCAATGGCTCAATTTCAAACACAAGTAGCAACGGCGACGTAGGACAACCCTGCAGTGTCCCCTATACAATCTAAAATAGCCTGAGTTTGTTTTTTATTAGTTCGTTCACTGGCCGGCGGTGCCTTGTACAACTGCATCCACGGCACAAACTTTCCCAGAACTGTAAGCAAGTATTTCCATTCAACCCTATCAAATGCCTTTTCTGCGTCCAATATCACAATTATCCCTGGCTCTGGCCCCACCCCAGGTGCCAGAACCACATTGTATAACCGCCTCATTAGATGACAGCTTCCTGACCTTTTACAAAGCCCGTCTGGTCCTCTTCCACAACCTCCGGAAGGCACGTCTCAAACCTTAACGCCAAAACCTTAGCTCGAAGTTTTGCACCTACATGAAACTCCAAAACCTTAGCTAGAAGTTTTGCACCCACATTAAACACCAAAACCTTTGCCAGACGTTTTGCACCCACATTAAACAGAGGAATCAGATAATACGACCCACACTCCATGGAATCCTTATCCTATCCCAACGTCTCCAGAAGGGAACCCCGTGACAATGAATCATTATACATCCAGCAACAATGGGGCCAATATCCACAAACTTCTTGTAGAATTCTACTGGGAATCCATCTGGCCCTAGTGCACCTCCTCCAACGCTACAACTCCCCTGCAACCTGAGGAAATTCCAACCCCTTTAAGAACCCCAACATCTCATCCTCCAGCGGCTGTGACTTATAAAGCCCCTTGTAGAAGGACCGAAACACCGCATTAATCTTCTCTGCACCAGACACTAGTCCCCCGCCCAGCCTCCCGCACCTGCACAGTCTCCCTAACTGCAGCTTGTCATTTTAACTGATGAGCGAACAAGCGATTGGCCTTCTCCCCACATTCATACACTACCCCTTTTACCCGCCGCAGCTGATGCACCACCCAGTCCGTGGAAAACCGGTCAAACTGTATTTTCAGCTTCTTGCGTGCCAGAGATCTAGCGTTGGATCACTCGCATACTCCATATCCATCACCAACTTCTGACCACCCACACCCCCCCCCCCCATCTCCCACAACGTAGAATCTCCTCCTGTCCTCCTGTTTTCATTACATGTCATGTAGTTCCCTATGGCCCGAGACACCTTGACACAACCCAAGGTCAGCCAAAAAACCCACGTCTGTCCAACCCCTATATGCTGGTGCCCATCTGCCTGCCAATTTAATTCAATCCCTTCCCAACCAAACTAATGAAGCTCCATACAAAGACATTTGTACCATTCCTGTTTACCTTTGCTGAGTCGGTGCCTTCTGATGCACTATCAATTACGACGAGACGAGAGTAGAATGTAATCGAGGCTTTATTACACAGAGATGTGTGGCCTTCTACAGCAGTTTACAAAATGGCTGATGTTCGGAGAGCGCAGACGTTTATACTCTGCCTATTGGGCGGAGCCAGCAGGCAGGGATTTACCCCTGTACCTGTAGTGCAAGGGCCTTACCGTAATACCCATATATACAATATAATAATACAACAGTAGTGACTACTACATTCACCCCCTGTTAAAAACGAGTCCAGCGACTTCCGGTTGTGGCGATGTGGAGCTAAGCCGCACGTTTCGGCAGCTCCCGCGACAACGGACTTTCGGGCTCTCCAGAGGAGCCCCAACGGAGCTTTTTTTTTAATCAATCCCGTGTGGGAAGGTGCAGTAAGTTTCCCCCCTTACAATATATGGCAGAGATCAGCGGTGGAACGACGAGAAAAGAGGCCCTGGAGCAGAGACCAAAACGAGGGGAAAAAGCAGGAGGGCGGAGAGCGAGCAGTGTGGGGGCCAGACCAGCAGAAGTTCCTCAAGCGATGTGTGGAGGAGCTGAAAAAGGAGGTGCTGGCGCCAATGCTGTTGGCGATCGAGGGGCTGATGGAGACCCAGAAGACCCAGGCGGTGGAGCTTCGTGAGGTGAATGATAAAGTGAATACCAACGAGGACGGGATCCTGGGCCTGCCGGTAAAAATAGAGGCGCACGAAGCGGTGCACAGGAGGTGGGCCGAGAGAATTGAGGACCTGGAGAACAGGTCGAGGAGGAAGAACCTCCGGATTCTGGGTCTTCCCGAAGGAGTGGAGGGAGCTGATACCGGGGCGTACGTGAGTACGATGCTCCATTCGCTGATGGGGGCAGAGGCCTCTCCGAGCCCCCTGGAGCTGGAAGGGGCCCACCGGGTCCTGGCGAGGAGACCCAAGGCCGATGAGCCACCAAGGGCGATAGTGGCAAGGTTCCATCGCTTCGTGGACAAAGAAAGTGTGCTGAGATGGGCCAAGAAGGTGCGGAGCAGTAGATGGGAGAACGCGGTGATCCGAGTTTACCAGGATTGGAGCGCGGAGGTGGCAAGGAAGAGAGCTGGCTTCAACCAGGCCAAGGCGGTGCTGCATAAAAAGTCAGGTTCGGCATGCTGCAGCCTGCGCGACTGTGGGTCACTTATCAGGACCGACACCATTCTTTTGAAACGCCAGAAGAGGCTTGGACCTTTATTCAGACGGAAAAACTGGACTCGAACTGAGGGGATGTGGTTGCGGGGGGAGATGTCGGTTGTATATGGGGTTGTAAATATGGGCAAAGAATACTTCATGGGTGGGATGATGGATGGGGATGTGGGTAGAGTTCTGGTTAAAATTCCTTTTTTCTTTTCTGTAGACGAGATGATGATGGGGAATGTGGGCGTCGGTGCTGGAGGGAGGTGCGACTCGGGGATGAGGGAACTGGGATAAGGGCCGGAACAGGAGGTGCGCCACGGGGCGGGGCTGGTTCAGGAAAGCGCGGGCTTTTTCCCGCGCCGAAAGGGGGGGGGGGATGGAGGAAGGTAAGGAGGAGGAGAGACTCCCACACGGGGGAGATCAACGGGAAGCCGGGGTCAGCAGAAGTCAGCTGACTCACGGAAGTAATATGGGGGGAGCAAAAGAGCTAGATGTAGATCTAGCAGGGTGGGGGGGAAAGAGTTTTTTTTTTAGGGTTGCTGCTGCACTGTCCGAGGGGGGAACTGAAAATGGAAGAGGTGGTCGGGACGGGGGTTCCCCGCCTGGGGGACTGGAGGGTGCGGGAGGCGCAAGCACGGGACTGGCCTAAGATAGGAGATGGCTAGTCGGCAGGGGGGGGGGGGGGTAGCCCCCCAATCCGGCTGATAACGTGGAATGTGAGAGGCCTAAATGGGCCGGTTAAGAGGGCCCAAGTGTTCGCGCACCTAAAGAGACTGAAGGCAGACGTGGTCATGCTTCAGGAGACACATCTGAAGGTGACGATTGGGTCAGGTTAAGGAAGGGATGGGTAGGACAGGTGTTCCATTTGGGGGTGGATGCGAAGAATAGAGGGGTGGCAATACTGGTTGGAAAGCGGGTGTCGTTTGAGGCCAAGAACATAGTAGCGGACAAGGGAGGCCGATACGTGATGGTGAGTGGTAGGTTGCAGGGGGGGGGGGGTTAATACGGTGCTGGACCCAGCATTAGATCGCTCTAGATCTAGGACTGGGAAGAGGTTGGCTGCGGCCAAGGTGCTTAGGGGGTTCATGGACCAGATGGGGGGAGTCGATCCGTGGGGATTTGCCAGGCCCTTGGCCAGAGAATTTACTTTTTTCTCCCACGTCCATAAGGCCTACTCCCGGATAGATTTTTTTGTTCTGGGCAGGGCATTGATCCCGAAAGTGGAGGGAATGGAGTATTCGGCCATCGCCATTTCAGACCATGCCCCGCATTGGGTGGAGCTAGAGCTGGGGGAGGAGAGGGACCAACGCCCGTGGTGGAGGTTGGATGTGGGACTGCTGGCAGACGAGGAAGTGTGCGGGAGGGTGCGGGGGTGTATCGAAAGGTATCTGGAGGCCAACGACAATGGGGAGGTGCAGGTGGGAGTAGTATGGGAGGCGCTGAAGGCGGTGGTCAGGGGAGAGTTAATCTCCATCAGGGCTCATAGGGTGAAGAGAGGGGGCAGGGAAAGGGAGAGGTTAGTGGGGGAGATTTTAAGGGTGGACAGGAACTATGCAGAGGCTCCAGATGAGGGACTACTCAGGGAGAGACGAAGTCTCCAGACAGAGTTCGACCTGTTGACCACAGGGAAGGCAGAGGCAAAGTGGAGGAAGGCACAGGGGGCGATATATGAATATGGGGAGAAGGCGAGTCGGGTGCTGGCACATCAGCTCTGTAAGATGATGGCAGCGAGGGAAATAGGTGGAATCAAAGATAGCAGGGGAACTACGGTGCGGAGTGCGGGGAAAGTGAATGAGGCTTTTAAGGCCTTTTACGAGGAGCTGTATAGGTCCCAGCCCCCAGGGGAAAAGAGGGGGGAGAAGAGGGGAGGGGGGAGAAGGGGAGGGGGGAGAAGAGGGGAGGGGGGGAGGGGGAGAAGGGGAGGGGGAGGGGGAGAAGGGGGGGGAGAAGGGGAGGGGGGAGGGGGAGGGGGGAGGGGGAGAAGGGGGGGGAGAAGGGGGAGGGGGGAGGGGGGGAGGGAGAAGGGGGAGGGGGGAGGGGGGGAGGGGGGAAGGGGGAGGGGGGAGGGGGGGAGGGGGAGAAGGGGGGGAGAGGGGGGAGGGGGAGAAGGGGGAGGGGGGAGGGGGAGAAGGGGAGGGGGAGGGGGGAGAAGGGGGGAGGGGGGAGAAGGGGGGAGGGGGGAGAAGGGGGGAGGGGGAGAAGGGGAAGGGGAGGGGGGAGAAGGGGAGGGGGGAGAAGGGGAGGGGGGAGAAGGGAGAAGGGGAGGGGGGAGAAGGGGAGGGGGGAGAAGGGGAGGGGGGAGAAGGGGAGGGGGGAGAAGGGGAGGGGGGGAGGAGAGGGGGGGAGGGGAGAGAAGAGGGGGAGGGGGGAGAAGAGGGGGAGGGGGGAGAAGAGGGGAGGGGGGGAGAAGAGGGGGAGAAGAGAGAAGAGGGGGGGGAGGGGGAGGGGGGAGAAGAGGGGGGAGGGGTGAGAAGAGGGGGGGAGAGAAGAGGGGGGAGAGAAGAGGGGGAGGGGGGGAGAGAAGAGGGGGGAGAGAAGAGGGGGAGGGGGGGAGAGAAGAGGGGGCAGGAGAGAAGGGGGGAAGGGGGGGAGGGGGGAAGGGGGGAGGAGAGGGGGGAAGGGGGGGAGAAGAGGGGGGGAAGGGGGGAGAGAAGAGGGGGAGAGAAGGGGGGAGAAGAAGGGGGGGGAGGAGAGGTGGGAAGGGGGGGAGGAGAGGGGGAAGGGGGGGAGAGAAGGGGGAGGAGAGGGCGGAAGGGGGGAGAAGAGGGGGGGGAGAAGGGGAGGGGGGGGAAGGGGGGAGAGAAGGGGGGAGGAGAGGGCGGAAGGGGGGAGAAGAGGGGGGGGAGAAGGGGAGGGGGGGAGAAGGGGAGGGGGGGGGAGAAGGGGAGGGGGGGGAGAAGGGGAGGGGGGGGGAGAAGGGGAGGGGGGGAGAAGGGGAGGGGGGGAGGAGAAGGGGGGGAGAGAGAGAGAAGGGGGGGGAGAGAGAAGGGGGGAGGAGAGGGAGGGGGGGAGAAGAGGGGGAGGGGGAGAGGAGGGGGGGAGGGGGGAGAAGAGGGGAGGGGGAGAGGAGGGGGGGAGGGGAGGGGGAGAGGAGGGGGGGGAGGGGGAGGGGAGAAGGGGGGGGAGGGGGAGGGGGGAGAAGGGGGGGGAGGGGGAGGGGGAGAAGAGGGGGGAGGGTGAGAAGAGGGGGGGAGAGAAGAGGGGGGGAGAGAAGAGGGGGGGAGAGAGAGGGGGGAGGGAGGAGAGAGAGGGGGGGAAGGGGGGAGAGAAGAGGGGGGAGGGGAGGAGAGAAGGGGGGGGAGGGGGGAGAAGGAGAGGGGGGAGAGAAGGGGGGGGAAGGGGGGAGGAGAGGGGGGAAGGGGGGGAGAAGAGGGGGGAAGGGGGGAGAAGAGGGGGGAAGGGGGGAGGAGAGGGGGAAGGGGGGAGAGAAGGGGGAGAAGAGGGGGAAGGGGGGGGAGAAGAGGGGGGAAGGGGGGGAGAAGAGGGGGAAGGGGGGGAGGAGAGGTGGGAAGGGGGAAGGGGGGGAGAGAAGGGGGGGAGGAGAGGGCGGAAGGGGGGGAGAAGGGGGGGGGAGAAGGGGGGGTAGAGAGAGAAGGGGGGGAGGGGGGGGAGAGAGAAGGGGGGGGGAAGAGAGAGAGAAGGGGGGGGAGAGAGAAGGGGAGGGGAGAAGGGGGGGGAGGGGGAGGGGGAGAAGAGGGGGGGAGGGGTGAGAAGAGGGGGGGGTGAGAAGAGGGGGGGGAAGGGGGGGAGAGAAGAGGGGGGGAGAGAAGAGGGGGGGGGAGAGAAGAGGGGGGGAGAGAAGAGGGAGGAGGGGAGGAGAGAAGAGGGGGGGAGAAGGGGGGGGAGGGGGGGAGAAGGAGAGGGGGGAGAGAAGGGGGGGGAAGGGGGGAGGAGAGGGGGGAAGGGGGGAGAAGAGGGGGGAAGGGGGGAGAAGGGGGGGAGGGGGGGAGAAGGAGAGGGGGGAGAGAAGGGGGGGGAAGGGGGGAGGAGAGGGGGGGAGGGGGGGAGAAGAGGGGGGAAGGGGGGAGAAGAGGGGGGAAGGGGGGGAGGAGGGGGGAAGGGGGGGGGAAGGGGGGAGAGAAGGGGGGAGAGAGGGGGGGAGGGGGGGAGAAGAGGGGGGAAGGGGGGGGAGGAGAGGTGGGAAGGGGGGAAGGGGGGGAGAGAAGGGGGGGAGGAGAGGGCGGAAGGGGGGGGAGAAGGGGGGGGAGAAGGGGGGGTAGAGAGAGAAGGGGGGGAGGGGGGGGAGAGAGAAGGGGGGGGAGAGAGAAGGGGGGGGAGGAGAAGGGGGGAGGGGAGAAGGGGGGGGGGGAGAAGAGGGGAAGAGGGGGGGGAAGGGGGGAGAGAAGAGGGGGGGAGAGAAGGGGGGGGGGAGAGAGAGGGAGGAGGGAGGAGAGAAGAGGGGGGGAGAAGGGGGGGAGAAGGAGAGAAGGGGGGAAGGGGGGAGGAGAGGGGGGAAGGGGGGAGAAGAGGGGGGAAGGGGGAGAGAAGGGGGAGAAGAGGGGGAAGGGGGGAAGGGGGGAGAGAAGGGGGGAGAGAGGGGGGAAGGGGGGGAGGAGAGGGGGGAAGGGGGGGAGAGAAGGGGGGGGAGGAGAGGGCGGAAGGGGGGGGAGAAGGGGGGGGGAGAAGGGGGGGTAGAGAGAGAAGGGGGGGGAGGGGGGGGGGAGAGAGAAGGGGGGGGAGAGAGAAGGGGGGGGAGGAGAAGGGGGGGAGGGGAAGGGGGGTAGAAGAGGGGGGGGGCGGGGGGTGGAAAACTATATACATACAGATTGGTTTTAAAATGACAGAGAAGGTTACAAATTTTGACGATCGGGCGCCTTGATCTGTCGTTGAGAGCACCGCAGTGCTGGTG